>NC_062544.1:256101977-256457997 GCF_016906955.1 Phacochoerus africanus | reverse complement strand
TGTAACTTTTAATTTCAATTTTAATAGGTTAACACTGACTTTTACAAAACTAGGCAATCATTTGGGGAAAAAGATCTATATTTAGACTATTTTCCCCATACCTTAGATAACTCTGTAACAGATGGAACAAGCAATTTTTTACAAGTTTTCTGTATTGTAATAAATGAACCAGAAATAAACCATGAAGCTATTTTTGCTTAAAAGTTGTATATATCATAATCACTGTTGAAAAAAAGTGCTAAATGTGAAAGATGATCCAAAAAAATCAAACTCGAGCCCATGGCTGTGGCAGAGAGAGCAAACTCTCCACAGAAGCCTTGAATGGTACTCTCACAGCACAGAGTTGTTGGGAGGTAGCTCCCTAGCCAGTGACTTGGCATTCGCAGAGTTCCATTCATCTGTTTGGGATCACAGGACTGAGTTCTGGGCAGCAGTGATGTGTGCCACTTTCAATCCTCCTACATACTGTCCCTTTCTTCTTTTCAGCTGCCCCAGGTCAACTCTGGAAGCCCCAAGTTAAAGGAGAGCCTTACCAAGATGTGATCTGCCATGTCTACATGTCTACAGCCACTGGGCTTCAGAGGGACTTAATTGTGTTATACTCCAGAAGTTCTGCAAGGCATCTGTTACAGCAGCTAGCATTGTCTTAACAGTGGAACATCAGGAACAGTTTCCAAAATGAATGTAAAGTTTATTAGGTATAGCAACAAAGTTTATTCAAAGTGGAATGTTTCTCAGTTTTGTTTTGAAATAATTTCTGAAATGTCATCAATATTATTAACATGCAATAATACTCTGTACTTGTGATATACAAAGATTGATGTATCTAAATCTTTTTCATGATTTAGCAACCGGCATAAATATTACTAATACTTAATCTCTGGTCTGGAAGAACAAAGTTGACTGCCTATTTCTCAGTATCTTATGTAATTTAAATGTTACCTCTTAATAGCTGGTTCTTTTTTCTCCCCTTTCCATTTATAATTTTGTTGCTGTTTTTTCTTGTTTCAGATTTTACTGTAACTACTCACTAATTTGAATTTTATATTAATGCCACATTGTCTATAGTGAAGGGTGGTAACTAAGACTTTGGTCAGGTGTTTGTGTTTATTTTTTAATTCATGTAAGCGCTTTTGAAGCAAACATTGTATTTAACCTTCTAAGTAATCAGTGTATTCTATATTCCAATGCATTTTAACATCTCACTCTATATTTTGTTATAAAAAGCAATCTATTTCTTTTTTCTTTTTTGGCCGCAACTACAGCAAATGGAAGTTCCTGAGCAAGAGACTGAATCCGAGCCACAGGTGCAATCTACACCACAGCCGCAGCAATGAGGGATCCTTCACCCACTATACCAGCCCAGGAATCAAACTCACACCTCAGCAGTGACTCAAGCTGCTACAGAGACAATGCTTGATTCTTAACCTGCTGTGTCACAGTGGGAACTCCAATACAATTTTAAATAGACAAAAAATGGTGAATATGAATATAAATTACATATTGCTTCCAATACCTAGTTTAAGTTTTGTATGGAAGTGTTATTTATTTATTTTTTTTTAATTTTTTTTTAATCCAAACCACTGTAAGTTCCATGAGGGGAAGATCATGACTTCCTTGTTCACTGAGTTATTCTTGGAGCTCACTTAATAGTATTTGCTAAATAGATGAAAAAAATTCAATAGGACAGGATTAGGATGACAGTGAATACTGAAAGCCTTTTGTTTATTTTTTAAATTATTATTATTTTTTTTTGTCTTTTTGCCTTTTCTAGGGCTGCTTCCCACGGCATGTGGAGGTTCTCAGGCTAGGGGTCTAATCGGAGCTGTAGCTGCTGGCCTACACCAGAGCCACAGCAATGCCAGATCCGAGCCGTGTCTGCAACTTACACCACAGCTCCCGGCAACACCAGATCCTTAACCCACTGAGCGAGGCCAGTCACCGAACCAGCAACCTCATGGTTCCTAATCGGATTCGTTAACCACTGCGCCAGGACGGGAACTCCTGAAAGCCTTTTGTTTAGAATATCATTTAAAATGTGTGCTTGGATAACTTTCAATTTAGTTGTGATATTATAGATAGATAAAATAAAGCCAACACCATCAATTTTACAGCTCTATTGCCACATTCCATTGTCTACTCAACTTGCAATGGTGGTTCCACTACACAAAAAACAAAAAGCAGGGGTCTCTCACTGTGGCACAGTTGGGTAATGATCCGGACTGTCTCTGTGGAGGTGTCAGTTCAGTCCCTTACCCAGTGCAGTGGATTAAGGATCTGGTCTTGCCATTGCTGTGGCATAGGCCACAGATGTAGCTCAGATTCAATCCCTTGCCGCTAGAACTTCCATATGCTGCAAGTGTGGCCAACAAACAACCCCCCCCCCCCAAAAAAAAACCCAAACAAACAAAAAAAGCAAAACAATGGGTAAAGGAGCAAGACTTTGAGGCCAGATCTGCCCTGGCACTCACCTAACTGGATGAACTGTGGCTCGCTCTTCACCCCAGCTCCAGCCCCAGTGCTGGCTGCCACCTCTACGCTGTATCGGATCCCAGGAACCAGTGAGGGAATAACCACAGAAAAGGTGGAACCATCTACTGTCTTGTTTATATGGTACCGAGTTTCATTGCCCAGACACCAAACCTATAAGAAAAACAACAAATTTTCAGTTGGTGAATTATGTAAGTTAATTTAAACATCAATACAGTATTGTGGTTCTAGACCTAGACTAAGTTTAGACCCATCATGAATCTAATATAGGAAGTTTCAAAAGTAATTTTTCCCTGGATCTAGTTCCAAGAAGACTCTTCCAATCAAACCTAGTTTTAGTAGTACCTTAAAGACCTCTCTGAACTTCCTTAGATACTTTTAAGGGATTCTATCAGGGATTCTATAAATGTTTCCTGAAAGATCCTGGTTCCTATCAGCTCTTATCATCTTTTTTTTTTTTAACACCTAGAAATTATTTGCCAGGAAAAAAAAAAAAAAGAACTACCAAAAAGCTGTATGTATCCAGATAAAGAAAAATAACTGATCTATTATCACTCAGTATTTGCATCCCTACCCTTGACTAGGCATAATACTAATTGACCAGATATCAAAAAAGAAAAACAAGAGGAAAATTGAGTCTAACATTTTACTTCAATAGTTCTCTGGGATAAAATTAACTGATTCTGTTCCAGTCCCATCATCATTTTTGTCAAAACCGAGAAGCATTTGATTTTAAAAGAGAGCTTTTGCATAATTTAAAGTATCTTGGCATAAATATGGTTTATAAAAATAAAACTGAACATAAGGAATAAGGATCATCCTAGGATTTATTCCACCTATGGTATGCTGAACTATTATCAATGAAAGAATATTAGCACTCTGATCTTATATTTAAGTGGTGATATTAATCTTTGATTATATATATATATATATACACAAGATCATAAAGAATAACAATACGTATTTGACTTGAAAGAAAAATGTTCTCCTAACAAAAAAAATCATCGCATATCTCATTAACTTTGATTATATTTGTGATAGGAAATTATTGTTAGGAAGTAAAGACTTCTGAACAATGTAAGTTATTTCACTAAAGGATTAATTATTAAAGTGATTTTTTTGTGACGTTCAAGAGCTTGGATATGATGCATAACAGTATTTGGACTCTGTTTCCAAGAAAATGATCCATGGAGCAGTAAAACATGCTTTATATTCTTTATGATGTCCTCAAGCAAGATGTAGGATTAGTTTCAAGTAGCCTATTGTCTAAACTGTAGTAGGAAATGGGATTTAAAATAAATCTAAGAATATCAGTGTCTTCTATCACATGGACAAAAACATTTAGTTTTTAATCTTTGAAAGTTAATATTATTTTAATATAGTTTCAACACATAATACCAACAAATGGTCAGACTTCTATACCAGGGTCTGACCATTTGGAAATAAAAGAGTCCTTTGTGATTCTTTTCCCCCCAATTACATTACACAGCTGAACCAAAGCCACAAACTGATTTTGTACCAGTCAATCAGGTTGCGAAAGGCATTTTATTATTTTAAATTGACCATGAAGTTAAGTGAAATCCACCCTTTTGTATTTCTTTAGGAGAGAAATGAGTTTTGACTCTTAGGGGAAAATGCCTACATTACACAATTTTGCTTGAGAGCTGAGACATCGCCTCATTCTATATCCTTAAAAATCTCTATAACTGTTTATTCTTCCAGATTGATCCGTAGCATCCTGTCGCTTCCCAATATTGAAATAACTTGAAAGTACTTAAAAGTGTAAAGACTCTTACCTTTTAATGACTCGATTATAGCAGAAGACCTAATTTGAAATAAAATATCCAATGTGCATTTATGGCTGTAATTTAAATACTTTGAAAAATGTCACCCTTTTAAAGTACTCACAAATTTCACTGACGTTTTTAATTTGTTTTTAAATGTCATTTTAAAATAAAATGTTATATCTAAAATTGAGCTCAGTATACCTGACTCGTGCAAATTAGTTTGGTATTCAAAAGTACATTTATAGTCTTTATTTGGTTCTTAAACAAAAGTGCATATCAGAATCACCTGGACAGAAATACCAAAGTATATATTATATGCAAGGGCCTTGTTAGACTTACTGAAAATTATTTGGAAAAGACAAACTATTTGGAAAACTATTTCAATTATTTGGAAAAGTAATTCTGAGGTTAGTATGTAATTACCTGTAGAAGGTAAATGTGTTCACCTCCTTAGCAGCAGTTTCATGTCATTAGATACATATGTTCACATACATGAGATAATCCACTAAGTACTGTAATTTAGCTTGTAACCAGAAAAATACCAAAGTATTATGAACATTTAAGGCATTGTCTATAGAGTAATACCTGTTTTGCAGTTAAAAGTCTTCTAGTACGTAATTTGTTTACATATGTGTTGAAAAAAATACACATTAAATCTAGTCTCTATTGAGATTTTCTTAATTCAACCCATCATTTATTCATTTACCATAGCTTATTAAGACTGTGCAAAATGCATATTCATTAATAGAACAAATCTCATGTCCATGGCTTAGTGTTTGCTATACCTTGGCTTGCTTGAAAATATTTATTTGAACTCAATCTATGTAAGACTCTCTAAATTCAATGATTAGAGTTGATAACTTCACAGGTAAAACTAATTATTCAGAATTACTAGATTAAATCACTTGACAACACATCATATATTTAAAAAATTCATTTAGACATTTATAGGAATGTATCATTGAATTTCCTCTGAGATATGAAGTTTTGTCAGAAATTAAAATGAGTTTTATAAAGATTTTTTTTCAAGCAACTAAAATAATTTTTCCAACTTAGCTTCAATGTCATAAAATTTCAAACATTTGAAAGAAAGCATACCATCTCTGATAAAATTCTATGGGGCAAACTAATTCTGCAAAATATATTTAAGCTTTTTTTTTTAGGAGGAGAAAAAGATTCTTTTATTAGTTTTTATATTTAGTGTTTGTGTGAAATCATATGGACCACATATATATATATATATATACATACACATATACATATATATGTATACACACATATCTATATATATAATGACCAGGTAAATTCTCTCTTTTAAAAATTATTATTTTTTTTTCAAATGGCTTAAGGAAACAATTATTCCACAATGATTGAATAAACAGGAAAGGATTTTAAAAATTATTTTACATGCTGCTATGTGGACCAGCAGATGGCACCAAATATCCATGAACAATTTAACCAAGCTAGGTTTTTTTTTTTTTTTCTTTGTAAAAAAAGAAAGCACTGTGTATGTACTTACCTTATACTCTTGGACCATTCCATTCTGAGTATCTTCAGGAGGTGGCTGCCAACTAACAAGAATTGCAGTTCCATTTCCATCGTTCTTTGATACAGTTACACTTTGTGGTGGGGCACTGGGTGCTATTAAATTGTTTCAAAAGTAGATATATTATGAGCACATTAGAGAACACTGACAGCAGGCAGTTAAAGACAAAAAGTATACAAAATTTGTATCAATATAGGCATATGTTTTAAAGCTTATTGCTCATCCAAGTCTGAGAAGTTCCAAACTCTTTAAGTTTTTCCTCACTATTGCTAACCTACTGTTATTGTGAATTTTCCATAACCAAAGTTATATAGATTATCTTTTCTCCTACTCTGCAACCCTAGGGGTACATTAAGTTCTCCCTAAAAATGTTCAAAAGTATAAAGATAAATGCTAATCATCTCTGATATTAACTGTACCCTATAATTTATTGTAATCTAAGTAATAAAAACCTTTAAGAAAAATTCTGGTTATTTTCAAAGAATATACTTATGACATGTAACCTTTTATCCTTTAGGTAAATATTAATTTTTAATTTCCAGTTACAGGGTGGCCAAACATACTGGTTTGTCTAGAGCTGAGGTGTTTCCAGGGACAGGAGGCATAAAATGTTAACCCCAGAAGGTCCTGGGCAAACCAAGGCATCACTGACTACAAATGTTACTTATTAGTTGTTACGAACAATCACTCAAAATATAACATTTGATTAACAAATAGAAAAGAGTTAATAGAAAGGGAAGCAAATGGAGGATAATTCCATATTAAAATGTGAATTTTAGTTCTGAATAATTAAATATATCCAATATATGTCATTAATACAGTGCTCACATCTGCTCATTTTTATAAAGGCCACCATAAAAGCAAGTCAAGTATTATAAAATTCTGGTTTTTAGACGTTCTAATTAAATAAGTTCTATTAGGAAAATACAGAGCTTGCTATCAAGATGGTTAATAATAATTAATGTCACTATTAACGTTAAACTTTTTCAATTAAGTTAATAGAAGCCTAACCAAAGTACCGCCATGCACAGCAATCACACATTTCATTATACTTGCCTTCTTCTAGGGTTTTGGCAAATTTAATTTCACTGTCTGCTCCTTGAAATTCGTTGAAAAAAGGACGAGCCTTAATTTCATAGTTAACTCCTTTTTTGAGATCAGGGATAACCACGCTGTTTTTGGTTGGGGTCCTCACTTCAAAAACTAACCACTCCGCTTCCCCATGGGTGACTCCAGAAGGGCGATAAAGAATTTTATATCCTTGAATATACTGAGACTGTTGGTCCACCTATGAAAATGACACAGATAATTGCAATCATACATGTCTATTTTTATTGACTTGTTAGAAAATTCTGAAAACTCAATGTGATACAATGCAAAAAATTCGATCTGGCTTCCTCCCAGTTTTCTACTTTATAGAAAGTAGAATACTAAAAATGAATTGCTAACTTTGTAATGTGTCTACTTTTTTTGGCTTAATATACAATATTCAATATTCATTTCTTTGCTTTATGCAGAAATGTGAGGCATGGTGGCAGTTCTGTGACAGACATCTAGAAAGAAGTGAGGGTGTCAAGGGGATGAGGAAATAAAGTGTGTTTTTCCATTTCCTAATTTTAAAAGACTACTTAGTGTTATTTAGAAATATTTCTACATTTAAAAGTTCTTATGTTGATGACCCTATCACAAGTTGTATATTCATAATACTGTGTTTCCTCTGAGACCAGTAAAGTTTATTACTGAAGCACAGTATAAAAATACACAAGATGAAAACTTTCTGTTTCAGGGCGCCTCACAGACACCATAACAAACAATGCTTACGTTACAAAGTTACCATTGGTGGAAAAGTAGGCAACGGGCATATGTAACTTTACTATCTGTTGCCTATATATATATTTCACATAGTGATCTCCCCAAAGTCATTAAAATGAGGTCAAATATTACAACCCCGACAACAACAACTCACGGTCCAGTGCACTTCAATTGAAGAGGAAGAAAGGATGGTGGGGTTGTGGAGGTGCAGTACAACATTTCCCAGTTCTCGCTGGACCTGCTTGTGATCTACCCCCTGACTGGTTGGGGGAACATCTGCAACAATAGGAGAAGACCATGTCACATCCTAGACAATGTTACTGACTTGAATGAAAACGTGGTGAATCAATCCTTTCATTCATAGAAAAATGTCAGAAAAGAAGGATAATTCCAACTGTGAAGCCAACCTGTGATACAGAATAAAATAGGGACAACCTAACCTTTTCACTAGGACGAGGAAGATAGAACATACAGAGAAAGATAGTAAGCAGAGGGCACACAGAAAGCAAAAAAAGAGCAGAGGCATAGATGATGATGGCAGACAGCAGCCTTTGAGGGCTCCTCCTATCATGTAATGATCGATTTCTTGCCAAGGATGAGGAGCCCAGTGCAATCCCCTGTGAGTCTGTTACATCACCTTCTGGAGTGAACCCAACTATTCAGGGAAGGAAAGAGCCAGAATCTGCAGCACAGTAGAAGAGTAATCAAACAGAATGAAAACACATAAGTGAAAAGCAAGCACAAAAAGAAATCAGACACCTCTCATCTCATAAGATGAAACTGGATATCTTCCCAAATAAAATACATGATAGGTTAGTGGTTATGATGGAGAATAACAGAATAGGTTAGAATAGAACAGAACAAAATAAATCTGACAAGAAAAGAGTACTTAACGTCTATTTACTGATGGTTTGGTTTAGTCTATTGTATCACTGCAAAAAAAAAAAAAAGTTCAGTAAAGAGTTCTAAATCTCAAGAACAAAAAAATTTTTAGAAAGGAGACCAAGAACCTAGTAAGAATTAAAGTGCTACTTGTGCTCATTGCCATGAGCTTGTTGCATTTTTTTTTTCAAACAAGGAGGGGTTTTGTTAAACTTACTAATAAATCTGTACTTGATATAAAAACACCCATCTCCAAAGATTTTCTACATACAGATGCTTTGTTTACAATAGTAAAAGGGAACACAGAATGAACAAGAGAAGAAAATGTTTTTGTTTTTTTTTAATATATTCAGAATTCTCCTTCTCACAGTACTTTATCTTGGTACATATATCCTGGATTACTTTTCATCCCATAAGACACAGAAGAGAGAATTTTGGATTTCTGAATAATTCAATACCTTCAAATAACAGAGTTTGGATGGAAAAACAAAAACATGAATATTAAAAATGAGGTCAGTAAGTATCTTTGATGGAGTCCACGGGAGGCAAGCAAATGAAGGAGATGAGAGACCAAGAGTGCTACTCAAGACTCTTAGATGTAATAACTTCGACTGTATATACTGAGCCTATAAAATAAACTTGTAAACAAACAAAATGAGAAAAACTTGGATAGTTTTGGCTTCTTGTAATTTATCGTAGGTTAGGAGTAGCTTTGGCTACTATTAGCCCTCAGGCTATTGTCACAACCTGTTGACTGTCACCTTTCTATCTCAGGACTATTTCCTTCACTGCTGGTCTCCATTGCTCCATTGCTCTAACTCCAGCCACCATCCATCTCTAGGGTAAGAGTGAAGTCCTTGGATTAAGACAGACTTGGCAACTCCCCAACTCAGCAACTTGACAGCCATGTAACACTAGGAAGATTTCTTCTTCTTTTTTTTTTTTTCTTTAGGGCCACACCCATGGCATTTGGAAGTCCCCAGGCTAGGGGTCAATCAGAGCTGTAGCCAGCCTACGCCACAGCCACAGCCACACAGGATCTGAGCTGCATCCGTGATCTACACCACAGCTCACTGAAATGCTGGATTCTTAACCCACTGAGCGAGGCCAGGGATCGAATCTGTGTCCTCATGGATACTAGTCAGATTTGTTTCCATTGAGCCACGATGGGAACTCCCATGGGAAGATTTCTTAACCTCCCATTTTTCTGTTTCCTCATCTGTCAAATGGCAACATTGATGGAAGCTACTTCTAAAGGTTCTTGTGAGAACTGCATTTTGTAATGGATGCAAAGTCCTTTTCTTGAAGGTAGGGATTGGGTCAATTTTTGTGAACCTAGAACACTCAGCACAGGCCAAACATGTAGAAGGTGTTAGTGGAGTTAAAGTGAATTACTGTGTAGAAAACACACATATGTTAGCTTCCAAGTATGTTCTCTCATTTGTAAGCTTCCATCCTCCGGGAGACTGCCTTTTAGGAAATGTCTTCAAACATGTAAGTAACTATTTTAAAAGGCAACTACTAAAATCTGCATTTGCAATCTCTAATTTCTCTGGGAGAGGTAAACTTGCCGGTTAATCCTTTCATGAAAATTACTAGGTTCTCTTGCCCAGTGTAACCATTTTGGCAATAGAATCTTATTGCAGAAAATTTCCCACCGGAGAGAAAAACGGAAAGTAATGTCTAATAATGTAATACTGAGACTTGCAGTAAATGGGTCCCTTATTGTTCTTGTTTTCCTTCTCCTCCTAAAACAGCTGCATTATAATGTAAAAGGTCTTTCTGACATTCAGCATTAAACGTGGAGGAACTGTCATAGAAGATTCTATCCTACTGCCTCCCCAGTATCAGAGCTCCCTATATACAATCTGAGGGAGGGGCGATTTACCAGGCCCCACTTCATTATGTATTTATTTATATTTATTTATTTTTTTTAGCAGTGCCCATGACATGTGGAAGTTCCCAGACCATGCATCAAACCTGAGTCACAGCAGTGACAATGCTGAATCGTAGGCCATTAGATAACTCCCACCCATTTCATTATTTATAGTAACTGGTCTCTGATCATCTATAGTAAACATATGCTGTATATTCCATATCTGTGTACAGATTCCTGAAAAGACAGGGCTCAAGAATCCTGGGCAGACAGAATCTGAGTAAATAATAGCAGTAGCAGTGGCAATAACCACCCCCATCTCAGCCATGTCCACCCCCAAGTTTGGGAAAGCACATTTTTTTTTTCTTTTTTTTCTTTTCAGGGCCACACCACAGCATATGGAAGTTCCCGGGCTAGAGATCGAGTCGGAGCTATGGCTGCTGGCCTACACCACGGCAACGCCAGATCTGAGCCACATCTGTGACCTATACCACAGCTCACAGCAACACCAGATCCTTAACCCACTGAGCAGGGCCAGGGATTGAAGCCACACCCTCATGGTCACTAGTCGGTTTCGATTCTTCTGTGCCACAATGGGAACTCCTGGGAAAGCACATTTTGATCACCTTATAACATGGCTCCAACTCTAACTCTGACTCCTGAATGGGAACCCACGCCTGGGATCTGTGCAACTTTGACTTATGACCCAGCTCATGCATAGAAATCTCCACTTGGGAAAGACTTGTTTTGCAGCCATATTGCAGAAGTAGTTACAGAAATTATGCCTGCTCCCTTTATGGATCAATTTCCATCAAGTCTGTCTTGAATGCCCTCTACCCCTGGCTCTTTCCCTGACTGCTAACACATTCTATGTCCTTCAATTCAATTTTTCCAGGGTATTTCCCAGGGTCCTGCAATGGCCTGATGCAGCTCCACTCCACAGAGTCTCAAGCAGTCTAAGAACTGAACAAAGAAATTTGCCTCAATGTTAACTTCCATCACTGGTCTTGGTTTGGAGCCCGAGTTGGAATAAGCATAGCCTTGCTCACATGATGGTCTCTAAAGATATTAAGGGACAAAAAATGTCAAGCCTAGTCTAACTTTTTTATTTTGGGGGTTAAATGTGCCAAGTCCTTGAATTTCTTTACCAATGATGTGATTTTCAACCTTCAACACAGTCCCACCATCTATCCTCATTGTCTTTCTCTTAAAAGTTTTAAAAGCCTTCCTGAAAATGTACGGCTCAAAAAGGAACACATTATTGGATTTGTGATCTGACTAGTTCAGATTTTGATCTGCATATAATTCTGCTAGTGCCACCTAAGACTACCTTTGTTTTTGTTTGTTTTTTTGGATAACTACTCACTCAGTTGGCTCAGATGGGGGTTCTAATTGACTTCAGACACTGATGTCAGCCTGCCCCCCATCATCCCACACAGTCACATGTATTCCCTTAAGCCTCAGCCTATATCCTTCTACGGCTAACTTTTAAAACCTAAGTTCAAGTACCAGACCTTTAAATTTGCTCCATTAATTTTAATCTTGTTAGTGCTGGCCCATCATTCCAGTCTGTTGAGATATATTTAACCCTGGTTCTTTCATTCAGCATGCTAGCTGTGTTTCTCAAGTTTTATGAACTTCCTTTTTTTTTTAAGTCCAGACTGTGAAAGAAATACAAGTCCAAGGACAAAGTCTTATGGCATAAAATAGAAAAGAAACTTGAGTTCTGTATATTCATAAATTGGTTAGTTAATTTAATCCTTGTCTAATCCTATGGGGTGGGTATTTTTAGCCCCATTATGTAGGTAAGGGAACCAAAGCTCAGGACTAACTTGCTAGTAGGCTGAGAAGCTGAGATGAAAAACTCTTCGATTTCAAAACTGTATGCCAGTTTCACTACATTTCATCTTCCAGTTGAGGTGGATCCATGCGTTCATTTCATTTACATTATTCTACTAGCTATCCATGTACAAAGGTAAGCTGATTAACAGTTTTCAAGGCTTAAATTAATTTGCAGCTAAAATGTTAACTACCTCCTCATACAGCTGAGGATGCATTTTACAAACTCTTTCATATGAGTATATGACAGAATTGCAGTTAATCAAAATACTTTTACTTAGGTCTACTGGGTAGAAACCACTGTGCTGGGGACAAAAGTTTAAGTTCACTTTACAGCTGTCACAGTTTCTGCATTCTTTACAAACGCGTATCTAATACTGAAAACCTCAATCTGCCTTAAGGCAGGCTCCAAGAATATTAAAGCTACTGGTGAAGTGACTCATAACAGCAAATATAGGCATTTGGGTGTGTTGATTTCACACAGCAAGAAACAAACATGGGCATGTCCTACCACTCAGTTCCCTTTCTCTGTGAATTCTGAAACAAAGTCTTCCAAATGATTGTTTATACACTTACTGGAGAAGATGAAACGTGCAGCATCTCTTTTCCCAAACCAGGAAAGAGTAATTTAAGTCTTTCAGTAATTTTGAGTACAGCTTTTCTTCTATCACTGTAACTAAGTTACTTTTTTTTTCCTTTGGAAATATACAAGTCATGATAGAGACATTATGATGCCTTTCCATGTTGGAAAAGAATCCTATATTTCTTTTTTTTTTTGTCTTTTTTGTTTTAGGGCTGCAATTGTGGCATATGGAATTTCCCAGGCTAGGGGACCAATAGGAGCTGTAGCCACCGACCTACACCACAGCCACAGCACCACGGGATCCAAGGCGCATCTGCGACCCATACCACAACTCAAGGCAACACCGAATCCTCAACCCACTGAGCAAGCCCAGGGATTGAACCTTCGTCCTCATGGATACTAGTTTGGTTCGTTAACTGCTGAGCCATGACAGGAATTCCAAGAATCCTTTCTTTCTAATTCCTACCATCTGGAATTACCTTTCTTTATTAATATCAGGACAAGCATGTTTTAATTGTGATGACAAAGTGTTCAAATAAAGGTTAAGGTTAATCCAAATTCATCTTTTTTCAATATGTAAATTTTACTACTATTTACTACTATTTTACTACTATATATTTTACTATAATTTTAATTAACATTAAAATAATAACAACAGGGTAAATAGGAGATAATCTGTTAAAAGGTAAAAATAATTACTATTAATGAAAGAAAATAAGAAGCAGTATATCTAGAAGGTGGTCCCAGTAAAAAAATTTCCAATTTCAAATGTTTTTAGAAGCAACTTCAACATGCTCATTTTCCCTTTTATCTGTTTCCTTAATCCAGCTTTGACGCAAGTATACATGATTTCCATTTAAAAGTTTAATATATCATGGTTCGCACAATTGGCAATGAAAGATAGGCCAAACAACATACAGACCTAAATTATCTTTTTCCATGCTTTGTAGGAGGTTGACTAAACAGAGAGATTAAGTACAAGTTCAAGTTTATTTTACAACTATCTTTTACATTTGTGTGATTTCCAGAGAGTACCACTTGATTGTGGTTGTAATGTTCAAAACTCATTCAGAAGGCCATGAATAGTAACCTCAACATAAATAAAATTTACTCAATTTTGAAAACAATTGCAATCAAGATTTTACACCTACATACAATCGTATTTTAAAAACAAGAGATTGAATATAATGCAAAAGTATTTGTATAATATTTTTGCTCAATGAATTTGCCATTTTATAAAGTGAGAAGCATTGTTGTATTATTAATCTTGTCTTGGAATGTTTAGTCCAGAAAATAAGAAAGTTTGTAAGACACTATGTATTCAAAAATTAGGAGTTCCCCTCGTGGCACAGTGGTTAACAAATCCGACTAGGAACCATGAGGTTGCGGGTTTGATCCCTGCCCTTGCTCAGTGGGTTAACAATCCGGCGTTGCCATGAGCTGTGGTGTAGGTTGCAGACGCGGCTTGGATCCCGCGTTGCTGTGGCTCTGGCGTAGGCCAGTGGCTACAGCTCCGATTAGACTCCTAGTCTGGGAACCTCCATATGCCATGGGAGCGGCCCAAGAAAGGGCAAAAAGACAAAAAAAAAAAAAATTAATTGAGTCACTTGGGCAAGAGATGTATGTTAGAATCCTAGCATGTAGTACAAAGGATTTACTTGTAAAATGATAACATCTAAAGATAAGTAGGTGTTACAAGACCGAGTAAATCAGTATTTACCTTGTGTTTTCACTGGGTCTGATATCTGGCTTGGATCACTAATTCCATATGCATTTGCTGCCCTCACAAGGAAAAGGTAAATTGCATTAGGTTTGAGTCCTTTAATGGCAAATGTTTCTGTTTTCACATTCTCTGCCACAGTCTGCCAGCTGCTACCAGATGCATGGCTAAGGATAGATACACAAGTTAGAATGTGCATATTTAATGGTAAATCAAAAAGAAAAAAAAAAACCAAAAACCCTAGGAAGCATCATTTTTACTCTACCTGAAGGCTTCTATAATATAAGATGTTGGAGTTGCACCTGAATTCAAATTTGGTTGCCATGACAATGTTACTGTATTTCGGCTGACATCTGTTACTTCAGGTTTTGAGGGGGCACTAGGGATTAAATTTGGGTCGGTGGGTCTTGGAGGCTGAACCGGAACTCCAAATTCTAACAAAGAAGAAAAAGATAAAAGATGTTTATACAAAAAAACACATAAATGTAGATAACACATCCATGTACCTACTCAGGCAATAAGACATCTGCTTCACCTTTTTACCAGTTAAGTAAACAACTGCATTTCAAGCTTTATTTTAAGGCAAAATACTATCAAATTTACCTTGAACTTCAATGTAAGCACTCCACGTTGCTTCACCACTGGGGGTTGATGCAATGCAGGTGTACCGACCAGTGTCACCCAGCTGAGAAGACAGACAGAAAATAAATATTTGGAACAATCAAGAGCTCACCGGGCTGGAAAAGCAATTATAGTTTTGTATATGGCCCATGAATATGGATAACTACATTAAAATGCACTAATCAGAAATTTCCTCTTAATGTTTTTATTAAATGTGAAGTAAAATACTGCATGAAGACTGAGGACCAAAAGGCTATTTTAATTGTGTAATAAAAATATATTATTTAAGCGTATTAACATTATCATCATTTTCAGTGTTGGGGCAGTAAATAACGAGGTATATAACTTCAAATTCAAAGGGTTAATCTTTATTACTAATTAATATCTTTATATTAAGTCACATAATAAGGCTAATAAAGTTTAGTCAACAACTATTCTTGCTATTTCAGATTTTATCTGAGTTACACCTGTACGGACATCAGAGAAAAAAGATATTTTTATAGAAAATGGAAAGACACAACTTGGTTCTTCTTAAAGCATTTGCTCTTTTTTTTTCTTTTATTTTTTTAACCTGTAACTTAAGGCAGTTTAATAAGTATACGGTCAAACCCCAGCTGGCATGATGCTCTCTCTTTCTGACAGCCAGAAAACAAACACAGGTCACACGCTCAACATTAAAATCATCAGTAGCATAATGAATCCATGTATCTCTGCTTAAGGTAATAACTCTATCACCAAGTAATGTTGGGAAAAGGAAGAACACTGTCATCCTGCTCTGGCAATTGTAATAGCAAAATCACAATTGTCACAAGAAGTACCACATATTAACTTTTGTGGCACATAAAAGGAACTATGTTCATCCAAAACTCCAAAGAAGCTGCCCAGGATAAGCAACAAAGCAATTGAAATTTATGTTTATTGCTGTTTACGCTATTCTGTCATATGCTTTGTGAGCTTGTCTGGTCTTGACCTAAAATGAAAAAGAAAAATCAAAACAAAACAACACAGTCCTGAAAGAACAGGTATGGGATGTGATGTGCTGAGAAAGTAAATCCCTAAATTGTTCCCACGAACCTGTGGGCTTTCATCCTTAACATTCTGATTTAAAATGTACTTTCAGTGTGTATATTGCTTTATCATTTTTGCTTGCATGTAAAGTATTTTGCAAAACTCTGAACCAAATATTCACAACAGAAGAACTATTCAAGTATATCGAACATAATACGGTACTGGAAAATATCTTTGAAAAGTGCTTTAGGGAATGAAAGCATCATATCACTACTTGGAAAGTATTTTTTTCTCCCACAAATCCTCATCTTTTTCTCCTCCATATAAGACCTTAAACTGCTTGTCATGGGTTAAATTATGAGTTAAGTCATCTTAAATATACACAGCAAAATGTCTGATAGAATAAGGCATCACGTTAAAAATATATTAATACTGCTATTAGCATTTCATTGATTCTAAAATTGGAGACTTCAACACTAGTTGCTGGAGGCAAAACCAAAATGGAACCAAATGGGAAATCCAGGGTGTCATTTAAGTTACCTTAGCATATCGGATCTGTAGGACTCCAGTCTCCAGCTGTTTGATTCGAGAATCTTGGGTTGAAACAAGCACTCCATCCTTTCTCCACAGAATTGTGGGCACTGGACTGCCTGTGGCCACACAGCTGAGCACTAAAGTACCATCCACTGCTACAGTCTGATTCACAGGACCTTGTCGAATGACTGGGGGAGGTCGGTCTGCAATCACTGCCAGAAGAAACAACAGGAAATAGATTTCTGCAACTGGAAGCAATTTTCTAATCATCCAAGCAACAGCAGTTGCTCTAGGCTTTGAAACAAGCTAATTAAACAAGTAATTAAAGTAGGAGACATGCATTATTCAGAATGCATTTCTATGATAAACTGATTCAGAATATTAAAATGGGATGCTCCATGCAAATGACCAGCCACTGACTATGCTTGCTGCATTGTCAGAGATCTATTTATAACTTAAGAGTTCAGAGACTAACTAAAGCTTGTGGATGGTGAAGTAATATATAATGGTGAAGAGTGGAATGCTGTGCTTTTCAAACTTTAAAATATGTAAAACACAAAACACAACAAAAAACTATTTATCCCAAGGCAACGTATAAGACAAATTTTCATAAACACACCAAAGTCAACTCGATAATCTTTTTTCTGTGTCCAACAGAAAAAATGATGGTTATCATATTAGCATGTTTGATAATTTTGGATTCAAAAAAGGTCTTTGGACTTTGATAATTGACAAATCATGAGCTCTTTTTATCTTGGATTTTTTTTCTATTAAAAGAACACATAGTTAGGAGTTCCTGTTGTGGTGCAGCGGAAATGAATCCGACTGGTATCCATGAGGATTTGGGTTTGGTCCCTGGCCTTGTTCAGTGGGTTGGGGATCCGGCATTTCTGTGAGCTGTGGTGTAGGTCACAGAGGAGGCTCAGATCCGGCATTGCTGTGGCTGTGGTGTAGGATGGCAGCTGTAGCTCCGATTCAGCCTCTAGCCTGGGAACTTCTACATGCCACACGTGTGGCCCTAAAAAGCAAAAAAAAAAAAAAAGAATACATGGTTAAATATTTCCCAATCCTAAAGACACTTTGCTGATTCTATTACCTTCATCGTTTTAAGGTCCTATGGAAGGAAACAATGAGAAGCAGTTTCATAATATGTAAATAAAATAATTCTTATTATTATACAAAAAATCCAAAACCTAAAATCTTTTTCTGCGATAACAAAGTCATAGTTTTAGGGAAAAATTCATAACAACTGTAATAGAACTAGAATAAATCCAGCTTTAGAGAGATGTTCTGATCCCTAACTTAGGCAATTTAGGCGACACTCCATAGGTGGTTTAAATGAATAAACATTACAAATAAAGTTATCTTTTCATTATTAAACTTTAAAATTCTGAATATTAATTTTTCTTTTTAAGGCCACAGGTGTAGCATATGGAAGTTCCCAGGCTAGGGGTTGAATTGGAGTGCAGCTGCCGGCCTATGCCACAGCCAGAGCAATGCCAGATCTGAGCCACATCTGTGACCTACACCACAGCTCACAGCAATGCCGGATCCTTTAGCCACTGAGAAAGGCCAGGGATTGAACCTCCATCCTCATGGATACTAGTTGGATTTGTTACCGCTGAGCCACAACAGGAAGAAAAAGAAGAAAAAACAAAAACAAAAACACAAAGTTTTATGCACGAAAGGTTTTCAACAAGCTGGAGTCACACTTCAATTTGTTTTTCATTTATCACGCAATAATTATTAGTTTTGGGCATTTAATCTAAGAAGAAAAAGAAAGTAAGGGGTGAAATCAGCAACTGTGTATTTTCACTTCACCCTTCCAATTTTCTTCCACCCTTGGTTGCTAGTGTGAAATTTGTTAATACCATGGGGGTGTATTGGAAGGCTGGAGTTTGAAACTTGGCAGGAATGTTGCAGATATTCCACGGATGAAAAATATAAGCCAATAATTCCTTTGCTTAGAATTGTTTAATCTTTTCTACAGTATCTGTTGGGATTAGCTAAAATCAAATCAAAGGCCCCTCCTGGTAAGTATGAAAAATGACAGTGTTTTATTGCATTAGGGTTTTTATAAGACTCTACCACCATGTTATTCTGATTGTAAGAATGAATGAATATTTATTTCCAGATATTAATTAAATTAGTAACAGAGTGATTCTCCATAAGTGATTATAATTAAGTCCAGTAACGGAGTGGTTTACATTTTGTAACATTGTATATTTAGAAACAATCCAATATCTGGGGATTTATTCAACTTTCTGGACCCTGCAGTTCTTTGATATTTGCATCATATTTAGCATAATCCATATTTCCTTATCCTATCCCAACCCAATTTAAAGATATTTCTTTGTTATTGGTTTCTTCCTGGTTTACCCTGGGTAGTTCACAAAAATAAAGAAACAAGGAGTAGGGTTGATTAGCAGACCACATCATCTGTCATGTGTCTTTGGGCAAGTTTCTTAAATTATCTAAGCCTCAGGTTTTTTTACCTGTAACATGAGGATAATAATACTTATGCCAGCCAGCTCGGGGTATTGCTATGAAGATTTAAATGGAATAATAAATATTCCATGTGCTTTGCTAATTGCAAAAAGCTAGACATTCATGTGAATCGTGATATTAACACTTACCCTTTTCTATAAAATAGTAATATGTAAATCAGAGATGAAAAAGTTCATTAAAGCAGTTCTCCATTTTTTAGGTAGAGAAAATGAAACACCTTGGTGTCATCACAGATTAGAAAATACTAATGAAATGTTTAAAGTTATACATACTAACGTGTACAGTACATTTAGAATCAATCCTAAATTTAGGATTTAGGAGAAAAACTTCAAATAAAAGTTCTAATATCCTAACTTGGATTGTTAGAATGAATTATCAGGTAGTAAAATAGGATGTATAAGAAACAGAAATATGACTTAAAGAAAGTAGGTGCACAGACTTTGGAATCAGAAGGCTGTGAAATGAAAATATTCCATGCCTGGACTCTCCAATGCAGAAACCAAAAGCTTCAAGCGAGCACTCGAGTGTGGCTGGAACTAAATGTATAGCTTCATTTAGTGGTAAGTAATTTTATTTCTAACTTAGTCTCATGTGGCAAGTGGCTACTATACTGGACAGTGCAAACTTCTGTCTTAAAATCTCAGTGCTAGTTAGTTTTTGAGGGATCTGGGCATATCTTTTCACCCTTCTCTGCCTCAGTTTCCTCATCTGTAAAATGAGATGTCAGATTTGGAACTGTTGACATATTTAAAGTTCTTAGCATAATGCCTGGCACAAAAGGAGGCACTGAATAACTATAACTTCTTCTTATAAGTGTCACTATAGTCGTGGTAATGATGCTGTGAGGAGCAGTGCAACAGGTGGTATAACCCTGTTAGAGCAGTTTATAAAAATTTACTTATTTTTTCCCATGTTCAACAAACGCTTTAAAGACACCAGAAATGGAAGAATATCATCGAAAGTAATATTTTTGTCATCTCAAAAATAATGATCATAAAGACTACAATACATATAAATATATCCATAAAATTATTTTAAGTAAAAAAAACCACAGAATCGGGAGACCCCATCGTGGCTCAGTGGAAACGAATCAGACTAGTATCCATGATGATGCAGGTTTGATCCCTGGCCTTGCTCAGTGAATTAAGGATCCGGTGTTGCCGTGAGCTGTGGTGTAGACTGGCAGCTATGGCTCCAATTCAACCCCTGGCCTGGGAATCTCCATATGCTGCGGGTGCAGCCCTGAAAAAAAAAAAAAAAGACAGAAAAAAAAAAGAAAAAAGAAAGGAAAAAATAAAGTTGAAAAGAAATACATTCTCTGACACTCTCTTTATTTAGCCCCTAAGTAAAACTTGGACATTGTGAAAGAAAATGTTCTACTTTACCATCAGTAACTTCCAAATATGCTTTTGTGATGATACTTCCGGCAACATTTAAAGTCTGGCAGATATAATAACCAACATCAGATCGCTGGACATTAGTAATCGTGAGGTCACCAGTCTGGGAGACTGAAAAACGGCTGGATGACTGTGGTGGCTGATATGAGAAAAGCAGATTCTAGAACCCAAAATTTGGGAGGAAAGAATAACAACGGGTTAATTGCTAGTTTTCAATATGTTGGAATATATATGCAGATCTATTTATAAATAGATATGGAAACATTTATATGCGCAGCACACATACCACATACACATGTATGCAAATAAGCTAAATATTCTGTAATCACATACTTACAGATATAGATGTGCACACACGTAAACATATAAATGCAAAAGGTTTAATGACCAAGCCTTAAATAGGATTATTTGAAAATTTAAATGAACTCTAAACATTGATATAGGCCTTCATAATTATCAGTTTCAAATAACACTAGATATAAAATGATATTAGATACCATCAGAGTTAGAAGTTTTGCAGATTTAACCAAAACAAAGCCAAAATCTTTGTTTCACATATATGGACAATTAGGATTATAAACACTAAATCTTTTCATGTGTACACGACATTAAAATTTAAGTACATTCTGACAAATTAAGTTTAAGGATGTCATTTTGGCACCATAACATCTGTATTATCTGTCCATTATAAAAGTTCAGTAATCTCTACCAAATTGTTAACAATTTCTTGTTTTTCTGGTTAAAACGGTGAGCACATCTGATATAGATTTTGAAATTCAAATACTGAATTTAAGAATTCATAGTGCAGTGTTATTTCTATAGAATGTTATCTTAAATACAAACAGGACAATATGTGATGTTATTTGTGGCATAAATATTTCATGTATTTATACCTCAAAATAATGTGGTATTTTGTGTATATTTCATGAAAAATAACATTGTCATTGTTTTTCATTAAATCAAGAATATTAACATTTCTTCTAACTAAATTTGCTACTTGTTAAAAGTTTAGGTGCTTTTTAACATACATCACTTTATTAAAGTTTAACTACCACTCCATGGATGTGTGTTCGGTGAGAAAAATTTTATGAAAAAGTGAGTTACATTATTAAATCAAATGAAATCAAAATAATTTCAAGATTTCAAATATAATTTAAAAGATGACTCAAATATTATGTCAAAAAGAACTTCTAGTAGATTTACTATTATTCCTACACAGATTTTCTCACATAACACACTTTCAAGTCTTCCTGTTCCATTAAAATATTTTGCTTTCTCTTGTCTTTAATTTGCAGTCAGCAAATTTACTCCTTTGAGGCCAAATGAAATGTGTTAGAACCAATCAAAGTATTAGAACTCAAATGATAGCCTTCATGCCATATTCAAATTAATATTTGCCTACCAAAGTGAAAATAAAAGTAAACTTGATGGCATTACATATAAATGATTAGTGAGTTTGGTCAGTAAACTGTGTGTTATTTGTATGAACAAAATAAAAACAAATCATTAAACACACTCAAAGGTGATTTAAACAAAAAATAAAAGAAATTAGGAATAACTGTATTGAAAATGAATGAGAATAATTTTTTCACAAGTATCAGAAACAAGCAAAGGGAAATGTATTCATTTATTGAAGACAGCAAGTCATTAATAAGAGACAAGGAGGAAAATGAGTTATATTTTTTAAACTATTTTAAAGTTTCCTATTATTTTTAAAATGAAATTGTTTCAAAATTCCCTTTTTCATAAGCTGAGGCTCAATAGTGAAGTCGGAATGTTTAAGAGCACAGATCTCTATATTCTAGCTGTAATGTATATAGAAAATCTGGATTATAAAATGTATAGGGTAGGAGTTGATAGCAAATGGTGATTATATATGACAGTTCCTAAAGAATGAGAACTTACTGAACTATATTCAACATGACATTTATGTTAAAGATAACATTCACATAGTTTGATGAAACTTTAATTGGTATATATATAAATTAAAACATAATTTTTCATAAACATAAAGAAGATACTTCAAATTTCCAGAGCTTTTAGAGCAATTGCACTGGATAGTTATCCTCTTTGTTCTAAATGTGCATAAATCTCTTTCATCATATAATTGGAGAACTCTGAAAAATAGAAGTTATAACTTACTGATTTAAGTTGAGAAAAAGAAGTCATTTTCTTTAAAATGGGAATGAATTGGAAATCAGGGTAAATTTTTTATGATAAACCATTGCTATTCTATATACCACCCTGTGTATCAAAACTTGGCAGGAAAAATTTGAGAATTAAAACAAGGCAGGAAAATTTGTCTTCTTTCATTGCTGAAATGTTAAGGTCACTCCAAGACTTCTCAGCTCTCTTCAAGTGACAGCTACATGACTAAATAATCTGTTGCTTTTTCTTATATATCTGGCACTCATTGTTGCTGATTGAAATATTAGAACGTCATACCTGACTTCCCTCCCTCCTCCAGAAAATAGCTGGTTGAGGATTTCCGGTTGCTTCACACTGGAAAGTTACAGTTCGTCCCAAGGCAACAACCTGGTCACGAGGTTTCACAACAAAATGTGGAGGTTCTGAAGGAGATGAAACAAATTACTCTGAATCAAAAGCCTGAGGGCATAGTCCTAATTGAGACAATTTGCTGATACCCAAAGTGTTGTGTTGTTTTTATATTATGTACTATATGGATACACAAAATGTATCAATTCTCATCCTCAATTGAAGCTAAATTAAGTGCACATTTATAGAGTGAAACAGTGTAGTTCTGTAAAAAAGTATTTTTTAAATTACCTGACCTGCTAAGAGTAACCTCCATATTAAAAAAAAATTCTTGAACTACAATTTGACTCTATTCTCGACATATACCTGAAATTTGTGTGAATAAGCATCTTTTCTTATTTACAGCTTTTTAAATGTATATGGACTTTAATCATAGACATAAGGACCTTTTCAGGTAGGCAGGTCCTAAAATTACTTTAACTCAAATGCTCCTGAAACACTACCGTGCAAATTATAACCATTTAAAGTCTTTGGTCCAATTACTCGAATAGAAATGGATTTAGAGCAATAGTGGAGTTGAATGCCTCCTTCATTTACATAGGCAAGGGCATGTTCAAACAGAATATATATGGAAATGAGGGCAAATTTAAAACATCTGCTCATCCTGACATTATAAATACTGCCAGCTTTGTCCAAACTGTTTGATTTAGACAGACTTAAATGGCCACTTCATCTAGCAGTAAATAGAGTGTCAGAAAATTGTGTCAGTTACATTGAGAGCATTGGCAGCTGAAAACATTAGGTGTGCTGATGGAGTCATTCCTTTAAAAAATAAAAAAAGGAAGCTTGTTTTGGGTTGGCCTTTATGCTTGGAAAAAAATGTGCACTGAATGTAAGTCTTTTTACCTACTGTTTACACTTTTCAAAATCATTTCTTATCAGCTGTCTAAAACACCTCATTACTCTCCTTTTTTGTCTCAGCTCAAATTGAAGTGAATGTTTCAAGCCAGACATTTAAGTTTATACAGGATAATCCACTTTTAAAGACTGTTCCATTATTTCCAACTTTTTCTTTAAAAGTACTTTCAGTTACTTATGTCAGTCACTTAGGATAACTCCATAAAGTGGATATGAATCAAAAAGTATATGCAGATTATGCCCATAAGTGCTACCATTCTGCTCATAAGAATATGATTTTTTTTGTTGTTAATGAAGGTGAGAATTTGAAAGGGTACTTTTTTTACTTGCTAAATATTTTCTGGTCAATTTCATCTGAGAAATACGTACAAATATTTATAATATACAATATATAAATGTATAACTTTTACACATGTGTGTATACACATATATGCATGCATGTAAAGTGGACTTTAAAACCCCTTTTAAAAAGGGGATATGTAAAACACCATGCATGGTCACAAAACTGAAGAAAGCAATTAGATCTCCTAACTTCTAGATTAGTGTGCTTTCTTCTATACTCCCTTTTTATTTTCTATTGAGGTTTACTAGAAATTATACCATTTGACTAGAAAATTATAGGAGACCCCCAAAAAATCAAGTCAAATGCCTTCACATGTCCTGTAACTTATAGTGAAGAAAATACAAAGTTAGGAGAATTAAGTTTAGGTTCAATTTGGGAATGCTGACGTTCTAGCTTCTAATTTTTTAAAACTCTGATTATAATTGAGTGGTTTACTCATGAATTTAGCAAACACTACCATTATCCAGGTATAATAACAGGCATGTGCATCACTGCCTGGGGATTTTCTTCCCCAGACATCCACATAGGAGCATTTGATTCTTTGGTTAAGGGTTGAAATAATTGACATAGAAATCAGATCAAGAAATTGGAAGGACTGACTGGATAATAAACTAAATCCAGAAGAGTCTGGTTTGTTTCAATGAAAGAAAACCAAATGATTAATTAAATGAATAGGAGAATATGACTTTCCAATACATTCAGGGAATCTGAGTAGGAAAATATAAATGTTCAAATCACTGAGACAAGTAAAAACTTCGGGTGGTCTCCTTCCTAAATCTCAGAAGCATGTCTAATAACATGTGCCAGAATCCACGTTTCTTTTATAAAATGCCAGCTCTCCTCAAACCTCAAAGACTTATGTGGGAACAAGGGATGCAAACCCTTATGCTAACTACATTTATCCTGCAGCAATCCTTCCACACAGGATATTTGCCTGGAAATGAATTTACTATATCTTGTAGGCATATTCTCCAGCCAGCATCAACAATGACATCAGGCACAAGGCATGTCTTAGAAAGAAATCCTTTTCTACATGTATGTTAACTATTAGATGTAGACATACATCTAAGAAAAATTTTAAATGGATTAAATATGCCTCCATCTATCAGTCTTCTGTCATCATCACCTATTTAGATTAAGAAGACTAATCACCAAATGCATTTACTTGATGTTTATGATAAAATAGAATATTTTCCAAAGGCTACAATATTTCAACGTACTATAATTAAAAAGCACATAAGCATGTTAATAACATCACATATGTTCAGTATTGAAAATTTAGAATATTTGATAAGCAAAGAGAAAAGAGACCTATAATTCAGTCATGCAAACTGGACTATATTGCTTTTTTTAAATTTTGTTTTGGCCACTTCTGTGACTTGTGGAAGTTCCCAGGCCAGGAATTGAACCTGCACCACAGCAATGACAATGCTGGATCCTTCACCCTCTGAGCCAGGCAACTTCCATATTATTTTAAAATCTTCTCCTACAATATTAATTTAATGGCTCTTTAATAGTCTAAATACAAATTATTTCAATTATTTGAATAATCTATTTTCTTTGAACTCATATTGTTTCTAATTCCCACTGTTAAAAACAGTGGTGAGATTAACATTCTTCTCAATCACATTCAAATTTATTTCAACTGAAGATCTCTCAGAGTACTTTCCTCCCAAACCTCACTAACACTGAACATTAATATCCTTGCCAAACTTAGAAGAGAATCTCCTCTTCATTGGCATTTTTACATTAGTGAGGTTAAACATTTATCTTCATATTACCTTGTCATTGATATCCTATTTGTTGTGGATATTTTGTTTCTGTGCTTAACTTTTTAATTTCTAAGAACTAATGATAAGCTAAAATTTTATTCATTTCTCATGTATGTTGTAGATATATTTTTCCATTTATTAAAAGTCTTTCTAATCTAGTTAGGCATATTTTGTTATTTTATAATTTATCAATACAATTATAAATATGGATTATATAATATGTAAAAATTATATAAATTTTTATTTAATGTTATTATATAAATAGTCCGTTTTTACCCTGTATTTTTGTTTTTATTAAATTTTAATCATCTCCATTTACATATATACAAAGATATTTTTTTCAAATAGCTCTATTGCATCGCCATCATTGAAAAATCTATCCTCCTATCTGTATTAGTATGAAATGACATCTTATAATATTTAACTTAAAAAGCAGAGAGATTCTTTTGGGGTCAAAATTATTCCCTGGAACACCATACAAAACTCCCCAAAAATGGTGTTCTAACATCCTTAAAGTGTTTGAATTAGACTTGAAATACATTCCAGTACCCTTCCCAAGTACCAATCATGAAAGTACTTAGAAATCTTTATTCATATGAGCATCAATGTTTATCAAAGTAAATTCTGATAAATTTTAGACACATCATGTGATTATTTCTTACATAAAATGAAATGAATCTGACGCATAGAAATGAAAATGAGTGCAAATAGCCCCAAGTGCAAGGTTATTCACCAACAGGACTTTTAATAACTATTATTGAACCATAGTTACAAAAACTCAGATAGAGAGACATGAATTCATAGATATACTTTGAACCTCCCCAGACCCAAACTGTTTTCTGGGCACCTATTTTTGTTCATTTGTTTATCTTGTGATATATAAACTGAAAAAATAATTAATATATAGCGCTATTGCTTATTTTATCACTTTTAATCTGAAACGAGATAGAAGGATGCAGAGCACACATCATTTAATAAAACATAAAGTTAGCAACCCCATTACCTTTACTCTTTGTCAAGTTACCCATACTTCCTGCAGACTTTATTCTGTGCAGTCTGTCTTTGTGGCCAATGACAAGTGAAACATGGAGGCTGATTGGTTGAAGGACATGGAAGGGTATGGATGGAAAGGGGAAGAGAAGTTCCAGTCACAGTGACACGATGATTAGAAGATGGCCAATAAAATGTCAACTTACCAGACCCAACTAAAACAAAACAAAAAAGAAAACATGGAATAAATAAAAATAAAGAAACAGAAAATGAAATAGAAAAAAGTATTCAGATTTGACTTAACAATGATCTTTCTTTAAAAATAAAATGAAGAACACATTAATATTCGGATACATGGCCCATACTGTCCATGAATGAACATCTGTAGCATCTCCAGTATCACCATAAATAATTTAAGAAAAATAGAAATGAATCTTAAAACCTCTACATTGATTAAGTGGCAGAGCTATAATGATGATAGCTACAAAATTATAAAGCACTTTTCAAAGACTTCGCATTTTGCTACCAGATGACAGGGTTAGATAACTACGCGTTTAGAGAAAATATTATAAATCTTAACTGCTAATGCTACACAGAATAGAAATCATGCATCTTAATTAAAGACAAAGAAGTGTTAAATTCTGTAACTCCACAGAGTAATTTTTAAAAGTTCATGCTGCCAATGATATTCTATTACACCCATGCTTTTCATACTCATACGTGAATCAGTGTAAGAATGAACCAGTTATAATCTAAGTCATGATTGTATAGGTCAGGAGTGTAACTGAGGATTTGCATTTCTTTTCTTTTTTGTTTTGTCTTTTTAGGGCCACACCCCCAGCACAGGGAAGTTCCTAGGCTAGGGGTCTAATCGGAGCTGCAGCTGCCGGCCTAGGCCACAGCCACAGCCACACCAGATCCAAGCCAAGTCTGCGACCTATACTACACCTCACGGCAATGCCGGATCCTTAACGCACTGAAAGAGGCCAGGAATCGAACCCAACCTCGTGGTTCCTAGTTGGATTTGTTTCTGCTGCGCCACAATGGGAACTCTGGATTTTGCATTTCTAACAAGCACCCAGGTGCTGCTGGTTCATGAACATAGGCTGTGGCACAGTTAATAAAGGTGTTATATTTGAATTCTTGCATATTTTTAATTGAGAAGGCACACAGGAAAAATGTAAACACATTGTGGAAACAGAGAAACCTTTATAACTATTTAATAAAGTCATAATCACATTACCTGTTTTCAATGCTGAAACACTGGGCATTTTAACATAGAAAACGCAAGTGATACAAATTGATTTAAAATACTGGAAAGCGACTGTTTTGTTTTGTTCTTTTAGAAACAAAGATAATTACTGTCAAACGCAGAGCTTTTTCAGAATAGCCCAGGAGACACCCACAATACATTTTACTCAAATAAATAATGTCCACGTCTTTCAGCAATCACAATTAATTAGACTTGATATACATTCCCATACTTGAAATAAATGAACTATGCCAACCACTGCTACTGTGAAACAGTAGTTTTAAAATGGAGAGAGAAGTTCTCTCGCTTACTGTTAACCACACATGCAAAATTTAAAGGTAATTCAGAAGCACATTTTAATTCAAATGTTCCCTTCAGCGTGAGTGAAATAAATTGTCTTTATTTTTCACTCCAAAGCAAAAACCTTCAGCATAATTTTTCATTCATGCGGGCACGAAAAACTATACATATATATAGTATATTCTCATTTACTCAGGCATAATGTTTACCATAGCATCAATAGCTATGCTATCCAGATTTGAAAACACAGAGAGGATGGAACTTGCTTAAACCTTAAAGATGACTTTTTTTAAATGACAGGAAGAAATGTTCAGAAACTACAAGAGAGAGAATCTGATAACTATAGCAACAGAACTTTGCTTTGAGAAAACAAAAAGTCATAAAATTATCTTTTTGGTAATCTCTGAAAATACATTTGATCTGATTAGACTGATGCAGTTAAAATTCAGCCATATTTGAAGTCAAGAGACCAGAGGAATGATTTCTAAATAGTTTCTAGTTGTATATTTTCAGGGATTTAAAATTCCTTAAACGGTTTCAAAAATATTTAAGATGCTAGAAACCAAAAAAAAAAAAAAATTACTGAGAAGCAACCTATTTAAACTTTTCCCTTACAGTTTTTACCAGCAATGGAGCCATAGGACTTGCGTCTTTTAATTAAAGTCCAGTGTGTTTTAGAATGTTTGGCTAGGGTATTTGCATATCACATCAATGACAAATGACTGTAAAATATTTTATAGTTTATTAAATATCCTAAAAGTTATCTAAGACATCATTTAACACAGAAGCTCCTAAAACATGAGAGGTTTTTCAGGCGACCCTATCTTGAATGATCATTTAAGCTTTTAACAAATGTAATTACCAGGAAATGATTCTTCTTATCTAAATGAAAACCTGCCTGTCACAGTTTCATTTGTTCTAGTTTCAGTAAACATATAAATGCCATTTATGTCTTCTGAATAAAATCCTTTTATTCATTTAAAGAAAATTATCATCCTAAACTTTATCTTCCAGAGATAAATGATAGAAATGTCTCTACATTTTCCCCAGATTTCTGATTCCTTTGTATTTCTCATAGGGTCAGGTCAAAGGAATATTTTTTTTCATCCGGAAAGCCGAGACCTTCTACAAAACAGACAGTGCCCATTACTGTCTGTTTGGTAAGTCCAGAAAGAGTCAGAGAAAAGCAGTCATTTGGATCCTCTTCATTCACTATCCTCTAAAGCTCCTGGTTTATGGGCAGCTTCACTCCTACCCTCCATCTAACTCTTCTCAACTTCTCTTCTTTCCTGCTTTAAAGGCTGGGAGCACCTCTATCTCAACTCTCCTTTCTTCCTAAGAAAGAGGAAAGGCCTGTCTGTCTCCCTCTCTAATAAAACAATAAAACTATAAAATGTTAGCTCTGGAAGTGACCTAAGAACTTATCAATCTAACCCTGTCCTTTTTGCATGAGAAAACAGAGTAACTAAACTGTTAAATCACTTTCTCAAGGTCACAGGTGACTAACCAAAGACTGCCTTCCAGGTCTTTTGACTAAATCCAAGTTTGTACAAATTTTCCTACTAATTAATCAATTTGGGGAGAACTATTTGCAATAGGACAAAGAATCTATTTTATTTTACAATTAAAGTGCCATAAACTATTAAACCTAAAGTCATTACTACCTACACATAAAAATAGTTTTAGAGAATTCTTCATGGCATTAAAAATCTTTAAAGAATATTTGGCTAAAATTTTTAAAAAGACATGGGAAACTAACAGGTGAGAAGAAACAGACTTAAAACCCATTAAAAAGTTCACCTTTTTAGGAAAAAAGGTAATTCAATCAATTCTTAAGGGTGAACCAATTTTACTCATTTCTTCTCTTGAACTCATTACAACCTGAATAAAATAATATTCTTTTGATGTGCACTTTAATAAAAAACAGTATTTAAGGTAAATATGTCAAATAGGAAGGTAAAAATTACTTTTAAAAATAAATATACACTTTTAAGAGAAAAAATCCTTACTAGTTTACTTTTTTTTTAACATTGAAACACTGTGCAGATTACAATCCATCTCCAGGAACAGCTTTAAATTTCTTTATATTGGAGGGAGTTTAGAAAGCAGTGAGGTATTAGAGAATCTGCTACAAAGCCGAGTTTGTCTAGAAGCATACTGTTTTCACCTAGATTTTAATTTCTTGGGGTTGGGTGGGGGAAGAAGGGGAGTTAAGATAGTCTCTCTCTCTAATATGCATACACACACACTCATATAATACATATAATTATATAATTATACAACTCTGGTTCCCTTTTATGTCTAAAGGAGAAAGAAGGATAGCTTTCTTTAAAATATTTGGAGATATGCAAATATTATATACTTAACTAAGAGTTTTTAGATAAAAGAACTGTTTCTCTCTCACACAAATAACACACACACAAAATACACACATACACACACTTAGAATAAGAGATTTTCTTCCTCCTGTGAATGTGCCATCGAAGGGCTCCAAATCATTCAAACGGTTTGATATTGTCTGTATTCCTAATATGCACATTGTTCAGACAATAATCTTTAGGTATGGATAAGAGAAGAAGCTAAGAGAGAAAAGAAACAAAGCTGAAAGGAAAGAAACATCCTAGGAAGGGAGGGAGAAAGAAAAGACTCATTTCTTCTATCTGCCTGTCATATTCAGGAGACATGAGTCACAAAGATGATAAATGCTTGAAAAAAATTATACAGAAGCTGGGGGAAGAGGCCTTTTTTTTTTTTTTTGGTTTGAGGAAATAAGTTAACTGTCAGACACTTAAGAAGTCTTCAGATTATGTCTAATAAATACAGGGACCAGCCAGTCCTGATAACTAACTTAGGCCAGAAGACAAAGATAATGGGCCTAACTAATGACATGAACAACTCAGGAAAAGTATAGAAGAGAAGCAGTTAACAGTAAAGGTCACTGAACCATGAATTGGTTGCCAACTGTGATGTCTCCAGAGGTCTTTAAAAATGGGATTTATTTCCATTTGGCCAAAGCAGTTTAGTTATATAACCCTGTCTGGTACAGAAATAGAATAGTTTACTCTTGAAGTGATTTTTACGCTGTGATTTTAAGACTTTGGCAATTCAGAGGCAAAGCAGAACAACAAATATATCCTTCTGCCCCTAATATTTTTTCTTCAGATTATGAATATACAAGTATATGCTCTACTAGAAATGTCCCATAGAATATTCTTTTCAGTTAATATTACCTTAAATTGATGAAGTACCTTATACAAGTAGCTCACATGATAAATCTGGGAAATATCAGAAAATTCCAAAAGTGGAAAACATATGCATGATTAGGCAAAATATTAAAATTATCATTTTGATATTTTTACACTGAGATCTCAATTTTTGAAGCATAATGGCAAATACATTTTGAGTTTACTCTTACAGATTAGACAAAGTATTAAGATTCTCCACTGTTAGCAATGGGCCAGACAATTTTTTTTTTTAATTTTTTTGTCTTTCTTGTCCTTTTTAGGGCCGCACCCACAGCATATGGAGGTTCCCAGGCTAGGGGTCCAAGTGCCAAAGGCACAGCAACGCCAGATCCGAGCCGCGTCTTCGACCTATACCACAGCTGATGGCAACGCCAGATCCTTAACCCGCTGAGCAAGGGCAGGGATCAAACCCGCAACCTCATGGTTCCTGGTCAGGTTCGTTTCCCCTGCGCCACAACCGGAACTCCTGGACAATTATTTTTAATGTAATGACAGAAGACCATCACAGTATTTGGATCTAAAATAATTTAAGTGTATTCTAAACTCCTAAAATGACCCTATAGAATATTTCATAGTTAAGTGAATTTATCAACAGTAGGACTAAACCTACTAGCAAATAGCAGAGAACAACTTTCTTTCTTGGGCTACAAATGAAATTATCCTGACTATGGAATTCTTCTGCTGATTCATGGATAATCATTTTTATTATTAGTAGCTAAATTCTAGTGAATCCTTAAATTGATGAGTTTTTTTTGTTTTTTTTGTTTTTTTCATTCTCATGAATAGTGCTTTTTGAATAGCCGGGCTCAATTAACAAATCTGACAGATTGGAACTGTAAATACCACATTCTAGAAGAATATGAATGGAGTAAAGTAGTGAGTTACGAGATTTTTCTGAGAAGAAACACATTTTTATTAAAACAGAGGAACATGCAAATTTTCAAGTAGTGAAGCTATCTACATTTGAACCAACAAAAACCCAGCCACTATCACACCAGAGAAATTATACGCATAGATGCTCATGAATGACAATATCTCCAACAATTAAAAACCTTTGGGGTATTTTAATACTAGGTATGATCTCTTTTTAGGGAAAAGATTAAGTTTAACATAAAAGCCTGTCATGTCTTTCAACTTTTCAGACATAAAAAATAGAGTCATTAAGAGGGGCATTTTTAGAATATATTTAATGGATACATAAAATACTATGAACTTTTCCCCTCCACTCAAATATTTCACTCTATTCTGTAGATATATGGTTCTGGAGACAATTCTGGTTGTCACAACTGAGGTGGGGATGCTTCTGGCATCTACGGGCAGAGGTCAGGGATGCTGATCAACATCCTGCAATGCACAAGACAGCTTTTCACACCAAAGAATAAGCCAACCCAAAATGTCAACAGAGCCAGGACTGTGAAAACTTATTATCTGCACAAAATACCTTGAACTATGCCTGACACATCACAGGTATTCAGAAAAGTTAATGTTCTTCCTCTTTTCCTTCTGCTTCTAAAAATGTTCCCACTGTCCCCAAAAGTAGTTATTAAGTAGTGCAACTTAGTTATTTGCCTGCTGAAGAGTCTGAGACTGAAGTGCAACTACCCAGCAATCTAGGATAATGTGTAAGCCACTTGACATAGGATCTCAGGACCATAATTTGGGTGGTAAGAAGTCCCTAAATCTATTTAGAATGTCAGGAATCAGATCCTTCTCTCTCCCTCTTCTTAGAGATACACAACTCATTACCAAATTCCATAGGTTTTTACTTCATAGCTATTTCTCCACCCATCTACCTCTTTCTATTTCTATTGTCACCACTCTGGACAAGTTATCCAACAGGGCTTATCTGAGCTACTGTCTTGCTTTTTTAGCTGAAAATGACTGAAAACTAACCTCAACTAAAATCTGATTATAGTAAAATTTTTGCTTAAAACCCTTCAGTATGGTCCCATTGCTCTTGAAATAGAAAGCAAAATCCTTGACATGGCCTTGCAACGTAACTCTTTGTCTTTGCCCTTCTCCTCCCCCACCTCCCTAACTTAGTCCATAGGTCTTCTCATCCTTGACTCCACCTTGCTCCATCTTAGTTCCAGTTCTGTTAATGCTGTACCCTGAGGAGTTCCTGCCATGGCTCAGTGGTTAACGAATCCGACTAGGAACCATGAGGTTGCGAGTTCGATCCCTGGCCTTGCTCAGTGGGTTAAGGACCCAGCGTTGCCATGAGCTGTGGTGTAGGCTGCAGCTCGGATCTCGGGTTGCTGTGGCTATGGTGTAGGCTGGCGGCTACAGCTCCAATTGGACCCCTAGCCTGGGAACCTCCATATGCTGTGGGAGAGGCCCTAGAAATGGCAAAAAGACAATTAAAAAAAAATGCTGTACCCTGAGATCCATCCCTTTTTAGAGCCTATTCACCTTAGCTCTCAGCTCAAGAAAAAAAAAAGTACTTCTTCAAGGAGCTACCTCCAAATTTGATACTAAATCTTTTCAGAATGCTATATGTTCTCATAGCAACCTTAACTTTTCTCCTAGAACACTCACTGTAAGTTTTAAAACACACATTTGTGTGATTATTCTATAAATCTCTCTCTCTCTCTCAGACTAGCGTATAAGCTCCATGAGGGCAGGTATTTAATAATTTTGTTTGCCATCATTTCTCTAGAGCTTATCGTGTTGAGGACATCACTCATGTTGTAAATATCTGTGAACAAATGACAATAATGTCCCAATTGTCCAGCTGAAAGCACCTTCTCCCTCCCAGCCATATCTTTACAATTCACTTTTTACTTTCTGCTAATACTGTAGACATTTGTATGTTAGCTGTCTTTTTCAATAGGCTATAATAAGCTCCATGAAGCCAGGCTCCATGTCTTATTATCTGTGCCTCCTTCACAGTGTCCAGCATATTGTTCTATATATAAAAAGTGCTCAAGAATCTGTTTAGTTGAAAATCTAGAATGCTTATCTTCAAATGACATAATTCATGGAGGGTCTAGAGCTAAGGTGTATGATGGAATAATGATAAAATTACTCAACTGAGTTAAACAACTTTGGATCAAGATCCTCTCCAAAATTAATACAATCTCCCCTACATAAATCACATAAGCTTTCTATATCTCAGTTTAATAAGGAGCCATCGATGTTAGCTAACTAACTCCATGTCAGATCATGCACCAGAAACCCTTCCAGCAACTCTATAAACAAGAGTTCAATATGCCAATTTTGCAAAGGGAGAAAGTGAAGATTAAATAATTTTCTTAAGGTCACACATCAGGTAAGACATGGACAATGGGTTTCAGGTCTATCCAGCTCTTAAAATCCTTGTCCTTTTTACTAAATTGCATGACTTGTTTTTTTTTTTGTCTTTTTTTTTGTTGTTGTTGTTGTTATTGTTGTTGTTGTTGTTGTTGCTATTTCTTGGGCCGCTCCCGTGGCATATGGATGTTCCCAGGCTAGGGGTTGCATCGGAGCTGTAGCCACCAGCCTACGCCAGAGCCACAGCAACGCGGGATCCGAGCCGCATCTGCAACCTACACCACAGCTCACGGCAACGCCGGATCGTTAACCCACTGAGCAAGGCCAGGGACCGAACCCGCAACCTCATGGTTCCTAGTCGGATTCGTTAACCACTGCGCCGCGACGGGAACTCCTGTTTAAAATTTTTTTTTTAAAGTGTTAAACCTTATTCCAATGTAAATTTGATTCTAAGGTTTTTTGGCTCCATGACCTAAACATAATGACTTTCAAGGAGAAATTATTTACAAAGGAAATCTCCAATAAGATGAAAAGGTAACCTACTGAATAAGAGAAATACTTGAAATTTCTGATAAGGGGTTAATATCCAAAATATATAAGAAACTCGTATAACTCAACAGCACAAGACTGAACAGTCTGATTTTTAAAATGGGCAGAGGATCTGAATTTTTCCAAAGAGGAATACAGAAGGCCAAAAGGCACATGACAAGATGCTCATACACTAAGTTGTTTATCTGCAGTGGTTAACGCAGGATGGGACAAAGGGAGAGTGTAAAGCCAGGGGCATTTCTGTTTCTTTCTCTTCTCTTTTGTTACTGAACTTATTACGAGAGCTTGTTTTCATCTGTTATTCATATACTTAAAAGAAGTCCCAGAGTTTTTCTATCCATAAGCAGAGTGTCAGTCAACATCATGATTTGTTACCTAAACTGAAATGTCGTTGAGGTGGAATGTGTAGAAATGATTTCTGAGGAGGTGTTCAGAGCTGCCTTAGGGAAGCAGACTGAAAACAAGGCCAAGAGATTGAGATTCCTCACTTTCATGCCACTTCGTACCGCATAGCCCATTTTCAAAAATTACTTTGACAAAGTACAAAATAAGATTTTACATCAAAATGAAGTGTAGTGGTGGGGCTGCTGTTAAAAACAAATGCTTCGAAACCCACTAACCCAGAGTAAGAATGGGCATGGCCCCACTTTGCCCCATTCTTAACACTCCTGGGGGCCAGCCTTCATTTCTTGGTCTTTCAGCTCCAGGTGGAAAGCAATGTGTTGGCTGTACTATAAGAGTATCATGAATTTGATGGGACTGAGAATCAGGGATAATGGCTGAGGAAGCCAGGTGTGAGAAGGGAGCAGAAGGACCAACCTCAGTTATTGGAAGAGCTGTCAGGTGCATAGGATGGTTCCTTGTGGCCCCGGGTTCAGAGGGAAAGGCATGGCAAATGGAGATGGCAGAGCCTGTGCCAAGATGAAATGGGCTGCCTTTGGCGATGGGGCAAACGGAGATGGCAGAGATGCCCTGAGATGGAATGAGGTGCCCCTAAGAGGTGGAGGGGTTTCCCATCACTGGAAGTATGCAAGCAGAAACTATCTGGCCACATTTATTGCAGAGATTCTGAGAGATGTGGAGGTTCAACCGGAACCTCCAAAGTTAATTCTCTCCACATATATTTTTGAGCTCCTATGTTCAGGCAATGGGCTCTGGAAATATAGAGATGATTGAGAGAGACAGGTCGCACTCTCAATTTAAAAAAAGGAAGCAAAACAAAATAAAACAAAAGAGAAAAGATGGTCATCACTAACCGTCAGGGAAATGCAAATCAAAACCAGAATGAGATACTACCTTACATCTGTTAGAATGGTTTTTTTTTTTTTGCTTTTTGGGGCCACGCCCGCGGTATAAGGAGGTTCCCAGGTTAGGGGCTGAATTGGAGCTGTAGTTGCTGGCCTACACCACAGCCATTGCAATGTGGGATCTGAGCCACATCTGCGACCTACACCATAGCTCACGACAAGGCCGGATCCCTAACCCACTGAGCGAGGCCAGGGGTTGAACCCACTTCCTCATGGATATTAATCAGGTTTGTTACCACTGAGCCACAGCGGGAATTCCTAGAATGGCTATTATTAAAAAGACAAAAAATAAGAAATGTTGGCAAGGTTTGGAGAAAAAGAAACCATCATGCACTGTTGGAAGGAATGTAAATTGGTGCGGCCACTATGGAAAACCGTATGAGGTTTCTTTCAAAAAATTAAAAATAGAACTACCATATGAACCAGAAATTCTACTCCTGGGTATTCATCCAAAGAAAATCAAAACACTAATTCAAAAATACATATGTACCCTGATGTTCACTGCAGCATTATTTACAATAGCCAAGACATAGAAAAAATCTAACTGTCCATCAATGGAGGAATGAATAAAGAAATGTTCATTAACTAAATACAATGGAATAATATTCAGCTATAAAAGAAGAAAATCCTCCCATGGAGCTTCAGGGTATTATGCTAAGTGAAATAAGTCGGACAGAGAGAGGCAAATGATCTCATTCATATGTGAAATGTAAAACAAAAAACAAATAAAAACAAGTTCATAGGAGTTCCTGTTGTGGCTCAGTGGATAACAAACCTAGCAGTATCCATAAGGATGTGGGTTTGATCTCTGGCCTCACTCAGGGGGTTAAGGATGAGCTGTGGTGTAGGTTGCAGATGGGGCTCAGATCTGGCGTTGCTGTGGCTGTGGCACAGGCTGGCAGGTGCAGTTCCGATTCGAGCCCTAGGTGGGGACTTCGATGTGCCACAAGTGCAGCCCAAAAAAACAAACAAAAACCCCCAAAAGTTCATAGATCAAGTATCAAATATATGTTTATAGTTACAGTTTGCTATACATTATAAAGACATCTCTGACCTCAGTTTTCTCATCTGTAAAAAGCAAATGATTTGTAAGCCCCCATCTATGTCTAACATTCAAATTCTCAACAATTCAGCACAGGAATTACATAACATTATTTCCAAGAAATCTAAATCAGGCCAAAATTACTTATTGTCATTTATATTTAATAGTTTAGTACATTTAGGGGGAATCAAAAGCCTAAGAAAAAAATACAAGCATATACCTCACTTCTTTTATAATGACCTAAAATGAACACTGTCTAAAATGACTATTCTATCATCCATAAATTACTTTTTAAAAGCACCTTTGTAAAATGGCCATATCCATCAGTTTTAATTGTGCAATGCTCTAAATTTTCTCCTAATAACATCGACCACACAAAATAAATGTCCTACAGCTAAAGCTAACTTTAACAACCATTTATAGATTTTCTACCCTCATAATTCTGTTATAAAGCATTTACTCAGCTATATTTTGTCTTATACTTATTTTAGTATTTTCTAAAGGCATGTTTATACTGGCACATTATTTATCAAGTCCTGAGGATAACACTTTAGAAGCAAATTTAATCACTCAGGACATTTTAATCAGCTTTGTGAGTTTTAGGTAAGATATTATAAAGTAGTAACTTCCAGTTAATACAGGATCTTTTTAAAAATAAAATAAAATGCAGCATGTTATATTTTTAAATTGAAATAACATTCAAAAGACACCAGCTGCTTCCTATTGTAAAGTGTAACTATTTTCATGATGATTCTAATGTTTGGAATATATTGGAATGATTTGTGAATCTATAAGGATGAATACTGTTCAGCATAAGTATTAATTCTGTGTGTACCTATAAAATACTTAAAATGATAGCAAACAATAAAATTTGATACATTATGGATGCATAAAAAGACTACTTTTCACCTATCTTGCATTTTTAAAATGCAAGGCCAGGAATTGAACCCACAACCTCATGGTTACAAGTCGGATTCGCTTCCGCTGCGCCACAATGGGAACTCCTATATTTCATATTTAATTCATCCAAGGTTCACCATAAGGAAAAGGTGCCCTTAATGTCAAATAGTCTAAAATTATTCTCTTTATGATTTATTCTTTCTTAAACAACGAATTATCTCAATTGCTTTATGTCCTAACAATTCTAGATAAAACAGAATAATACATCAATGTGCATTAACTTAGAATTAATTCTTTTACATTCAGTGATACACAATATCACAAAATAATTTAGTCTCAAAGTTACCAAGATTGTTGGCAATGAATTTGTTTTAAAATGAGCTACCTATTAATGGCTAGAGGAAAAAACTAATTTCTTTTCCCACATTTCATTCCCAGGCTGAGTAATTCAGATTGTGTAGATTCACATAACTCAATTACATATGTCCACGTTATGTCATTATTTCAGAATGTAGGCTGCTAATGACATCTGCTCAAGTTATACATCTATGTAACTGAGAGATAAGAAAGCCTTACCCACTGTTATGTAGATGAATAAATCACAGTAAAGCTAAGAATATAATGGAAGACCCAGTGCTATTTACTAGTGTGGTGCTGTGTCATTATTTGTTACACTATCATCTTATGTATCAATTATTTCTTGTACCTGACTGCTCAACTTATTTCTTCAAATACTTGCGGGGCAGGAAAAACATTAAGAGAGTATTTCAAATTCTCTGTAGGAAGGCTATGTGGAGAATGCCTTTTCTTTTGATTAATTTTTAAGATTTATATCAGTTTGAAATAACTGAAAGCAACACAAAACCTTCATGAGTAAATGAAAGAAATCTAAGAGAATGTCACATCTTCAACAGTCATTAGGGTTAAAATGGCTATTTCTGAAAGGCTATAAGAACACAAGAAGTTCTTTACTTTATCTTTCCTACAAAAAAAAAAAAAAAAAAAAAGGAAAAGAATCATAGGCCAAAATGCTGCTGGGTCTCAATCAAATCAAACAGCATAAAAAGCCAGCAGGAGTGGAGCTCGGCATCCTATTTATGCCACTGGATCAGAACAGTTAGGAGAGGAAGCCATGCTCACAAATCATTCTCTTGTTAAATTCTGTAGTGGGACTTCATTAAACCTCTTCGCTGATAGCACTTTACTTTCAGCCTATTCACAAAGAGCTCAGCTGGCAATATTGACTCTTTAAAAGTCTTCAGTCACACATTGTCTTTCTGGGTTTTCTTTTTATAACCACAAATCTCATTTTCTCATTAGCTCCTCAAATCTTCAAATAAAAATTTTAAATCATTATTTTAACCACAAAACAAGCAACAACAAAAACAACAAATAAACCACAACAAATCCTATAAGGGGCATATTTTGAATGAGACTCTTGAGTTCAGCACTGACAAGCAATATATACATACAGGAGGTGATAAATGTGTATGTGTGTGTGTGTGTGTAACCCCAATCCCTGAAGCACTGTTTCTCCACTGACTTTACTAGGCCTCTGTGGATTACTGCCCCTATGTCATGAAGGATCTATCCCCCAAAAACCAATCCACCATATCTTGTCAGAGTGTAGCAAACATGTCACACACATATCAACATTCTTTAAGTCATCAAGTAAAGCTTTCAGGGTCCTATAATATGTGTTTCATCAAAATGTTGAACTCACAATTCCTAACTGCAATCTTGGATTATAGTAAAGCTAAATTGAACCTGCAAAAAAGGCCCCTTGACACTATTAGTTTTGGCTTTGACTCAAATAACCACGTTATTGGTCAGAAACAATGTACTATTATACTGCCAGCTTTCCTGAAATCAGCAATTTAAGCAAACTGTTCCAACAAATGATTTAAATGATCTCTACATCAAAGAAAGAAAATTCAGAACTGAAGGGCCCAGTTTTTTCTCTCTTTACTTTTCTGTTTAGATATTATATAAGCTCTAAAAAGTCATATGACTCTTAGACTCTATCAGCTCTCATATGCTGATAGAAAGCTAAACATGGCGAAGGCTGTTTATGGGAACCACAAATTTACAAAATAGGCCTTCTTTCCCCCAGAGTTAGTTTTTGAATGCAGGTTTATTAAAGTTGATCCCTTACTACTGGCAATAAAATCCACAGTAAGCTATATTGTTTTACTTGTACTTAAATTTTAATTTTATATTCTGAAATAGTTATATAGTGGTCCATAAAAAAAAAAAAAATGCCCTGTGTGTGTGTACAACATCTTACATTGTGTGAAATTAACATGTGGTTTGGTTATCTTCAAAGCTACTATTTGACATCTTAGAAAATGTTCAAATGCACAAATGCACATTTCTTTTAATGGATTATACCTTCTGATTCATTTTCAAGACTATTAAAGTTTTGAAAATTACATGGAAGTTATTACTGGAGACTATCTGTTCAAATTATTTTCATCTCTAATTAATTCAATTGTTCCAATACATAGATTATATTTGTGTAAGAAGCAGTGAAAGGATTCAATATTATTCATTTTATCAGGAAATTTAGCAGCACTGAACATACCAGGAGGAATAATAATTATGTTTAAAGATCAAAAGGAAACATGTTCCGGGTCTGTTTAATGAAAAAGAACTTATTTTTGGGTCTCAAATGCATTAAAAAATATATATAATTAATAAAAACTAAAAAGTATTTTTAACTAAAACAAAAATTTTCATTATTTTCTTTTTTTTTTTTCTTTTTAGGGCCGTACCCACGGCATATGGAAGTTTCCAGGCTAGGGGCCGAATTCTATAGCTGCCGGCCTACGCCACAGCCAAGGCAATGCCAGATTCAAGCTGCATCTGTGACCTACGCTACAGCTCACGGCAACGCTGGATCCTTAAGCCACCGAGCAAGACCGATCAAACCTGTGTCCTCATGGAGGCTAGCTGGAGGCAAGGAAACTGGTTAGAAGTTAAACCACTGAGGCACAATGGGAACTACAAAAATTTTTGTTATACTTCATTTATTTTCTGTTTCCTGAAGCAACTAGAATAAAAATAGACATTTTTAAAACCACAATTACAGAAGCCTTGATAGTTATTGTTTATTGAAAAGTACTTACTGTGTAGCTACATAAACTATTATGGGAGAAACACATGTGACTCAGACCTTAATTTTTTTAATACAGACAGTGACAGGAAGCTAAGAGCACTGAAGCTACATGAAGTCCTGATTCTGATACATGTAAAGACATGTTACTGCAATGACCTCCTTCTCTTCCTCTTCCTCCTTCATAACAACCTTTACTGTATCTCTTTTTATTGAGCATTTAAATGCTTCACACAATGTACCAAGCATTTCATATTTATTAGCTCAGTTAATCTCCACAGCAATCCTATGAGGGAGACATTTTTACTCCCATTTTACTGGTAGGAAAACTGAGAATCAGACTTAACATCTTGTACATTCAGCATTTGAATTCATGAGTCTGTCAGGAAAGATTGCACTATTAGGTCTACCTCAGAGAATGTTTCCTAAAGCAGCCATAAAACAAAGAAACAAACAAAAAAAATCTCGCTAAAACACTGTCCAAAGAAATACTGAGGACTAATTTTGACAGACTTCAATATCGAGTCACAAGACATTACAATTGCAGAAGCGTGAAACAATTACCAAACTGTACATTAACCAGCTACCCAAAATTTCAAATCTCTATGGTCAAAATAAATATTACTGGGACTCTAATGGGTTTTTAGTTGTTTGGGATGAGAAAAATAATCGTTAACAACCATCGCTTTTGCATAAGTGCTTCCTAATCCACAAACCACTTCTTTTGAGAACATAATTGTTTTAATTACCTTATCTCCTATCAGTTCACTGATGTTTATTGTCCATGTATACTCATTTTTTTTTTTCAACAGATAAGTACACTGAAACTCAGAGAAGATAAGAGACTTGCCCAGCATCCCACAACTGGTCCATATGGGGGCAGCCCTTGATTCACTCCAACAGAAGATGTTACATGAACACCCAGGATGCTCTTAAAATTGCACTAAGCAAAGAGACTAAGAAGGCAAAGTAAAGAAAGTGTGTCTGTATGGAACTCACAGTCAACATCTGGGGCAGACATTGAAAAGCAGTAAGGGTGGCAACACATCCAATGGATCCATGAATGGGCATCCCTAACCTGACACTGGGGTAAGGACTGCCTGCAAAGCTTCATGGAAGATGCCTCCCTGGGCTGGGTCCAAGGACAGGAGTAACTAGCAAGTAAAAGAAGGTGGGTCAGTGGGGGCAGCACATTTTAGACCAAAGAACTAATATAAAGAAAAGCCTTGTGGTTGCCAAGAGAGAGGGGGAAGGAGTGGGAGGGACTGGGAGTTTGGGGTTGACAGATGCAAACTATGGCCTTTGGAATGGATGGGCAATGGGATCCTGCTGTATGGCACTGGGAACTATGTCTCGTCACCTGTGATGGAGCATGATGATGTGAGAAAAAACAATGTATACGTGTATGTGTGACTGGGTCACCTTGCTGTGAAGCAGAAAATTGACAGAACACTGTAAATCAGCTATAATGGAAAAAATAAAAATCATTATTAAAAAAAAAAGAAAAGCCCAGAGGTAAGCTACATGGTGGTATTTACATGAACAAATACATACCAATATGGCGTTACTCCCCTGAAGGGAGTGACAGGAGGGGACTAGGTGGCTGGGCAGAGCACTGTTTCAGTATTTTGAATATTATCTGGAGAGAGGGGAAGCATGACAATGTTTTATGAATGGAACGAATATAATTTGATTTGTGTTTTAGGTCAACTTGCTGTGTGGAGGATGGATTCTATGGGACAAGATAGAGGCAAGGAAACTGGGTAGAAGTTAACAGTTGCACTGCATAAGAGATAATAAAGCAGTGAAAGAAAACAAGAGAGGTGTGAGAACTGAGAATATTCAAAAGGCAAAAGAAATAGGATTTTAAGGTGATTGAAATTCAAGAAATGGAAAGGTAAAGCATGACCCTACCAGCACCCAGGCTGTCTAGTGTGTATCTGCAGGCTGCGTTGCCACCAACTGAAATGAAGAATATGGGAGAATTCAGTTTCTTATGCCTCGTCTGCTCCTATGTTCATGGGATCACTATTTCCTGCGAATTAGTATTCACTGGGTTAGGACAATCTTAAAAGGTTAGATAAACCTATGACAGTTGCTTCTTGTTTTATTGGAAATCATAACTATTGTTCGATTCCTAGTTCAGTGGGATATTATACAGGGTTCAGTCATAAACTGTAGTGTCCAAGATATTTCAGCAAAGGTTTTTGTTGTTGTTGCTGGTTTTTGTTTTTGTTTTTTCGAGGCATGCAGCAGTTCACCAGCAGTGGGAAGAGACACTCTAGGAAACATTCCATTAGTAGCAATTAAGTCAGCTAAAAGACTGCACTGGTCTTTTTTCCTGCCTTTGTGTCTCTCTGGTCTCACGATAATCTCAGACTTTAAGGCTCGGCCTTCCAGAGGCTGTCAGTGGCTAATCAATCCTAATGAGGAAGCGCTCGGTGCCGTCACTGCACAATAGGCATAATACTTATGGGAAGCATCAGACAAAATAATAGTTCTTCAGAACAGAATACAAAGCACATCCTTTCCATGATTCATCTGAACATTCCTACTGTATGCCAATGATAAATTTAAAGAGATAGCCACATCATTCAAGAGACCATATTCTAAAACTTAAAAAAATTAAAACAGATGATGCAATTGAGAGAACGGAGTAATTTCACATCAAGGGAAGAAAAATGGTCAAGCACTTATGAGACAAGAGCTGGGATTTCATGGAAATCCCATTTGTCTGGTAACAGAGCATCACCTGGTTTAGAGATGTTTGGTATCTGCCTTTTCTTTTAACAGAGCTGTTGCTGAAAGAGCAGAAAAGTAACTGTTTCTTGAGCTTCAAAGTATAACTGGTCCCTGAGAGAGGTGTGTGGAGGAGTGCAGTGGGGTGTGAATTAAATGTCCAGCTTCCTGTGTCTGACTGGCCTAACACTCAGAGTTAGAGAGAAATGGGGACTAAATGTCTTTTAGTGCCTATTGTAAGAAAGAAACAAAAATGGGATTATATTTTCTTAATGGTTCAACTCAGCAGAGATAAAATGTGATTGTTTGGGAAATGGCTGGTATATGGAAGTTCGTTTTCAGTTTGGTTTCCTGAGACAGACACAGCGATGGGAACATGATCGCTCTGGTGACAGAGAGTCACAAATTTACTTTGTAAATGAAATTGTGACAGTAATAAGAGCTGCTTTATCTGTGAAGCTGCAAAGAGAGTGGAAAGATTAATAATGCCATCAGGTCTGCCCTGTTTAAGCCATGAGTATATCTGAAGCAAAGAATCATAAGAAGTCTTAGAGGCGGAGGACAAACTTGGAAATGGGAGAACTTCGGAGCTTACACTCTTTGCTTTATCTTCTATCTTTCTTTCAGGAGAGCATGCCTCCAAATGAAATTATTTAAAAAGCCATAAACATGGCTGTCATCATAAATAAATAATTACTAATTTTAAAGGCTTTGCTATTAATAGAATGGTAAATAAAATGATTTTTCTTCCTTTATTTCTAAGTGTTTTGAGGTGGCGTCCACAGTGTTTTTCTTTTTTCTTTTCTTCTTCTTTTTTTTTTGTATTTTTGCCTTTTCTTGAGCCACTCCCACAGCATATGGAGGTTCCCAGGCTAGGGGTCCAATCAGAGCTGCAGCCGCCGGCCTACACCAGAGCCACAGCAATGTGGGATTCGAGCATCGTCTACAAACCACACCATAGCTCACGACAACACCAGATCCTTAGCCCGCTGAGCAAGGGCAGGGATCAAACCTGCAACCTCATGGTTCCTAGTCGGATTTGTTAACCATGGCACCACGACGGAAACTCCCACCATGCTTTTCTTAAAGGCTACTCTCAACAAAGAAAAAAAAAAAAAAAAACACAACTTTTTATCTTTTTTTTGTCGTTTTTTTTGTTGTTGTTGTTGTTGTTGCTATTTCTTGGGCCACTCCCTCGGCATATGGAGGTTCCCAGGCCAGGGGTTGAATCGGAGCTGTAGCCACCGGCCTACGCCAGAGCCACAGCAACGAGGGATCCGAGCCGCGTCTGCAACCTACACCACAGCTCACGGCAACGCCGGATTGTTAACCCACTGAGCAAGGGCAGGGACCGAACCGGAAACTTCATGGTTCCTAGTCGGATTCGTTAACCACTGCGCCACGACGGGAACTCCGAAAAAAACACAACTTTTTAAATTAACCCTGAAATGACTCAAAAATAAAAGCAAGTAGGAAAATTTAAATTGGCTATCATGTGATTCTGAGAAGAACCTCAAGGTCCACCTGGCAGTATCTAGTAAAGGCCCAACAGGCTTAGATTAAGATAGTAAAAAGATATAAAACAAACCTGAGACCATTCTTGGAACACCAAGCAGAGGCATAAATTTAGCACTTTCAATGGCACACTGTTTAAAAACCTGGCAGGGTGCCTCTCTGCATCTACTTTTTGCTAGTTAGACTTTACATCTTATAGGTATGTCACAACCTATAAAATAGTTATAAATACTACAGTATGTATCTTTTCCCTTAAAAGATGGGGCCATTATGTGTTATGAAACACTAGTTCAAAAGATAATTCATTCCAACCATGACAGGATCAGCAATTCTAACACTTGTCAAACTGAGATATTAAAATACAAATACAACAAAGCAATAAGTCAAAAATGAGAGGACATGACTTTAAAGAGATGCTTGGATTTGTGTGTGCATTTTAGGTTTACAGAGAGAATTCTTGAGGAGATGTGTAGATGTTATCACAGTAGGGAGGGAAAATGGGGCAGATAAACATCAGGCATAAATATAACAACAGTGATGGGTTAAACTTACAGGTAATAAACTTTGGTTGTTCCAGAAAATGACACTATATCGTACGGTTTAATTGGATTTTCTGGTTAACTGAGAGTTAAATAGAAACTTTTCTGTTGTGAACATTCCAAACAGCATTACTTCACCATATTTTATTGGTCATGTAATGGACATTATTTTTCAATAGGTCAAATTACTGCAGAGCCTTCAGAGTCTCTGCTGAACGTTTTTCCATAACAATAACACTCTATTACACATAAAATGTAATCGTTTTTTGAATTAGTTCTATTCCCAAATGGTCATAATTTTCATTAAATTATCTAGTTATTTTGCAAAACTTCAACATTGAGTCTAGCACTAGCTTTGAAGGCACTAACAAGAGTCAACACGTTTACTATAAAAGTCAAAAAGTTTTTAAAATAAAAATGTAATGCTTTATATTTAAGAGCTCTAATAATCTGTTACATAATAAATTATCATGATTATATTAATACTTAAGATTTCTCATTTACAATGGCAAAAGAAGAACTACCTGTCTAGAATTATTTGAATATTACTATTTTTCTTATGAAGACACCAATATTTATTAAAATTAAGTAATAAGGCTATAACTACTAATAATAGTAGAATGCTCCTTCTTTATAAAACACTCTGTAATAGATACTGTGTTAAGCATTAGATATATATGTATACAATTTTAATCAATCCTTATAAAATGCTATGAGCTTGGTATTACTGTCCCCATCTTACACCTGAGGCAACTGAGACTCGCAACATTTAAATTAGTTTTTCTACATCACACATTTGATAAATGACAGAAATAGCATTCAACCACATTCTATTGACTCCAATTTCTATGCTCTTAGCTAAACAATTCTGTGTAATACACTTCTTTCAGCTCTGGTAATTCCTAAATTCTAGAAAAAAAAATTTGAGACCTTTATTCTCTCTGTCACTCATGAGGTAACTCATGGTTCCTGGGATTAATGAATTTGCTTGAAAACCAAAATTAAAACACATGTCTGTTCTCCAGGGGCATGCCTGATAATCTGTTTATTTATCAAGTCTCTCTCTCTCTCTAAATATATATAGATTTTATATTTAGTTTTATAGTTATATTAGTTATTTGTATATTAAGTTCAGATAACAAACTTCATAACTGTTTAGGAAACTGTCTAGCCCTAAGTTTTACTCTGCTCCTTTCACACACTGATCACCAGGCAGCCATCACAGACACCAATCTCTTCAAATGCCATCTAATGGCACTCAGGATCAGAGTCACCAGACGCTGCCTGAATTTCCCCTGGGATGTCCTTGTGATATTTCTACCATTCAAGCAGAAGATTTGAGTTCAAATGCATATTTCAAATTGTAACAAGTATGTATTATACACAGTGCCTACTAGATGCCCAATTCCATGCTAAGCACTGTGAAAACTATACCAGTAGAAAAACCAAAGAAATCATGAGTCAAGAAAGGAGTATTTAAGGAAATACATACAGGTAGGCTTTTCAAAACAGCAGAATTGAGATTTAAAAAAAAAAAAAGAAAGAAAGAAAGAAAGAAAGAAAAAATGGAAGTAATTCTCAAATCAGGGTTAATTTTTAAATGTTAGAACTAATCTTATTTGTACTGGAGGTGAAAATCACTCACCCTTATTTTATTCTATTTATTTTTTTTGCTTGTTAGGGCTGCATCTGTGGCATATGGAAGTTCCCAGGCTAGGGGCTGAATTGGAGCTACAGCTGCCAGACACAGGCACAGGCACAGCCACAGCAATGCAGGATCCGAGCCGTGTCTGCAACCTACACCACAGCTCACGGCAATGCCGGATCCTTAACCCACTGAGTAAGGCCAGGGCTCAAACCTGCATCCTCATGGATACCAGTTGGATTCATTTCCACTGAGCCACGATGGGAACTCAACACTCACCCTTATTTTAGAAAGTTTTTTTTTTTTTTTTGCTCTAAAACTTCCACCTGGAGCCCAAGGGTTTGTTGCCCAACATAAATTCTGAAAATTAAATATTTATTGCTTGAGGAGTAAGGAAAAGGAAGATTGTTTTTAAGCCAATACGGACTGTAATAGTGTCTTTTAAAAATGAACCACAAATAAAATACAGAAATAAAAAATAATTAGGCTACAGAATTTCTTATAATTGTTTCCTGCTATCTAATGGATTCATTTCTGATTAGTTTCCTTTGTAGTAACTAGTATTTTTCTACATTCAATCTCAAATGAAGGAAAAAAAAATACATAACTTCTCAAGTTTCCTTTGAAAAGTTTCCTTTCCCCCCCCCCCTTGGTTATCTTTTGCTGTTGGGAATCATATTACTTTGACATGTTGTGTATATTATTCTAGTATGTTAAAGGTATTTTAACAGTGATGTTAATATGCATATTTTATTTTAATATTTGAATAAAATAATAACTTCTCAACAAGATACAGATCTTTCATAAGTTTATGGAAAACCTAGTGCAACTGAAATAAGAACTTCTAAATTCCTTAAGTAGTTTTTGGATTTGATCATTTGTACCCAGTTTTCACTGAAATCCAGGCTTAGAAGCAAGAATTCCATATGGAAGACTTAAGGCTAAAATAACTTTGGAATTGAATATAAAATTGCCGGAAGAAATTCTATTTTGATTTCAATGTCTCCTGTAGACACAGCAGAATGGCTATTATTTAGAAAAACATCAGAATCTTAAGGTAAAGGACTTTAAAACATAAAGTGAAACATCTCTCTGACTAATGTGATAGATAATCAACTTCCCTGTCACAATTGCCTGGAGACAGACACACCTTTTCATGTCTTGTATTCATCCTAGGCTACTTTCATTCCCTCTGGAGGGCTTTTGAACTCGAACTTGACATCTCTAATTTATGCTTTCTCTACATGTAAAGGGGTTTTCTTTTCTTATAGTTTTAGTCCTATGTGGAGTTCAAGTCTAACTTAGATTAAAGACAAGTAGTCTAGGCCTTAGAAATTCAATGTTTGTTCTTGATCTTTCCTTTTTTTTTCTTTTGTTTTTATGAGGTTGAGCTAAAAACCCCAAAGTGGGACATAATGGATTTAGAGACAGGAAGGAAATATTCTTTATTCTTTTTTTCTACTGTAAAAAGCCCACAAGGCTCTTTTGTAGAAAGGCCATGGTAGAAGCACTCCCTCAAAAGCTACCTTTTTCTTCCTAATAGCCTTAGAGGAGACAGTGTTCAGAAAAGATGATAGAGCAAGTGTTGCTAATGTCGTACTCAGAAACAAGCTAAGTGGTATATGGCCAAAATCCCCTTTTACTCTATATCCTTGTCAAAATAGCGAATTTTTTTTTCACCAACAAAATGTTTCCTAAAGGTCCCTCAAATTCTACAATAAACAATTTGTCCCTAAAAAGAAAAAAAAAATGAAAGTTCTCAGATGAGAAAGTAAGAAATAATAAGCATGACATCATGGTAAAAGAAGAAAAGGATTATGAAAATGAAAAACATGAAATTATGGATACCAAGGAGTGAAAGAACCATTTCTGCACATCAGTTTAAGACCTAACTTTGACATTCAATAACTTGTAGCCATAGAATACAGCATCCATTTTGGCTCACATGTCACCAAATAAAGTCTTTATCAAAATTAGCAAGGTGCAAATGTAATTCATTCATTCAAGAAATATGTACTGAATGTCTGTTATGTCACAGGCACCATGTGCACAGAAAAAAACTGCAAAAGTTCCTTCTTTAGGGATGGAGCTTACATTCTAGAAGGTACAGAATCTTCTCATTTTTGTGTTCTGAACTATACAGACCCTTGAAAGTGTGTGATCTGAAGGAAAGGTAGATTTTTCATTTAAAGACCAAGTTTTCGAGAGTTCCCTGGTGGTCTGGTGGTTAAGACTTGGTACTTTCACCACTGCGGACTGGGTTTAATCCCTAGTCTAGGAACTGAGAACCCATATAAAGCCAAAAAAAAAAAAAGACAAAGTTTTCGTGACAATAGCTGCATTTAATAAAAGCTCTATATTTGAAGACCAGAGATTAAAGTACATTCTCTTCCTCTGCTTGGCTAAGACAGAACTTACAATTTTGAAAACTTCGTTCAATTTCCTGTAACAAACACATATAGAGCTCCCATAGGCAAAAGATAATTTCCTTTAAATATGTTTTAAATAAAATATTTATAGCATTATTTAAAGTCTATATTTCATATAGACTACTCCAACAAATATTTTCAAATATCAGCATTATATTTCATATAATAACCAACCACAAAAAAATGTTCCCCAAATCTTACCTTGGACAGTCAGAGTGGCTGATGCTTCAGCTTTTCCAACCATATTTTCAGCAACACAAGTATATGACCCCATGTCACCAGCCATTACCTTCCGAATTTTCAAGGTATGATCATCTCTGATTTCATATCTAGTGACATAAAAAGAAGCAGAGTTAAGTGACTTTCTACTTGAAAGATCCCATTATTACAAATATGATATATTCAGGCATCACATCACATGCAACATTCCTTTCATAAAATTTAAAGCAAAACGTAAATATAATGCCACATTCTTCTAAATAAGCATGCAGATAAAAAAGAGCTTCTTTATATTCACATGGGTAGAAATATTAAACTACTTTCTAACAGACTATTTTGGGGCAAAGTTGGCACTTATTCATTTATTTCCTCAAGCTCCTGTACTCACTAAAACTAAAAGAGAGGAACCTATCATTAAATAAATTCTTACTATACATGACACTTTATAAGTTTTATCTTTTAAAATTCTTAAACCACCTTATGAAACGGTATGCTCATCTCCATTTTGCAGATGGGAAAAGTGAGGCATAGGAAGCTAAGGTAACTTGGCTTTGGTCTTCAGCTGGTTTAATGGCAGAGTTAATGTTTCAACCTAGTCTTTCTAGAGTGTCCTTGCTTTGTCCCATCTTCCCTCTTCCTAAAATGTTTGGTTTCTTAAAATTTCAAAAATTTCACTTTAATCCTCTTTTTACTCTACATAATGTTCCTGAGTTACACTATCTACTATAGTTTATATAGTGGTTGACCACATGGATATTTCTAGCCCCCATTTCATTTCAGTTCCAAATTCATAATCCTGACTAATAATTACACATCATATCCCTCAGGCATCTAATATTTAATATGTTACATACAACTTTCTTTTCTTACCATACCACAAAAAACAACTCCTTCTCCTAACACAATCCATCTCTCTTCTGTCACCAGCTCCCTACATCTAACAAATTCATCGATTTGATCTCAGAGCTTTCTTTCCAGGATGGACCCCTATCCTATTTCCATCTCATTTCCCAATTCAGGCAATTCACACCTCTTATCTAGACAACAACAATGGTGACCTAGCCATGGTCTCGCCGCCAACACAATATGATACCCATAGCGCTAGAAAAATTATTTTCTTTAAAAAGCAATCCTGATCATAGAAATCTCTCTTGGCTCACCAATGTGCATGCCATATGATTCAAAGTTCTTCAGTTTATATAAAACCCTGTTAATTTGGCCTCAGTATCTCCAACTTAATCTGCCATAACTTCATGCCATGTGCTTTATCTGCTACTGTGCTAACTTTCTACTGCTCAAAACACATGAGGTTCTTAGATTTGTATCTATGCTGTGATGCATATTTTCCTGGAATACCCTTCTCCTCTTTCTTGTTTATCAACTTGATATGTATTTTTCAAGCCATTACTTACATGTCACTTTCCTTTGAGACTCTCTCCTGATTTTCTGCTCCCACAGGTCTACCTTTATGCAACAAAAGGTTTGCTGCATTATTCTGTCTATCCATACATGTCTCCTTTCGTAAGCTTCTTGACAGCAGAAACTATGTTTAAGCCACTGCTATAACCCTCAAACCTAGCAGAGGCTCAAGGTATGTCTGCTGAATGAATGGACATATGAGAGAAGACGCCTAAAGACAGTACCTAAAAGTTTCATTTCATTACTTCTTCCCTAAGGCTGTGAGTGCTCCAGCCAATTTAAGGATTTGACAGATATCAGGAAACCCTGACCTCTTCTACCAGTCCCTGGTGATGCTGTAGTTAAGGAAAAGGAAGCCTGCTTTCTAACTGGTTCATAGTTATGTCTTTAATGCTGTCCCTCTCTTCCCGACCTATTCCCATATAAGACATTGGTATTAAATGCAGTCTGGTTGAACAAAGAGAAAACTGAGGAATATCACATTTTACAAGAGTTTCTTGGGCAGGCCAGGGTCATGAACGTACAGTTCTTATCTGAAACTCACAGAGAAAGCATGGCAACCTTCTGATTCTAATTACCTAGGGTACTGTGTTTGGCCCCTGATCAAAGAATACAGAGTAGATCATTCTAATGGCTTAGGGGTGAACAGTGGTCTGATCAGAACTGTAGAAATTCCAAGTGGATAAATCCCACCATTAAATTCTGATCCATACCTGGATTTGGGCAGTTCTCCATCATCTTTCCTCCATCGTACGGTAGGCACAGGGTCACCCCGGGCCTCACATTTAAATTCTGCACTGTCATCCACAGTTACTGCCAAATTACTAGGTCTCTTCACAAACGATGGTCTCTCTAAAATTAGAAAAATTCATCTCAAAAAATATACATAGAGACAAACTAAAACCCATTTTGGATGTCCAGTAGGAGCAGGTTTATAATTTAAAATATGATTTAGAAAATTATTCTACAGAGTCCCCCTACTTTTAGAAGCTCCTCCCCAGGTGAGTGTTTCCTCCTAATTTTCTTCCTATATCGTGGCTACTTTATCGCAGTATCGCAGTCTACCGATTTCTCCTCTTTTCTTTCCACCCCTCCCAAAATATTGGTCAACTTCCAGAAAAGGTCATTTTTTTCCTCCTTGTCTAAAGACACCAATGAAGGAGTTCTCATCGTGGTTCAGCGGGTATCGAACCCAGCTAGCATCCATGAGGACATGGGTTCGATCCCTGACCTTATTTGGTGGGTTAAGGATCTGGCGTTGCTGTGAGCTGCAGTGTAGGTTGCAGACATGGCTCGGCTCCCACGTTGCTGTGGCTGTGGCACAGGCTGGCAGCTACAGCTCCAGTCTGACCCCTAGCCTGGAAACCTCCATATGCCAAGGGTGTGGCCCTAAAAAGACAAAAATAAATAAACAAAGATACTAAAGAAGAAGAGATACATTTTATAGTGAGCAGATAGGATAAAACTGCACTTACCTAAAACAGTTAACTCTGCTACTTCACTCTCACGTTCCCCAACCATGTTGGTACCAACACAAACATATTTGCCAGCATCACTTTTACGGGTATAAGTAATCATGAGCTTTCCTCCTCGTATCTTAAAAAAAAAAGTTTCACATAAATAGGATTAAAATTGCCTCCACGCTTTTTACATGACAGAGGTTCTCATAAGTGAAGCCTACTTTCGAAGCATGCAAACAAAGCCTAATTATATAAAAAAGCTGATGTGTTAGTATTTCCTCTATTCACAGATAATCACTTTAAGCAGAATTTGTTCCAAAGGTACAATAGAAAAGAGGCAAAACATTTTTACTTACCGGCATTTCTCATAAAGTTACTATATTCTGTATAACTAGGAACTTGTGCTTCCAAACTGACCAAGTTCTTTCACGTTATTTAATTAAAAGAATACCAAAAAGTTGCATGAGCAATTTGGTTAGCAAGTGGGAAAAAGAAAAAGGAAAAATTTTAATACTGCATGACTATAATTAACATGCAAATATATATCAGCTATAAGTAATTTCAAGAAAGCCTATTCTAGTATTATAAGATATGGAAATAAAAATGTCTCTAATTACTTAATTTGTCAAAGGTGCTTTGAAGGGATATATCTTAATATTCAAAATACAGTGGAACCTGACATGTCCTAAAAAAACCCTAGGTGTTACTGCTGCCTAAGCAGTTTACCGGGAACTTCGGAGGCAGAGACTGAACAGATCCCAATAAATCATCTGGAAAGCCATTGAGATACACTCTTAAATTCTTATTTGAAGAAGAATCAATTAAAAATGTAAGCAGCCCTCTAGTACAATAAGTAGGCTGAGGCTAACCATGAATTAAAATCAGGATGCGGAAATTGAACTATCTTTACTCAATTTAATACGCTTTTGGTGGGGAGTGGAGTTCAATTACCCGTGAATATCTATAATGCTCTGAACCTTAGAAAGGTTTTGTCAGGGATAACTTCCAGAATGTTTATTCATGGAGGTTATGACCTCACAGATATTCTGTGCAGTGTACAGATTAAACAAAGAAGGAGAGAAGGAAATGTAGAAAAAAGGAAGGAAGAAACGGAGGGAAGGAGGGAGAGAAAGAAGAAAGGAAGGAAGGAAGCATTCAAACAGAATTTTTTTCATTCTACACTATCTTTATACTACTACTTTATAGAGGTGGGGTTTCACTGTTTTGGGATGCCTAAATTGCTTTATTTCAATCCAGATATTATAACCAGGTCTTCATGTATTAGGACAGAACCAAATATTAACAGAGCAGTTTTAATTTTTCTGGCTTTAGAACCTGATATTCTTCAGTTCTTTTATTTAAAGCAAAATCATGAGTCTCTCAGTATCATTATAAAAACCATCCAGAGACTTTTCTCCGTGTTGTTTATAACTCTATCCCTCATACCTCGAAAAATGCCTGCACATAGTAGTCATGCAAGATTTTTGTTGAATGCAAACTGCTTTTGTAGATAAAATTAGTTATCCAATGAAGCATTTCTATAAAGGCTTATAACAGTAACAAGATATATTAATAATACATTTATTGTTTTCATATATACCTATCTAAATTTTCAAACAGGATAATACAAAGAAGAAATAAATGTCACATGAAAAAAACCTTCTCAAAGTTAACAACTGTCAATACGTTTATACATTTTTTCTTTTGTCCCTTCTCTCTCAATATAAAGAAAGATAGATAGAAAATATGCACATACACACACACTTTTACTAAAGTAAAATCATGTGATACATGCTCTTCCCTAAACTGCATTTTCAATTTGGTAATATCCTACAATGCATAAGAGTCCTACACAATAAAGAATTATCACACACCCAGAATGTCAATAATGCTCAAGCTGAGAAACTTTATTCTCAAGACCTGGCTTTGGCCTAAGGATAAATAAATGCTGGATGCTGGATTAAAACAACAAAAGGAAGGAGGGGTTAAAATTAGGTAATGGCCAAAATGTTTATTCTTTTTGTAGAAATCATTGCTAAATCTCCCCAGATTAGTATAAACACCCCCACACAACTTCTACCTCATTAACAAGACAATTTCATTATAAAACCCTGTGTTCTACACTATATTTACTAGTAATAGTAAAGATTCCACACTGAACATTATAACTTAAATGGAAAAACCAAACAAGCCTCACCAAACCTGAGAGAAACATTTCCTCAGATGCTAGAAACAGAAATTCACAAAAGTGAAGGAAAAAACAACAAAGTACTGCCAACAGAGAAATACAAAAAATAATGGATGAAAATGGTAGTCTTCAGTTCTATAAGTTCAAATTGATTTTGGCATCATGTAATGGCTGAATTGAAGTAGAGCAAACCAAAAGCTATAATTCTATTCTCTATGGTCAAAAATGTGGGCTGCATCGTACCCTGTTCTTTTCAATAAACAAAAGAACAGAAGAAACTTAGTGCTAATAACCCTGATCAAATATACCATACCAGCTTTGAAGCAGAACCCACTATTAACAATTATCATTTTATGTTGAGTCATATAAAAATATTGATCGCAAAGAGTGACTTCATACATTCTACATCTCAGTGCCCATTGGAAAACAGAAAATCGACATTTCCTCTATATAAAAAGGAAAAAAAATATGTCTAACACATACAAAACACTGCAAATGTGAAAACAGTACTATTTAAAACAAGCTAAGAAATATTTCTTGGCAGGTCTCCTCCTGCAGCTGGATCTGACAGCCAAATTGTAAACCTATCAAAAACGAGTTTGTATAATGAACAGACACAATGTTAAACACTGCACTGCAGCAGCACTACTTCAATTAACATAATCCTGGTAGTGGAGAAGCGGAACGTGTTAAGCTTTCAGACAATATGCTGGCATCTAGCCTGTGTCAGAAATCCAAGGCAGAGGTCCCACCTCCTCATTACCATCTACCTTCCCAGCCTGCAGTAGGAACCACATTAGAAGCCCACATTTCCATAAGCTCTAGACAGTGCTTAAAGGGGGGTCTCGGCTATCTACATACTAGATGAAAACAAAACAAAAGAAGGTCCCAGCGGTGGTGCTCCTTTTGGGGAAGGAGGGAGAGGAGGAGAAAGGAGAAGGTGGCAAAACATTTGAAGTTTCAAATATCTTTACACTTTTCTATTTTTTTTTTCTTCAGAACAATCCCAGAGTTTTAAAAAAATGTGTTAGTGACATTAAGGTATGGAATATCTCAATGTTTTTGATATACCAGCTTCTTATACACTAGCATTTTCCCTTTAAGAAGCGATACATGATTATTTTCCTTTGGGGTATAAAGCCTTCTCTCCTAGTACTAAAAAACTTCTCTGAAGCAGTTGAAAATCCCTTCTAGAATGCTTCCTTTCATCTTCTTTATTGCCTTGTTTACTGAGCAACAAGATAATATAGATAAACTAGGTATAAGATGGAGCTTTTCAACCAAAAGTGAAGAGAATCATTTCATATTTCCGGTAAGCATGAGAAAAAATATATACAATCAAAATTCTTATGTCCAGAATACAAGAAGGAAAAGAAGCATGCTTTCTTTTAAAAAATAAAGTAAGCTTTTGATTTGGTTATTCTATAGCACATACAGCTTACCCTGCTATCAGGGCTTAGAATCAGAAAGATGAACTTAAAATGAACTCCTTGGTATGTCTTCATTTTCTACCCTAAAGCAAGTCAGATGATTTGCAGTATCTGTTACACAGGAATTTTTTTTCAGGCGTCACCCCCACAACGTTATCCATACACCTCTAGGTTAACATACTAAACCAACTGGGGCTAATTAACTAGTTTGGCTACACAAAATCTTTTCTGCTTTTAATTATATTAACCTAATGTGACTTGAATTCAGCAGACCAAAAACGAAACCACTAATTATATTAAGAGCTTCAAAGATTCTTCCAAATTGCTAACAACCAAACTGTCATATAATTTATCTCATTTCCTTTAATAGATTTGGTATTCAAAATCTGTGTTTCTTACTATAAACACTATTTTAAAAATACATCCTAACAATGGATTAAAAGAATACTGATTTAGAATGCTAAAGAAATATGTTTAAAGAATAAGCATAAGACACACAAATAGGTAGCATCATACCAATGAGAAATTGTGCAGTACTTAATTTTTATAATTTTCTAAAAGATTAAAGGCTCTGAAAGACTCATTTACAGTAGCATAGGCTTAATAAGCAGGGTTAATATGAGGAGTGAAAATTTTAAAGCACCCACGTTTAGAAATTATTTTTTCTGAAAAACTTGATTCTGTACCACTGTCTTCATACTTGGTTTTATAAAGCAAATGAGATGAGAGGTTCTGAAGCATAGGCTAGTGTTTCATCCTTAAACAATGCTAAGTCTCTTTGGGCAAAATATCTCTTCATAGCAGTGCTGTCAATTCTGCCTAAATCTTTGACCTGCAGAACAGACATCAAGCTGTTGTGAAGTGGAGGAGAAGTACTCTGCGTGGATTTAAGACTTCTTAATGACCATGAGATGCTGGTACCCCAGATGGCCAGTCATAGCCCCCAGACATTCTCCTTGGAGAACTAAACTGCAGAGCAGTTTTGGATGGTCCCTAAGGACTCCTTTCAAAAGAGGCATGTAAAGAAGAGTCACAGTAACAGCTTTTATTTCTTTAACATTTAGCAGTAATTCAACAACAACAACAACAACAACAAAAACATCTTATTTGACCTTGGAACAGAGAGTGGGAGGAAGTGGGAAAATATCCATTACTTTTCAATCTGGCAACAAGAGTGATATCAACCTTTAACGTAAACAATTCAAACTGAAGCATCCATACCTTTCAACGTATATATGGTAGTACCTTTCAAAAACAGTTACGCTTTGTTGTATTTTAAATTAAGCAAAGACACTGGTGGTAGTTTAATTATATTGTACAAATGATAGGCAAAGGATCAGATCAAATACATGTCTCACAGCTGTCTAAAGAACATTACAACCAAGTAAAAGATAACTCATAAAATTCGGATCTTATACAATACCAGAGAATACAGTATTTCTTAGTCACACTCCCAGGGAAGCAGTTTAACAAGAAACAGTTAATTAAAAAACAGCCATGCCTAGGGAGTTCCCGTCTTGGCTCATTGGAAACGAATCCGACTAGGAACCATGAGGTTGTGGGTTCAACCCTGGCCTTGCTCAGTGGGTTAAGGATCTGGCATTGCCGTAAGCCATGGTGTAGGTCACAGACTTGGCTCTGATCTGGTGTGGCTGAGGCTGTGGCTGTGGCATAGGCTGGCAGCTGAAACTCTGATTAGATCCCCAGCCTGGGAACCTCTATATGCCATGGGTGTGGCCCTAAAAAAAGCAAAAAAATAAAAATAAAAAAAGAGAAAATAAGAAAGCCATGCTAGAATTAAATAATCTCATGTTTTTAGTAATTGTGGTTTAATATCATATGTAGGTACTTCATATTTCTGAATATACACATTCATAATGTTGTTGTTATCTTGCTCTTTGGAACCTAAATTTTAATGGCATTAGAAACAGTAAAAAATTAAATTTTTGAAAAATTTCCACTACCAAAAACCATTGATGAGTTCCCTGGTGGCTCAGCAGGTTAAGGACCTGGCATTATCACTGATGTGGTTCAGGTCATTGCTGTGGCTCAGGTTTGATCTCTGGCCCGGGAATTTCTGCATGCCAGGGGTGTGGCCAAAAAACTGATATAAAGCAATTTATATCTACTACTCTAATAACTCTCAACCCTTTTCTTAAGTATAAGAAATTTCAAGAACTTAATCTTTATTCTACTTACTTGTACTAATCTTGTCACACAAAAATAATGTTTTAAAAATGTTATCCATAACAACATGATTTCATATTAAAGTCTCAAACATAAATGTTATTTTAAATAAATATATAAACAATAATTGCAGGAAGCCAAATCACTGTTCTTTTTCCTGGCTGGCAATCTTTTTTTACTTTCTACTTTTCATAAAGGCTACTGTATCTCAATTCATTTTCCAAAAAAATTACAACTCTCCCCTTTCCTATTTCATTCTGATTCACAGAGACTTAAAAAAAGAAGGGAATGACAGTGAGAGAGAGAGAGAAAGGAGAAGAAGGAGGAGGCGGGGTGGGGGCAGGGAGAGGAAGAAATGCCTCGTTTTAAATATTTCCCACTCAAGTCTCTTGATGAGACGTGATCTGGTTTCATGCTGGTCATGCAAGGGCATGATTAGGCAAAGGTGCCATGTACTCATGACGTGGACTTGTGACACAAAATGAGAGCAACTACACACCACACACAGATGGGTTAAACTAAAAAAAGAAAAAATAGATTATATACTAATATTTAAAATATTTCTACTATGGACTATTTAAAAATGAATTAGTTAGATTTCAGTCACATCATAAAAAAATTTCACCTGAATGTTACTAATCCATTTACTTGTCCATTCTTATGCAAAGCCCCCTTCCTCTTCACAACCTATTTACAGTATGAACAATGCTCATGAGATTTGCCCCCCTCAAAAAAAGATTATACAACAAAAGGATGCCTGGGAAAGTACATATACATTGTAAAGAAAATATCAAAATGACAAACTGAAAATAAATGACCAGTCTACATTTTACTTGAGACATTAAAAGGGACAGTGTTAGAGGGAGAAAACCATAACGTAGGTCTTCCAACTGTTCTCTTAGGAGTGGAACTGCGAGGAAAAACAGGCAATTAGGATCTCTCCATTGGCGTCCCATATTTGCTTGGGCTACAAGCATACAAGAGAACATGATCCAATTTCATTTGTTTGCTGGTAGACTTTACAATACCATTTAAAAACCAACATGATTTCTGCCAGGAGTTTAAACACACTCGATCATCAGAGAGAAGCAACAAGAGACTCATGCAGAAAAAGCAATTATCCCAGTGGGAACACGTGGCTCTCTACACAGCTTGGTGAGCTGCCAGCTGAGAACACAGGCCTGGGAGAACTGAAGCCCAGGACTATGGCAGCTGCATCTCTCTGTTATTTTCATTTCTCCGACTACACTTCTCATTTCTTCCTCATAACAATTTCTAAATTGGCAGTTGGCTCTTTGCTGCTGCAGAAACACACCTATGATAATTTGATTATAGACTACATCAGGAAGAGCTTTATGGCTAATTGCAGGCAAGTGGGAGCCACCCTGCAGAGAGACGTAGTTCAGTTAAAGGGAAAGGATGATTTTCTTTGTGAAGGTATAAATGATTACCTTTCCCTCTATCTAGTTTGGATCACCAGAGGATCTTGCCATGAATCCAAATTTAACAAGGAATAATTGAAAAAAGAAACACAGTCTTCTTAAATCACACCTATTTTGCTTGCTTAAGCATGGCTCAAAGTCCGTATGAAGACTTGGGTTTGGCATTTTCTCCTGGACACACGTTTTCTTGAGCCAGTCAAGCAGGAAAGCCACCTCTAATTTATCGTATTCCAAACCAGGGGCAGACAACTGCTGAGTGCTGTGAAATGGAGAGGAGATGAAACTGTGAGGGCTTTTAGCTGATTCCCCAGGTGTCTGGCTCCCAAGTCATTAAGATCAGAACCCAAAAGTGAATCCTGTAAAAAGGAGGCAATATAAAGCGTGGTTTTGGAAGAAAAGCGCCTTTGCTAGTTATCCCTCCCTCAAAGAAACTAAGCTGACTGATTTTTGCCTCTGAAAATTATACATATTACATGGTAGTATTCTGCATGCATATGAAAAATTAGTTTAGTTTGTAGCCATTAAAGTTAATGTATTAGTTCCTTCACAGGTCTCATGAAACAACGTCCTGCTGTTTTAAAGGTAAAAACAAAGTCTTATGGGCAATTTTCACTTTCCTACAAAACCAGGATTGCTTTTTATCACCTCTTCCAACCATCTGGCTGTAATTCCGAATTTACATAGAGTCACTGTTAGGACAGCCTGAAATAAAAATCTATGGAGGAATTCATGACTATATTCTAGAAATAAGGATGACAAATGCTCATCGTATTTGAAGGGAGAGAAGCTCATTTTCAAATACTTGGCTCTTTTGAGTTACAAGTGGACCAGCTGAAAATACTTTTCAAACAGTAAAGCCTTTTTTTTCTCACCATGGGTTCTTACACTTTACTTTTCTACAGTTTTGGTCCAGTGTGAGAATTTCCCACACCACCAAATGCCCTGCTAAGATAATGCCTTTCCCAGAGACACTATTTTGTTACTCTTGAAATTTAAATTCACTTATATTATGAAGAAGACATATAACGATGGCAGACAAAGTCAAACCACAGTGGAGTATGTAAGGGGTTCTTAAATTCAGAAATGCAGAATGACTTTATGGAAATTCAGTACAGAAATTAAGTAAGGAGAATTGCGTTACGGAAACATATTTGAAACTTGCAAAAATTTAAAAAAGCAATAAAAGCATCTGATACTGTTTATTAAGATACTGAACAAGTATGAAGATCCTTAAAGTAGTTCCAAATTGAAATAAACACTCATTCCCATTCTGTGGTATTTTAATCTCACAAAGTCAAAGGAGAACAAGAAAAGACTTGCAAGTGACAAGCTTAATTGATTAATCAGAGTCAGGGCTCATCAGAAAGGGTCAGAGATCCAATACCCATATGGCCAGTTGCTTCACTCTCTTTTATTGATCATATGCCTATGCGGGAACCCAGCTTACTTATTTGGCAAATGTGCCCCTCATCTCATAAGGGACACATGATAAGATAAAAGGTGGTGACCCTCCTCCCCCCCGCCACTGCACATGTTAAAACAGATGAAAATACACCTATATACTACCTAAGTGAAAACAAGTAGGGTAATTTAAACATGTGAGGAAGAGAATAAAATCTTGGGAAGAAAGGTTTGAACGAGGGCTTAAAGGGACTCTTTTTGGTGGGTGACATTTACCTTTGGCACTATCCACACGCACTTTTCACTATTTCTTGAAAACTAATAGTTAACTTATGGACAAATAAGAAACAAAAATATGTGCATCCTGAAGTTCCCACTGCAGCTCAAGGAAATGAACCTAACTAATATCTATGAGAATTTGGGTTTGATCCCTGGCCTCGCTCAGTGGGTTAAGGATCCAATGTTGCCATAAGCTGTGGGGTAGGTCTCAGACAAGGCTTGGATGTAGCATTGCTGTGGCTGTAGTGTAGGCTGGCAGCTGCAGCTCCAATTTGACCCCCAGCCCTGGAACTTCCATATGCTGCAGGTGCATCCTTAAAAAGAAAAAAAAAATGCGTCTTTCCCTTTATGTTCTATAGTTATCTGTAAAAACACAAGAGAACATGTCTATCTGAAGAACATTTCAAAAATCGTTTGGAATGATACTTGGTTGTGACAATTTTTCTCAGCCAGAAATGTTCAGTTCCCCAGTCAAGACAAAAACATTCTGAACAGAAAAGGTAATGCAATAAGTATTAACGGTGTTAAGGATCTCAGTGTTTGGGATTACTCCCAACCCTAAGGCTTTTAAGTTACAATATCTGAACTTGGATTTGAAAAATGCAGAATTTTGTGAATCCTAGGTTGCTTCCATACAAACTCAAGGAGGAGGTTTCAGCATTAAGTGAATGGGGAAGGTTTTGGAGTTGGTGGTGGTGGTGGGAAGATTAAGGAACAAGATAAAGTCAATAAAAAAAATGCAAAAACTACAGCAGAAATTAGCACAACATTGTAAATCAGTCATATTTCTATTAAAAAAATAACTTGATCTTATATTTCTTGCTTCTCTTCTATACGGAATATATGCTCTATGATGTCAAGGAGGCTGTGGGATCTCTAGGATCTAGCACAGTACCTATGTAGAAAGCACACTTTCAGATTTTTCAAGATGTGAGATATAGGATACATGGAATTCCTCAATTTCAGTCATTATCTTGTCTTTTATAAAAAGGCTTGCTATGTTAGAATTCATGTTAGAAGTACACTCTTTTCTATTGCCTTGTAGCAGACAAATTAAAATTCTGATGACTTTATCCTAAAGCAAAAAGAGTAAGTTTAAATTTTCAGATGTTTCAATAGAAGTTTTAAATGACTTAACAATTGGAAAAAACCTAACACCTGAAAAAAACTATGTCCTAAGTATAAAATGCTTTTGACAGTTTTCTCTAGAAACCCATGAAAAATACATCAGTGAATCTGTGGTAAATTTCATAAAAGTACTGCTGTATTTAAACAACAGTCTGGAATATTATTACCGTTGTGATTAATGGGAACCATGATGTAGCAACATGTGCTGTGTATATGACTTGCATGCGTCATCTTTCATTTTTACAACAGTCTCACAGGTGAGGTATATTTTTCTATTTTGGAATGAGAAAACTAATGCTCAGAGAATAAATATCAGACCCTTCCTCCAGATCTTTGAATAAGTGGATTAGAGTTCATTCTACATAAATCCAAAGTAAAGCTCAAATAGTGCACTTTCTTTTGGAAAGAAAACAAGAGCTCCTATTTTCTGTGCTTCTCATGCCACAAATTACAAATTGGCACTATCTTGTAAGTGTATAGGTTTCAAGACCCAATGGCTTGGCAAAGAAATAGGTGCTTTTGGTGGACCTCCCTGTGTGCATCAGATTGATGGCCCTCCTTCCATTACACTCTATATTTAAGCCTGAGTGATCGGGGTTGCCAGCCTAATTGCCATTAATCCATCTAGCTGCCAGGGGAAAAGATGTGCATGTTTACACTTCACATATGCATGTGTTCTTTGTAGGAGAAATCTAGTTAGGTGAGTATCTTACATTAGTCCCCATACGGAGAAAGAGCTCTTCTTTTCTCATATACACATGTACTTATTACTCTGACATTTAAAATTTGAACAGAATATCTGTAAGTTTTCCTAATAAAGATGAGAAAACCTGACATGATCTTTTATAAGCATGATGCGTGGATGGAGCAATATGGTGATGTGAAACACACTTGAGAGAAGAGTGACACCATGAATGTCAAAAGGAGAAGAAATAAGAAATAATGGATTCCTTAGTAAATTACACTTCTCAAGGAGACAGAGTTCCATTATTTTCAACCAGTATTACACAGATTGAGTTCAACTGCTTTTGAAATTTTCCCATACAAGGTGATGCTCTTAAAGGTGCCTTAAACATGAGTCTTTTTTCTGGTATAATCAGCCTTTAAAGCTTTGTGATCACCCAGGTTTGTAAGATTTAAGAAGGGAAAACCTGTGCCATCTGTTAGTAATTTTGTTAATGCACACCGGATTACTTTACAAGTGTATGATTTATCATATTATCAAATTCTTCGGGCTTCAGGAGATAAAAATTGAAGTGGTCCATTGTTACCAGCAGAGTATTAGTACTTTTAACGCAACTCACCTTTAAACAAAAGAAATGCAGAATAGGCATTAGACATTAGCCTAGCATAAGATTTCAGATTATTTTTTGAGAGATTGTCTTTAAAAGTGACAATACGAACAAGATAGAGAAATAGATAACACTAGTTATAGCCAGTTATAAATAATAAAATGGAAATTCTAAGCTGTTTGCTCAGATGAAAAATAATTAAAAATTTAAAGGCATAAAATAATTTCTTTGATTTTTGCATTTCGAACCATATTTTAAGGAAAGAATTCTGCACAATCAAATGCACCTTTGAACTTACTACTTTGTTTCTAAAAATGATAATTCATTCTTCCCATGGTAAACAGAAAAATAAAATTACATCTGGGCTATGATGAGCAATCACCAAAATTACATGGAGTTAGAAAAGGTAACTTTTTAAGAACAGAATGTACCAAAAAGTATTCTGACATCTATTAACTATTTTTCAAATTATTGGCAAGATCTATAAGCAATGTTTTAAGATAAATTTAAAAACCCTATCTTTAGAGAAACATTTCATCCATGATTAATAGAACATCAAAAATAAAATAAACTGGTTAGAACACCATCCTTGAAACCACAAAAGATCATACCTTTAATTTGGCAAACTACTTTAACCTATAATTAAACAAAGTGCTCCCAGACAGTAGTAAAATTCCACCAGTCCTTGGCTATTTGGAGAAATGTAATGGCCTGATCAAATATATCAAGTGCTTAGAAAGTGAAGAAACCCAGCTGCTTGAATAAGCATGCATTATAAGGAAAAAACAAAGGGGCCAACAACATTTCTGAGTCAGCTATCTAAATGAGGGCATCAAGCTAATTGGAAATTCCTATTGTGAGCTCTGTCTCTAACCATGTGTGTTCTTTTTGTAGTTATACTACTTTTGGTAGTATACCATATTGATTATTACTTTGAATTATGGAGTATAACTGGTTTTTAGCTGATGACTCAAGCTTCTGAGATGCTGTCTGCTTTCTGGAAGATCTGCTCTGAGGGATCATGGATGCAGTAGCATATATCCACATCAGGTGCTGGCCCAGGGAATTTCAGGAGTTGGCAGAATTCCACAGAGAAGGCAGCTTAGGCCAGTCTGCTAGGCACTCCTAAAACTAACATTTGTGTGAGACTAGATTTTTGGAAAAATATTCTAAACTGTTTTGAAGATAAACCTATTTGGGAAAAAAAATCAGAAGGTCAGAATCATCTCAAGTGATTTAAAAGAGCACTGGTGATCAACATGCAACACAAAGCAGGATGAAAAAAAATCACCATTGTACAATTCCAAAACCATTCAAGAGTATTCTGATTTTTCACATATGTTAGGACTTTCACTCATATGGAAGTTCACTATACTTCTTAGAGGAAACTTAAAAATGTTATAGTGTTTCCTGAAGTCACCAAAGATTATATGTTAAACTAGAAAATGTTTAATCTGGCTCTCTTTAGCCTCTCCTACTTTATCTCTGCATCTAAACATAATTGTACCCTCTCTGTGGTACTTGAGTCATTTTACATGGACTTATAAGGATTTTATTAGGAATTACAACTAGGTGTCTCAAGGGACCCAGACAAAAACGGGCATGCAGACTATGAATTAGACTCCCCTAAAAGTATATGTCATATAGTTGGAGACTCCTATATTTGACATCCACTTAAAAATACTGATCAAACCAGTTTTATCAGTGTTGTCCCACAAAATAACTCAAAAGAGTTATTTTCCATTCTGAGGTTAAACATCTCTGGTCTCTCACCTCTCCATGTTATTTACAGCAATGCAGAATGAACATTAGCTGGGAATCAAGACAGGAGTACTTAAAACAACACCCAACAGTGAGGCTGTATTATAAGTCCTCAAAACGCTCTTACTGCTCCTCATTATGAGGCTAATTAATAGTCAAAGAAGATATATTTTCAACAACTAAGAGACCTGACCAAGGTCTAGTTATTAACGCAGTTTCAGAAAGGAGCTTCAGACTTTCCCAAGGTGGCTGTAAGTTAAGCTTAAGTTACTATTAAATTGTTGTAATTTATTTTTATTTTTTGGGTAAGATCCTGAGATAACCTCAGATAGTCAATTACTTAAGATGATTTTAGATATGTTTTAAAAAGCATCCTTGATAAAGCAAACATGTGTACAGAATTATTAATCAAATTGACGCAATGCCACATTTGTACCCAGTGGAAAAACAACTGAAAATAATAAGGGAAAATACTGAAAATAATACATTCTATAACTGGCCCTAAGATAAGATATAATATTGAATTCAGGCCAGAAAACAAGCAGCAAAGTTTAGCACAGAGAACCCTACCCAGTAATCTGTGATAATTTATGTGGGAAAAGAATCTGAAAGAGAATGGACGAATGTATATGTATGACTGAGTCACTTTGTTGTACAGGCAGTTTGTTGTAAATTATCACAACCTTGTAAATCAACTATACTTCAATAAAATTTAAAAAATACTATGAAACAAACAAAAACAAGCAGCAAAATTAAATGACATGAATCCAGTAAAACACTTTACCTGTGGGTTTTTTGTTACGAAACACCTTAAATTTAAGTGTTGTTTGAGAAGGGTTGATCAGGTCTAGGTTGTCATGGGAAAAACCAGAACTGACATTGAGAGGTTTGGCTCTTAATCGTGACTCATAATACAGATCCATTAAGTGACTCAGGACAAATGAACTCCCCTGGCTTCCCTTTTTTTTCTTAAAAATGAAGGGACTTAGGAGTTCCTGCTATGGCACAGTGGGTTAAGAATCTGACTGCAAGTGGTTCGGTTCGCTGTGGAAGCATGGGTTCAATCTCCACCTGACACAGTAGTTTAAAGGATCTGGCATTGCCGCAGCTGGCTTGGATTCAATCCCTGGCCCAGGTACTTCCACTAAAAAAAAAAGGAGGCCTCAAACAAAATAAATTTAAAAAGAAAAAAATAAAAAAGTCATCAAAACCATAAAATGTGGGCAAGGGATGTTAGGAAGTAAATAACCCTTTTTGTTTGTATGTTTCTCTTCTTAATTTTAATATAGTAATGAAGTGTTTGAACTTACAGGACCATCAGGCTAAAACACACAATTATGCAAAGGGGTTAGCATACTTAAAAAACAGGGCAACCACAAGCCAAAACCAAATATTGCATTTGCAAAAAATGAAAAAAAAAAATACACTCAAGCAGATAATAACAGGAGACCATCCAACCAAAACAAAAAAAAAGAAAAGAAAAGAAAGGAAGAATGGAGAACCATAGAATCAACTGGAACACGAGGTTCAAATGGCAATAAATAATCATCTATCAATTATCACCTTAAATGTCAATGGACTGAACGCCCCAATCAAAAGACACAGAGTGGCTGAGTGGATACAAAGGCAAAAACCTTCAATATGCTGCCTACAAGAAACTCACCTTAGGACAAAAGATACATATAGATTGAAAGTGAAAGGGTGGGGAAAAATACTTCACGCCAATAGACATGACAGAAAAGCAGGAGTCGCAATGCTCATATCAGACAAAACAGACTTTAAAACAAGAGACATAAAGAAAGACAAAGAAGGACACTACTTAATGATTAAGGCATCCATCCAAGGAGAGGATGTTACTATCGTCAACATATATGCCCCAAATACAGGAGTACCCAGATACATACAACAAATATTAACAGACATAAAGGGAGATATTGATGAGAAGACAATCATAGCAGGAGACCTTAATACCCCCCTCACATCAATGGACAGGTCCTCTAGACAGAAAACCAATAAAGCAACAGAGATCCTAAAGGAAACCATAGAAAAGTTAGACTCAATTGATATCTTCAGGACACTACATCCAAAAAAAGCAGAATACACATTCTTCTCAAATGCTCATGGAACAGTCTCAAGAATCGACCACATCTTGGGACACAAAGCGAATCTCAATAAATTTAGGAGCATAGAAATTATCTCAAGTATCTTCTCTGACCACAATGCCATGAAATTAGAAATCAACCATGGGAAAAGGAAAGAGAAAAAACCTACTGCATGGAGACTAAACAACATGCTACTAAAAAACCAATGGGTCAAGGAGGAAATCAAGAAGGAAATTAAAAACTACCTGGAAACAAATGATAATGAAGACACAACCGCTCAAAATCTATGGGATGCTGCGAAAGCAGTGCTCAGAGGGACATTTATAGCAATACAGGCCTTTCTCAAAAAAGAAGAAAGATCCCAAATGGACAACTTAACCCTCCACCTAAATGAAGTAGAAAGAGAAGAACAAAAAAGTCCGAAAGTCAGCAGAAGGAAGGAAATTATAAAGATCAAAGAAGAAATCCATAAAATAGAGACTCAAAAAACAATAGAGAAAATTAATAAAACCAAGAGCTGGTTCTTTGAAAAGGTCAACAAAATTGACAAACCCCTGGCCAGACTTACTAAAAAGAGGAGAGAAAGAACCCAAATAACCAAAATTATACATGAAAAAGGAGAAATCACAACGGATACAGCAGAAATACAAAACACCATAAGAGAATACTATGAACAACTATACGGCAACAAGGTTGACAATCTGGAAGAAATGGACAATTTTCTAGAATCTTACAGCCTGCCCAAACTGAATCAAGTAGAAACAGACCAACTGAACAGACCAATCACTAGAAATGAAATTGAAGAGGTCATAAAATCACTCCCTACAAATAAAAGTCCAGGACCAGATGGCTTCACAGGTGAATTTTATCAAACATATCAAGAGGAATTGGTGCCCATCCTCCTTAAACTCTTCAAAAGGTTGAAGAAGAAGGAATACTCCCAAAGACATTCTATGATGCCACCATCACCCTCATTCCAAAACCAGACAGAGATACCACCAAAAAAGAAAACTATCACCCAATATCACTGATGAATATAGATGCAAAAATTCTCAACAAAATCTTAGCCAACCAAATCCAACAACATACCAAAAAAATTATACACCATGACCAGGTGGAGTTCATCCCAGGTTCACAAGGATGGTTCAACATACACAAATCAATCAGCATCATACACCACATTAACAAAAAAAAAAGTCAAAAATCATATGATCATCTCAATAGACGCAGAAAAAGCATCTGACAAAGTCCAACATCCATTCATGATCAAGACCCTCGCCAAAGTGGGTATAGAGGGAACATTCCTGAATATAATCAAAGCCATTTATGAGAAACCCACAGCAAATATAATCCTCAATGGGGAAAAACTGAAAGCCTTCTCACTCAAATCTGGAACAAGACAGGGATGCCCACTCTCACCACTGCTCTTCAACATCGTTTTGGAAGTCCTAGCCACAGCAATTAGACAAACCAAAGAAATAAAAGGCATCCATATAGGAAGAGAAGAGATCAAACTGTCACTGTATGCAGATGACATGATACTATACATAGAAAACCCTAAGGACTCAACCCCAAAACCACCTGAACTGATTCATAAATTCAGCAAAGTAGCAGGATATAAGATGAACATTCAGAAGTCAGTTGCATTTCTGTATACCAGCAATGAAATATTAGAAAAGGAATACAAAAATATAATACCTTTTAAAATTGCACCTCACAAAATCAAATACCTCGGAATACACCTGACCAAGGAGGGAAAGGACCTATATGCCGAGAACTATAAAACTTTAATGAAAGAAATCAAAGAAGATGGAAAGAAATGGAAAGATATTCCATGTTCCTGGATTTGGAAAATCAATATTGTAAAAATGGCCATACTACCCAAAGCAATCTACAGATTCAATGCAATCCCTATCAAATGACCCATGACATTTTTCACAGAACTGGAACAAACAATCCAAACATTTATATGGAACCACAAAAGACCCAGAATCGCCAAAGCAATCCTGAGAAACAAAAACCAAGCAGGAGGCATCACTCTCCCAGACTTCAAGAAATACTACAAAGCCACAGTCATCAAAACAGTGTGGGACTGGTATCAAAACAGACAGACAGAACAATGGAACAGAACAGAGAATCCGGAAATAAACCCTGACACCTATGGTCAATTAATCTTCGACAAGGGAGGCAAGAACATAAAATGGGAAAAAGAAAGTCTATTCAGCAAGCATTGCTGGGAAACCTGGACAGCTGCAGGCAAAGCAATGAAGCTAGAACACACCCTCACACCATGCACAAAAATAAACTCCAAATGGCTGAAAGACTTAAATATACGACAGGACACCATCCAACTCCTAGAAGAAAACACAGGCAAAACACTCTCTGACATCAACATCATGAATATTTTCTCAGGTCAGTCTCCCAAAGCAATGGAAATTAGAGCAAAAATAAACCCATGGGACCTCATCAAACTGAAAAGCTTTTGCACAGCAAAGGAAACCCAAAAGAAAACAAAAAGACAACTTACAGAATGGGAGAAAATACCTTCAAATGATGCAACCGACAAGGGCTTAATCTCTAGAATATATAAACAACTTATACAACCCAACAGCAAAAAAGCCAATCAACCAATGGAAAAATGGGCAAAAGACCTGAATAGACATTTCTCCAAAGAAGATATACAGATGGCCAACAAACACATGAAAAAATGCTCAACATCGCTGGTTATAAGAGAAATGCAAATCAAAACTACCATGAGATATCACCTCACACCAGTCAGAATGGCCATCATTCATAAATCCACAAATAACAAGTGCTGGAGGGGCTGTGGAGAAAAGGGAACCCTCCTACACTGTTGGTGGGAATGTAAACTGGTACAGCCACTATGGAGAACAGTTTGGAGATACCTTAGAAATCTATCCATAGAACTTCCATATGACCCCGCAATCCCACTCTTGGGCATCTATCCGGACAAAACTCCACTTAAAAGAGACACGTGCACCCGCATGTTCATTGCAGCACTATTCACAATAGCCAAGACATGGAAACAACCCAAATGTCCATCGACAGAGGATTGGATTCGGAAGAGGTGGTATATATACACAATGGAATACTACTCAGCCATAAAAAAGAATGACATAATGCCATTTGCAGCAACATGGATGGAACTAGAGAATCTCATACTGAGTGAAATGAGCCAGAAAGACAAAGACAAATACCATATGATATCACTCATAACTGGAATCTAATATCCAGCACAAATGAACATCTCCTCAGAAAAGAAAATCATGGATTTGGAGAAGAGACTTGTGGCTGCCTGATGGGAGGGGGAGGGAGTGGGAGTGATTGGGAGCTTAGGGCTTATCAGACACAACTTAGAATAGATTTACAAGGAGATCCTGCTGAATAGCATTGAGAACTTTGTCTAGATACTCATGTTGCAACAGAAGAAAGGCTGAGGGAAAAATGTAATTGTAATGTATACATGTAAGGATAACCTGACCCCCTTGCTGTACAGTGGGAAAATAAAAAAAAAAAAAAGGAGCTTGCCCATTTCCAATCTCTCAAGTCACCTCCCTAACATTCTGTGAGTATCTGTAAGTCACACTTACAGAAATCTATTTATTCACATAATTAACCTGTGTAATAGCTCCTCCTTCTCTTACTGTTAAGTCAATGATATTGTGCGAAAATAGAATGTGTACATGTATGTATAACTGGGTCACCAAGCTGTACAGTAGAAAAAAACTGTATTGGGGAAATAGCTATTAAAAATAATCATAATAATTGTAAAAAAAGAAAAAAGAAACAGTGTGGACAACATCTTCTTTCTAATCTATGGGGGGTAAAGAAAACAAATATATAAGTGCCTATGGAAATAAAATCAAGTATGTGCAAATTAGTATCTTTTCAGCTCTGGGGATGCTAGAAGACATTGTTTTGATTTACATTTCATTCATTTAACACTTCTCAAGCAATATGTATTGAGCTCTAAGCATAAGACAGACACAGAGCATACAGCTGGCCCTTAAGTGTCTTATGTATATTAGATAGTAATATATAAATAATGATTTGAAGCAGATTAAAAGAGAAACACTTAGCAGAAGGAAAAGGAACAGGTAACAGGAAGATAGATCTAAGGTGGACGTGCAGAGTAGGGTTTTACAGAAGACTCCTCTGAAGAAGCTGCCTTTAAGTTGGAACTTGAAAATGAGTGAGTTAGACAAAGAGGGTGTTGGTGTCAAAACTTTCCAGGCAGAGGGAATTGGATATGCAAAAACCCTCATGATGCGTTACTGCAAATACTTGGTATCTAAGCTCTGAAATGTACAGCTAGCACACAAATCATGAAAATCTAGAGCAACAATCAAATACTCACTGGAATTATAACTATATACTCACCTACACTAATTTTTTTGCTAGAACCAAGAAAGCCTTACTTTATTACAATCTTTTCAAAAGAATACTTGGTCTTCACAGATAGGTCTGAGAAGCTTGGCTTTCTTTTTTCTATTTTCAGTGTCCAAACATGATGAGTGCATGTTTAATTATTTAAATAGATTTATAAGTTTTTGGAAAGGTTCAGGATGTTCCTTAGGAAGATAAACCAGCCTTTCTCAACCAGCACACCTCATCTGAATCACAGCATTTCTCAATCCCCTTAAGAACTGTACAAAACTAGAACTGTTCTAGATGCATGGAAGGAAAGTCAATTTATTATGCAGAGCAGATACCTTAGGGCATTAAGGCTTAATGCTCTTTCGGAATCTCCAGTTTAATATTGCATTTCACAATAAGGGTGTACATAGGATTCAAATTAATTGCCTAATATCGGTAGCAGTCTTAAATCTTACTTACTCATAATAGTCACCTACACTAAATACCCATGGTGATTCTGTAGAAAATGATTTTCTCACAGTTGTGAATCAGACCTAAACAGAAATTTAGATGAGATATAAATGCTGGATCTATTTTCATTTACATATATGGTATTCTTGCTTATTTGGACAAGTTGAAATTGCTATGGCATAGATAGTTCCTGATTTTCTTATTCCATCAAGTTTTTGATTGCTAAATACATCCAGAGTTCAGGCAGGTATACTAAGAACAATAATAACCAGAATGCCGATTACTAACACGTACGCAGTGTGTCATCATTTAAAACTACATTTAACATGCATTTTCTCACTGGACTCCCAAAAGGACATTGTAAACCAATATAGGTATTATTAGACAATTCATTTTATAGATGGAAACAACAAAATTTATAGAGATCAAACGTCCATACAATCATGCATTTAATAAGTGTTAAAAAACCTAAAGTTATAAGGTGGTCTTATAATGTATAAGACTATGTTTAATTTTACTAATCCACTGTATTTCAATGATGAAACAAAAATTAAGTGGGATAAAACATAAATTTACTTCTTAACTCTTCTCAATCTGATGATTCATATTATAATGTATATTAATTTATACTTAAATCAAGAATAACATTTTTATTCTTTAAAAAATGGTAAGAGATATAATATGCATTACTCTTTAGGTAAGATGGACAGAAAAAAACAACATTTTGATTCACTACTTCAGTTTCCTTTGACCTTCACACAACAGAACTACATATTTATTTTGCAGGAACACAAATTTAACTTCTCAGGGAAAAGGGGCTCAATGACATCAGCTGCATTAAGCATGTTGATTTCCTGTAGGGGAACAGAGGGGAAAAGGAAGCAACAGACATTGAACAATGAAAGAAGTTGGGAGACCAGAGGAAAGCACTAATCGAAGGAAGGGAGGAGGAGCAGATGGCTTAGGAAGGAGACATGTGGGAATTGGGGGGAAAGGAAGCAATTGGCAAGGAGAGGGCTGAATGCCAAATTTATGAAGGATCTGGAGGACACTGGGGATTTGGATGGGATGTGAGTCAGCTGCTTTTTACCAAAATATCACACCAACAAGGGAAATCAAAGAAACCTACAAAGACACAGAGGAAACAGAAAAGGACTGGAAAAAGAACTGATGACACACTGCATTCTAACAATTGTACCTTTTAGAATGGGAATGGGAAGTGTTAAATAATTTTTTAATTGTAACTGAATCTTTCTAATTTCACTACTGATTTTCAAATCTTTAACTTGCATGCGAGAGAAATGGTATAGATACAACTCATATTTGAACTACATTTTACTTACCTCGTACGTATATGATTTCTCATTCATTTATAAATCAGTTCCTTTAAACTGTCTAGGCTTAGGGTAACCAACTGTCCCAGTTTTCCCAGAACTGAGGGTTATTTTCCTGGGACTAGGGATTGGCAGTGCTAACACCAGGGTAATGGTGAAACCAGGTTTTCCTGCACACCAGGATGGCTGGTCATTTTGTCTAAGTAAAATCTTAAGAAAGGGCAACTAAATAGCCATGTTCATCATATTAAAACACATAGAATGCTGTGGAATTCTGTCCACATTTTTCAAAGGTGAATGAATAAAATCCACATACAGTTATGCGATAAGTAAATGAAACTGGTAATAAAAGAGTATCTGGCTAGACTACAGTCTGATGGTAATAAATAACTTACAATAAAAGTATTCTCTCATAATCCAAATTGTTTTTTCAATTAAGCAACAAAATACCTTTAAGGCATATGGAATATTTATAGCATGCCACTTTGAGGACATGAGGGAAAAGAATAAAAAATTCAAGGCACAGCTTATCTCAAAGAATAAGTCACTCAAAAATATTTGTCAAAAATCCACATACAAAAAGGATGGAAAAAGTATGTATTCATCTCTAATTTTTAGCTTAAAAGTTAAGAATTTCATTAGAAGATAAATGTCTTTTAAACTCCTCTTTTAAGTACTAAAATGAAATAATTCAGGATCAATGACAAAGATTATTTTGAGAAAATTTACCCTAGAATATCAAAATTGAGCCCTGGCAGATCTTACCATTTACTCTGTATTGTTATTATGCTAGTTTTTACAATATTTTATTGCATTTATACAAAATGGCAAAGATACAACATCAATCTTTTTGGACAATTTTGCATTCATTTATATAATCCTCGCAATCACTTAATTTTTAACATGTGTACAGCTGACAGTATTAGAACCTAGATGATCCACAATTTATACAATTAACTATAAAGTACAGTCAGTTGAATCATTCTCTGATTCATTCCCTTTTAGTATAAATCTTTCCCAAATGCTGGGTGGTGAACAGTCGTTTATCATTCTCTTTAGAAAAGCTCCTAATATCACCTGAGGTAAGACCTCTTGTGTCCAGAATAAATAATTTTAGTTTATCTGAACTATAGTCTTTGGTCAAACTATAACCCTTGGCCGAATGTGACCATTTCTGTGCCATCTTTTGTGAAACTACTAAACTTCACATTTTATAGATCTTTATTATTTACAGTTTTTAGTACTGATATAATACGAACTAGTTCCCAAATGTACCAAACTAACTTTCAATACAGCCCCCACTGTGTAAACTAATTTCTTCAGGCCCTTACAAGCTTAAAAATAATATTTAGTGGAAACAAAGAGTTACTGAGTTGAAATTTGTATTGATAACAAATCAGAGTCCACACATATATGTATATGTGTGTGTGTATATATATACGTATATGTATGTATACACACACACACATCAAATTTTACAGGAATTATAAGAAATATTATCAGTAAACAAAAGACAGGTGTTTTCACAGCCAATTTGGAGTTAACCACTGCCCTAGTAAAATTTTAGTATTTTTATGACAGGGCTGATGTCAGGATAAAGTGGGTCAACACATGTAAAGTTCTTAGAGTAGGGCCTGACACATAATAAGTACTCCATTAAGTGTTTAATATCGACATCCTCTTCCTCCTCCACACCATCATCATCATCCTCTTCTCCAGAAGACTGAATTGATGGGTATAAGTGTGCCATCACGGAAAGAAAACGGCTTATTAATTGAGCTTTAAAGGGGATTAAATGAGATGATCTAAACTTTCCAGTACATGCACATGCTCAATACACAAGAGATATCGTTATTACTATGGCAGATGAGTAAATTGTTGGTATCCCTACAGTAACAATTTCCAAAACTCGACACATTTTTTGGAAAAATTTCAGGGTTGATTAAAAAACAGAGCAGTTACTTTTTCAATTTGTTTTCATGATATACTTAAGAAGATGAGCTATAACACTCCATAAATATTTATTGCTTATCTACTATGTTCCATGTATTTAGAATTTACTATTGTCCCGATAAATATTGATTTTCTAACTCAAATAAAATGCTTTAATTCCTAGTCATAAACTATCATCTCTGGTATACAAATATAGACAACTATCATTTTGTTTTGTTAAAATAATATCAATTTGCTATTCCAATGTATCATATCTTGAAATAAACCATAATAGTTGACCTTGACTCATTAGTTAGACCTATGTACTACTGGATACCTTAACATTTTAAAGTATGAATACTTTTGTTTTTAGGCCCATAAATGAATTAAGTAAGATGTATTTATATCTTCAATGAGATGGGCTATTTCTTGTCTTTATGCCTGCAATTCCTATAGCTACCACCAGGAGGATGTTCATTTCAGAGACAACCAAAAAAAAAAAAAAATGATAGGAGAAACTGATGCCTCAGATCTTGTACAATTGTGCAATTGTGCAACCATCCAAAACTAGGCTGATTTATAACATACTTAAATTTTCACTAAGGTAATAATATTAAAATTACCCAGGTCATCAAATAGAAAATAAATAGCAAATTTTCAAATAAGTGTAATATATTTTCACAATGTTTTGACACTAGTAAACTTCTCTTTTTTTCTACCCAAAATGATGCACTCCATTCAGAAACCCAAAATCATGCTAAAACTTTTCTTGGGTTTTTTGTTGTGGTTGTTGTTGTTTTGTTTTTGGTCTACTTAGCTTTTACTCAACATAATCCTGCAACTGACAATCTTTATACATAATTAAGTCTTTTGTGATCTAGGAAATTATTTGTGTTATGTTTTCAACTATGTTTATCTTCTTTAACTCAAGGGCAATTTTAGTTTTTTTATTGAACATAAATTTTTTGTCAAAATTTGATATTAATTGATTTCCCAATCTTATTCTGTTTTTTATTGTTACAAAATAAAATTGCATTTAAGTACAATAGTTCCAAAATGTAATGAAATTAAATCAATATATCACTTTTTAATAAAGTACACCTAAACGGTGTCCTACATCAAAAAATGTCTTTGGTCTTCTGATTCATCTCTATGAGAAAACTTCATTTATTAATAATAATGGTTATGACTAAGGCTCAGACATATGAAGTAAATCTATTTAATCCAGCCTGCCAGTTAAACTAATTCTATTCCTCATTCTAAATATAAATACTCAGATATAGAAAAAAAAGGAAAGAAAGAAAGAATAGTATGGACAAACATCATCTAAGTCCTCCTTCACATTATTCTAAGAAACACATGCCAAGAAAGTTATAAAAGATTCTCCTCTGAGGTAGCAAAATAGAAAATGTTTTTTATATATTCCTGGTTTATAATCATCATAGATCTAAAAATTGGCTCAGCATACAGGTCAATGTAAAAAGAAATGACTTAAGAACATCAAAAAATACAGGTGCAGCTACAATTCAATTACATATTTCCTTTTTTTTGGGTAGGGTGTGTCTTTGTTCTCACAGCTGGGAGAGTCATACTTTCAAATTGCAACAAAGAAAGCCACCACATTAAAGAACTCTAGAAATTCCTATAACCCAAACTGTAGCAATAACCGTGCAATCTTCACTTGCCTTTCATAAAGATATTATGTGCTTTAATCTCCTGTTCGTCTGTACTCAACACATTTGGTAAAGTACATTAACAATGGAAAAGAAAACAATCATTTGAAACAAAGCTTAGGAAGGAAAAATCACATAAAATACCTAATAACCACAAAGTTTTAAGAATTTACTTTCAACTTTTACTAAAAAGAAAAAAAGAATTAGAAACAATGTCAGGCATTCTGTTTCTAAGTTTTTGTTTTAATTACTCAATTTTAGTTTTCCCTAAAGGAAGAAAATCAAACAAAAACAATCACGATCTAAATAAGAGCAGTCATTTTGAACCCACACTGCTGATTTTTAATCTATTCACATCCCTGCTTGTAAAAATGTGCTTTTTACCTCTAGTGTTTTATCAGTTTAACAAAATTTACACAAAACACACAGATGGTCTGAGAAATAGCAAAAGTTTCAGATGTTACAACTTCCTAGCATACGGAACAATATCGTGGATCATCATTTTGGCAACATTTAAATGATTTTTAAATTATTTATACATTAACATCTTGGCATTGTTTCATAGTCATAGATTACTGCAACTTTAAATTTTTTTCATTTGATTCTTGATAGGAGGTGGTTCTTATATTGACTCTAAACTTCTACAGTGTGGGAGAATTGGTGTCCTTTATTTATAGGGTAGCATCTACTAGACAGCAAAAGATAAATGAAAATCCTACAATAAATTAAACATGGTGGCAAAAACCATAACATATATTTCTAATTTAATACATGATATAACAGGAAGTTTCAAGAATTTTTAAAAAATCTTACTTACTATAGCAGTTTTAAACTGTTAATGTTACAAAAATGCACATATACACATGTTCACACACAAAACAAAACCTTTAACTATGACTTTTCAAAATGTAAGACTACAACCACTTTTATTTTTTAACTATTGTATTAACTCCAATGGAGAAAGAACTGTCTATACAATTCTGAAGTGTCTGATTTCAATCTTGAATCAATTGATTTCTCTTGAATCAATTCAGTGCATTTTAACCCCACTATTCCACTGAAACTGCTCTTGTCAAGGTCATTAATGACTGACCACCAAGTTGTCAATCCCAATGGTCAGTCCTCAATCCTTACATTACTTGATCTGCCAGCTGCAATGGACACAGTCATTGCACCTCCTTACGACAGTACCTTCACTTGGCTTCCCTTCGGGTTTTCCTCCTTTCTCACTGACAGTCTCCACTGCTCTTTCTGCCTCTTGTCTCACTGACAGTCTCCACTGCTCTTTCTGCCTCTTGTCCCTAGAGCTAAACAATGGACCTCTTTTCCTTTCTATGTATAATCACTCCCTTGGTGGTTTCAGCCTCCTGTTTTTAAATAATATGTACATGCTGATGACTCCCATATTCATCAGAATAGGCTACATCAGTCTTATGGTAAGAAATTCTCTCTGACTTAATACAATAAAACTTTACTTCTCATTCATTCTGCATGCCCACTGTGGAAAGACAAGAGGTGTGGGGTTGGGGACCCCGGCTCTTGAGGTATCCTCTGTGTTGCAGCACTACCTGGAAAGTGTGTCCTCCTTGGTTGCCATATAGTAAAGAGAGAGAGTGCTGGAGGCTCACTCACTAGCATTTAATGTCTTGAATTTTCACTCATAGATCAGGAAGCTGAACCAGCCAAATAGCTCTGCTCTGTAGCAAGGAAGCTGGGAAGAGAGTCTTCATTTGCCCAGAGTGGGGAAGGATGCATAATAATGGCTATGTGTTATGTCTACGACAACTCCAAGTTTTCTTCAGACTCAACCTCAACTCTGAATTTCTGACTCATGTTCCCAACTGCCTGTTTGACATTTATACTTGGATATCTAATAAGAATTTCAAAATTTCAGGGTCTTAACACTGAACTCCTGACACCTCCCACCCCTAATTAATGGCATCTCTGTCAATGGCATCTCCACCTTTTCACTTTCTCAGATCAATTGATTAAAGTAAGCCATTTCTTTTTCTCACAAGCCACATCCAATCTGTTAGAAATTCTATTGACTACTGCTTCACAGCAGATCCAGAATATAACCTCTCCTCGTCAACTCCCTCCTAAGACACTGCTCCATGTCACCATTTCTATTTTGCTTGGATTACTGCAAAAGCCCCCACTGGTCCCCTCACCCCACTGGTCTGTCATTATCACCCTTTACTGTATATTTCAGAGAATGGAGGATTCTGCTAAGAAACCTCTGATGCTTTATACCTTGCTCAGAGGAAAAGCCAAACTACTTACAAGGTCTCTTAGGTCCTACACAGTCTGGTGAGTTGTCACCTTCTATGCTATCTCCTACAAATCCCCCCTTTGCTCACTCTGCTCAATCCACACTGACTTTTTTTTTTGGGGGGGGGGGAATGTTAGAGGTATACCCTGCCTTCAAGTTTTTGAATTTACTGTTTTGTCTGCTTAGAACTTTTTTTTTTTTCAGGGCCACAGTTATGGCATATGTAAGATCCCAGGCTAGAGGTTGAATCAGAGCTACAGTTGCTAGCCTACTCCACAACAACAGTCATGCCAAATCTCAGCTGCATCTGCAAACTATACCGAAGCTCACAACAATGCTGGATAGTTAACCACTGAGCAAGGCCAGGGATCAAACCCGCATCCTCATGGATACTGGTCGGGTTCGTCTCCACTGAGCCACAATAGGAACTCCTGCTTACAACATTCTTTATTCAGATATCTATATAGTTCCCTCACCCATTAATTTTTTTAACATCTTTATATGAAAGGATTTCTGGTCATTCTATTTAAAATTTAAATTCTACCCCCATGCTAATTAATATGTCTACCTCTTCATTATTTTTCTTTCTTTTTTTTTTCTTGTCTTTTGTCTTTTTAGGGCCGCACCCATGGTATATGAAGGTTCCCAGGCTAGGGGTCTAATCAGAGCTGTAGCTGCCAGCCTACGCCACAGCCACAGCCACATGAAATCGGAGCTGCGTCTGTGACCTACACCACAGCTTACGGCAATGCTGGATCCTTAACCCACTGAGCGAGGCCAGGGATTGAACGCACGTCCTCATGGATACTAGTCAGGTTCGTTAGCCACTGAGTCATGACGGGAACTCCATATTTTTCTATAGGACTTACTGTAGTCTAACATACTATATGTTATACTATCTATCTTGGTTATATCTGCACATTTAATCACAGAATATAAACCCCAGAGGGGCACTCACTAATTTCTGTTTGATGCTGCATCTCCATGCTGAGAATTTAATCATTAATTTGTATTAAACACAAATAGATAATCAGGAAATATATAATGGAGGCAATAGATAATAATGGTTTCGATGAGTTTGGATCACTAGGGCAAGAAAGTGGGAATTACAGATAATGGTCATCGAATCACTGAAGTATGTTTTTAAAGGGAAAAATATCTTAATTGTGCATATGTCTAAAATGAACCTGTTATGACTAATGAGGGAAGCATTTGGTCCTAGAGTCTCTCTCTCTGTGCTCTTGATTCTATTTCCCAAGTCAATGTTTTCACATACAGTTCACTTTGCTATGTGGCTTTTCAGTACCTCTTAAAAGGAGAACAAGGTTCTTCTCACCTCAATTATTACAATTAAAAAAAAAGTCTTTGAGAGACTCATTCTAATTCCGATCAGTGTAGGAAAAATGCCTGGTTTCTTTCAAGGGCTCTAAAACCTTGTCCACCAAAACTTTTTTTTTTTCTTTTTTTTAACTATTTGATTTTCATACTAATCTGCTAACTGGTTGCTCAGGAATAGTGCAAGCATTTATCAAGATTATGTAGTCTGTGTTGTAACTTTGTTCTTCTGCAACTTTAACAGTGACCTTCTCCTTACACACACATTCTCCTGGGAAATTTTAAATCTTGGCCAATAAATTCACAACAGATAACAGAGTATGTGCAAAACAGAGGCAACAGTTAAGGAGAATATTGTACAATCATAGAAGCAAAGAGAGTTCAGTTATTTAGGGATTTTAGCACCTAAATGGAAATAGAAATGAGAAGTCTCATGAAATAGCTATTGCCAAAAAGAAAATGCATAATTACTTACTACAGATAGCATACTTCTCTACCTCTATCACAACAGGATTGTGAAATCCAGTAATCTAGTCACATTATTTTATTTTGGAATGAGATCAATTCATCACTAACCATCATTCACAATGAGATTTCATTTTTCAGAAACATTACCCTACCGAACAGAAAAGCAGCTTAAAAAGGAGAAAGAGATAAAAATTCTGAAGAGCTTTAGGAAGGCTTCTGAAAATATAACATATTACTGAATTTTATTTGTAATTTTTTACTGTAGCACCTGGAAATGTGATAGGCCCTGAGGGATGAAAATAATTACACCATACCTAAAAGTGTTAACTCTAAGACATTAACATAGGAATTATAGTTTTCTTTCAGGAACTGCAAGCTAAACAACATGCATTTTCCTCATTTATTTTTATGTCAACACAGGGAGAATTGAGATACATTTATTTTAAAAGAAGAATGGGAAATGTGAGATTGCACTTCTGTAGTTAAAAGAACCTATTTACTTTTTTCTCTTTCTCTTTCATGAAGATATATACAGTTACGTTTATAAATGTTCCCCACTGCTAAATTAAATACTCACAGTTATTCTTTCATCTTTATCATCCAGTGGAGAGCCATCTTTCTTCCACGAAATGGTGGGCTCAGGATGGCCTCGTGGAGGCTGGCATTCCATCACTGCAGGCTCTCCCACTGCCACCATGACATCGGACGGATTTTGTCTGAAGTCATCCCGCAGTACTGCAGGAACAAGATTAAATCATTACATTCAATAGTGATATATACAGTCCTTATCTCTGAACTTCAGCAAAAGAGGCATTTATTTTAATAAACCATTACCAGCAGCTATCTCAATACATCTTGGAAAATCTATATCTACTTACAGACATATGCAATTTAATAATGATATCTAGCCCTAAGCTCACAACAGAGATAATTTGATGTTCTTCATAGACCAGTGGGCAAGTGTATTTTGCTGCTTCGTGCCCCTACAGGTAGCACTTGGCTTATTTCTAACTTGCATTTTTTCTATGCCCGCTGCTCGAATTTTTTCTTTTCTTTCTTTTCTTTTTTTTTTTTTGTATTTTTACGGCTGCACCCACAGCATATGGAGGTTCCCAGGTTAGGGCTTGAATCAGAGCTATAGCCACTGGCCTATGCCACAGCCACAGCAATGCCAGATGCGAGCCCCGTCTGCGACCTACACCACAGCTCACAGCAACACAGGATCCTTCAACCCACTGAGCGAGGCCAGGGATCGAACCTACGCCCTCATAGATACTAGTCAGGTTCATTACTCCTGAGCCACAACAGGAACTCCTGCTCACATTTTCCCATCTATGTGCTAATGAATATAACCAAACCCTTCCTTTACTTACATGACATGTTGGGATGATGCTTTCTACTATGAAAGGAATTATATATGCTTAAACAAAAATAATAAAAGTAAATATACTTCCAAACAAGCGTTTGATTGAGAGATATTCTAAAGACATTTCAAATTAGTGTATAAGAGAATACAATCACTACAATTTAAATACCCCATTATAAAAACTTTAGCTATATTTGCAAAGTGACTAAATTCAAAATACTGTTTTTCCATTATCACTGAGGGAGGGCAGGGCTAAAAGACACCAATGATTGGAGTTCCCATCATGGCACAGAGGAAACGAATCTGACTAGGAACCATGAGGTTGTGGGCTCGATCCCTGGCCTCACTCAGTGGGTTAAAGATCTGGCTTTGGTGAGCTGGTGTTGCCATGAGCTGTGGTATAGGTCGCAGACGTGGCTCGGATCCCACGTTGCTGTGGTGTAGGCCAGCAGCTGTAGCTCCTATTAGACCCCTAGCCTGGGAACCTCCATATGCTGCTGGTGCAGCCCTAAAAAGACAAAAAGACAAAAAAAAAAAAAGACACCAATGATTGAGCAGCATTGCTACCAAGGTCACTTTGTATGTTCTGTACATTTTGTATTTTGTGGATTTGAGGGTGGGTATAGATTATTTCACTTAATCCTCAAAACCACTCAGAATGAGGGAGATAATTAACCCATTTATATTATTAACCATGTCTTTAAGAGAAGGAAACAATTCATGACTATAATCTCAATTGGATACTAATGTAATACTCACAAACTGTAAAGCAGTATTATTCACTTTTTGACTACTGGAATAAAATGTGGAAAATAAACCAAACACGTATTTCAAAAATAATTCATACAGTAAAATTGTCCTCAGTTCCTTGTCATCAAGAAAATCAAGAATGATTTGGCATCAGTTAGTCTTCAATCACAGCTCTGTTGTTCACATGGTAGGTAATCTCGAACACATTTCTTTTTTTTTTTTTTGTCTTTTTTAAAAGGGCCACACCCTCAGCATATGGAGCTTCCCAGGCTAGGAGTCTAATAGGAGCTACAGCCGATGGCCTACATCCCAGCCACAGCAACACCAGACCCGAGACACATCTTCGACCTACACCACAACTCACGGCAACGTGGTATCCTGAACCACTGAGTGAAGCCAGGGATCAAACCCACATCCTCATGGACCCTAGTGGGGTTGGTTACTGCTGAGCCACCATGGGAACTCCTCAAACACATTTCTTAATACCTCTGTTTCCATACTTACAAAGCAGGCATGGAGATGTGTACTTCAATACAGTCTAGAAATGTCGCTTTCTCCCAGCCCAGTCCCTACCCCGTGTGTAATAAAAGGCAAACAATTTTAGTAATCTAATTTGATACTTAAAATGTTCATCGATATATTAAGTGCATAGATTTGAAATGAAAAATATTACTTATCTTTTAAAATCTTTTGAATTGAATATCTGATACTACAGTTTTCTACTAGCATGGATGTCTATCCTTTTCAATGGCATTTAAAAACACTTTAACAGATAAAGTACTACGATACAGAAAACTTATGATTTTAAAAGTCACCCTTAAATTTCGGTTTCAAAACCTCAAATAAGCTTAGAAGCTTTCAAAATCCTATACTTTTCTTTTACAATTCTCTACTTCTTTCCTCTATGTAACTAAGTGTGTGACTACATCTGAGTAAGCCTTACTATCCACTCAGGCAAAATTGTTTTTTAATCTACATATTAAGAAAACTTGCATACAGCATGGCTATGTTAACACTTGGAAAATACCACTTCAAAGAGGAGGCTTGTGTCCTCATCTTTGGAAAGAACAGTAAAAGGAAAAAGAAAAGAAAACAGGATCATGCAACACTGTTGTAAGTCTAATTCAATACATATACTATTTGTTAATAAAGTACATTGACACAAAGATAAACTTGAACTGAAAACTGCAGCTACCATTATTAGCACATTGTAAAAGAACAGAGTATAGAGACTTCTACCATTTATGAATTTACATTGCTATCTGGTGTTAAGAATGTACCACAAATAAAATGTAAGGTTTACAGAAAAAGCAAATGAATTGATCTTAACAAACAGTATGTGCTTTTGCTGGATCACATTATTAATCTAAGGTAACACCTCTGAAAAGGTTTAACACCTTTGAAACATGCAAAAGTGAAATACTTTTCAAATAAAAATAAATAATTTGCACAACTTTTCTGCTTTGAGCTTAAAACCAACTTGGTAATACTGTATCTTATTTACAAATTGAGATTATATCTCAAATAAACCAATGAATAATAAAATGTCTTTCAAAAATATCAAAGGTCTAAGTCAGATAAATCAAAGTTTTTTCCTTTTACTATGTTATTTGAATTTTTACAGTATATAATGAAAAGCTAACAAAATGTAATCCATTAAAGATTGTTGCTTAGATAAGCTCATATAATTATTTTTGCAGCTGTAAAGCATAAAACTCCAGCACTGCCTATGGCTACAGGCAACCCTGCATAAACTTATGAATTTAAGGTTTTTTTCTTTCTTCTACAAAAGCAACTTTTCTTCTCATACTTGTCCTGAACATTTCCTTTTGGGGAAAAATAGTATGTGTCATATTATAAAGTGATATGAACTTTTAGTTAAATTATCCAATTTTCTTAATTCATCTGTATATTTAAGTAATTAAAATAAAAATTGAATTCAAATGATTGGCAGTATCTTGACAGAAAAGCCAGCAGTATCCATAAGTATCATCAAATACAGATCCTTAAAAAAAAACTTTCCTTTTCTTCTCTATCATCTCTATTAATCAAAGTGTATATTTTTGAATATTTCTTGATTTGAGTAGTATGCAATTCTAAAATATGGAACTAACTTTTGAAAAGAAGATTTATTATTAAAAGAGAGAAAATAACATATATAATGTGTCCATGTAGACCTTCTAAAAAGTTGTTATATCACAGTTCATCCTAATACTATATTTCTTCCATATTTATGTAATTGTTTTATGTTTCTTTTCACTTTTTTTCATTCTGTTAAATTAGAAATAAAATATAAGCGTCATTGAATCTTTGAATCTCCTGGAAGGTTTCTGTCTAAAAAAAAAGTCAGCTAAAGTTTATACTTTACAACATAACAAAACATAAAATCATTTGTTTTTCTGAGTGCCATTCCCCAACTATAATATAATTCCTGGAATAACTAAAACATGTTTTCAGAAAAGGATTCTAGAAATCAGCAGTCACTTTGCAACCTATTTGGGTAATATTGAAAAGACAGGGCAAAGTAAAAAAGTAGTTAAACAGAAATAGTTTCAAGTGTAACAGAGATTTTTTTTTTTTTTCTTCTTAGGGCCACACCCACAACATATGGAGGGTCCCAGGCTGGGGGTCTAATCAGAGCTACAGCCACCGGCCTACACCACAGCCACAGAAACACAGGATCCAAGCCACATCTTCGACCCACACCACAGCTCACAGCAACACAGGATCCTTAATCCACTGAGTGAGGTCAGGGATGGAACTCATAACCTCATGGTTCCTAGTCAGATTCCTTTCCACTGTGCCACGACAGGAACTCCAGAGATTTTAATTTAACATTTGTAGCACACTTTTTAAGAGCACTGTGGGAAATTTTAGAACTGAATGAAACAAAATTATAGAACACCAGGGGTCTTTGACATCTAATGCATCCTACAAATTTTAAAGGCAAGAGTCCCAACTTGGTTACTAATCTGTGTTACTTGCTAGGAAGAGAACAGAAGAAACCATCAGTGTCCTGATTTCCAAGACAGGGCTCTTTAAAAAACTTTTTTTTAACCATGTCATCATTTTACCATAAAATGCAATTTTTCTATCTAAGCTATTATATTTCCAACAAATCCACTCCATTACTGCAGAAGGTTTGACTTACCAGTGATTGTACATCAACGCACTACAGTCTCATGACTACCCAATTTTGGTAAGGCTCAAATGCTCCAAAAATTAATTTTGTTCCCTTATCATGTGGTGTGGTGAACATCTGTTAACTATATAATACTCTGGCTTCATGAATCAGAGAAACTGGGTGTAGGTAGGGGCCTAGGAGATGTGGGATCCAAAATATTTGTTTAGAAATTGATAATCTAAGCCTCCTCAGGGAGACAGAAGCACGTTATAGAAGTAATAATAACAATACTGTTAGCAGTATAATAATGCTAGCAATGGCCAAAGTTTATTGAACATTTACTATCTAAGGAATCATAGCAAGAATCCACTCATTTAATGCTCATAACAAGGATATGAGAAAGTGACTTTATTAATGAATCAGGATTTTGTAAAGACTTGGGGGAAGAGCTAGATCACTGCAGAGTCCATCAAGGACACTTTCTATCAACTTGCCCATCTATCTGGCCTTAACACCATGGTCACAATTCTACATACATGGCTATTATTATAATTAATACTCCAGCCTCTTTCCACTAGAACAAGAGTTGAGTGGAGTTCCTGCGCAACGGGAATGAATCCGACTAGGAACCATGAGGTTGCGGTTAGATCTCTGGCCTTGCTCAGTGGGTTAAGGATTTGGTATTTCTGTCACCTGTGGTGTAGGTCGAAGATGCGGCTCAGACCTGTGGCGTGGGCCGGCAGCAACAGCTCCGATTAGACCTCTAGCCTGGGAACTTCCTCATGCTGCAGGTGCGGCCCTAAAAAGACCGGAAAAAAAAAAAAAGGAGTAAGAGTTGAGTGAGAAATATCCCTCTTGATACTCAAATGTCCATCTTTTTTTTTTTTTGGCCGCATATATGGCATATGGAAGTTCCTGGGCCAGGGATCAAATCTGCACTAGCGCTGTGACCTGTACCACAGTTGCAGCAATGCTGGATCCTTAACCCACTGTGCCACACGTGAACTTCCTCAAATTTCTGTCTTTGAATGTATTCTGTATTCTTGGATTTTCTCAGATTTTCCATGTCTGGACGAGGCCAACACAGATTTTCAGTGGCATGCTGAGAATTCAAAACTATCACTTAGGTTACATATGTGGTGTTCTTATTATGATTCTTCTTTCATTTCAATGACAAAATGACTGAGAAAGCTGCACAATAAGTGTTTTAATTAAGTATGTACATTTTAATTAGAAATGGGTATCTTGGGAAAAATATCTTGAGGAAGATAATATGCAGTCCTGGGAATATTTTTTTTAATATTTTTTCTATTTAAAAAGACTATTTTGTGAATGAAACCCTGCAATAAATCGTAGTAAGCTGTGGACAGGGGAAAGGTGGAAAAATGAATGAAACCCTTAAAAAGAGGGCATAACTGAAGAGAAAGTAAATGAAGAGGTTTATTCCCAAAGACATCTTTACAAGTATTCAGAGACAGCCTGCCTCAGTTACAATGTACCATTTCAATTACTTTCAAAATCACTGATCACTTACTCTTTAACTTTGACTAGAGGATTTATTACTCACTTCCGTGATACTTCTGGTTCTGTAAGTACCCATTTACATGCTAACACAGGTAAATGTCATTTAATGTCAAAATAGCTGTATTTTAATATAGGAAAGGGAATCTATATATCTATATCTATATACACACACACATATGTATATTATATGCATGTATGACTGGGTCACTTTGCTGTACAGAGAAAATTGGCACAACACTGTAAATCAACTATACTTCACTAAAAATATCCAACTAAAATAACTATCTTTCTTTTATTTAACACATCTGTATTGACCATATTATACTTTCTGCTTGGCACCTATGCTATAACTTCTATGTTTTTCCTTCAGTACAGTTTGCATAAATGGTTGAGCTAGTCAAGAAGCAACACTAATCTTCACCTTGTCAGGAAATGCTAATACAATAAGGTTTACTTCAAATAATTTTGTATTAAGATCTATATTGCTTTGGGAGCTAGCTAAGAAAGTATATCAAAACGGCCTTATGACTATTTGCATTCCTACTTTTTAAGCCCACAGCATTACCCAGAAGAGTGAAGTGTTATCTGGGGTACAAATGTTTTCAAAACTCTTTAGCATTTCTTAAAGTCATAATTCCAAGCTTTTAAAAGCATTCCGACAAAAAGACAGAATGTACAGAAAGATATTTTAACCAATTAAAAAAAGCCAAAATGATAACCTATGAAATTATTCTCCATGAAGTATTACCTATCTTATAGCATCACTTTCTAAAGCTAAGGGATTTGATTTTTTAGTTTTTATTTTTTACCCTTTTGCTTTTTAGGGCCACAACCACAGCACATGGATGTTCTCAGGCTACAGTTCGAATCAGAGCTGCAGCTGCCAAGAAAGGGGGGGATCTGAGCCACATCTGCGAGCTCATCACAGCTCATGGCAATGCCAGATCCCCAACCCACTGAATGAGATCAGGGGTTGAACCCACATCCTCATGGATTCTAGTTGGATTAGTTTCCACTGCACCATGAAGGGAACTTTCAAGGCATTTGATTTTTTAAAATGATGTATGCACATATCCATTCTGTATAAGGTTATGATTTAATCATGTTTGTTTCCTAAAAGTTACATACCTTTTAAAAAACTCGAGCAGTTCCTGTCATAGCTCAGTGGTTAGCGAACCTGACAACCTGACTAGCATCCATGAAGACGCAGGTTCGATCCCTGGCCTCACTCGGGTTAAGGATCCGGCGTTGCCGTGAGCTGTGGTGTAGATGGCAGATGCGGCTGTGGCTTAGGCTGGCAGCTGTAGCTCCAATTCAATCCCTAGCCTGGGGACCTCCATATGCTGTGGGTGTGGCCCTTAAATAGGCAAAAAGACAAAAAAAAATTGACAAAATATATCTATGAATGCTCTTCCATATTATGTCATCTTCTACTTGTGTTTTTTATGGCATGCAACCATAAACTTTAAATTATGCTTTGGTTAAGATCCTGGAAGAAAATATGCTTGGTAAAAACACTTATTTTCTCAACTACTGCAGCTTTGGAAGATTCACAAACCCTTAGGCTCTACCCTACAAAAGCAGCATTTTTTTTTTTCCCCAAAACTTAAACATTCTGAAAAAGTAACACAGTATGGATGAATGTCAAACATCACTAAGTCTTCACTCGTAATGAATTCAGAGTGCTGCAAATAGACAAGTTATTGCCAAAGTGAAATAATTAATACCAATTTATTTTTTGTTTTAAACAACATATGATAGAGGAACAGGCTTAAACACACTTGCATGCTTCTGTGTTCTGCTGGGCTGCAGCAATGGGGACAAGTCATCTTTGCTTTCGTAATGATTAGAATTACTTCCAGGTCCAAGCCTAAACCACATTCCCATTTTGCAGAAACATGGACAGCACAATGACATAGTTATAAGGCCCTTTTGATATACTTTCTTAGCTAGCTCCCAAAGCATATAGATCTTAACACAAAAGATTAAGAAAATCCCTCATGGCTATCTGCAGTCCACGTTTCCTGGTTTCATTATTTCTCTTCAGGTATCACGTATGCCACAACAATGCAAGGTACACGCTAGTGTTTAATACTGGCACTGAGTCATCAAGACAAAGGGGAGGTAAGTTTGGGATACTAGATTTAAGTAAAATCCTCACTGCATTCCAGAAAATGTCATACATCAATACAGATCGACACTTAAATACTTAATATTCAGCAGACTTGAAATCTGGGTGATCATAAAACATGTACTGCCAAAGTTAGTCAGGTTGCTAAAATCATATGTTCTCACTTAAAGATGTCAGTAGCTTACTAGACATTTGAATTTTACACACTTTATAAATTACATGGATTTATTAAAGAGAAATGCAGCATTTGTAAAACACCCTTTCATAGAGTATTATTTGTAGATAATATCCACTTAGGGGTCAGAAAATATAAGTCAGGAATTTCAGAATCACCACCCATATCCCTCCATGATACTGTGATTTTAGTAGTTATATTCACAATGGCTCAGTTATTTCCATGCAAAACAGAGAATTTTACACTCTATCTTGCTAGAGTTATTACGAAGGCTAATTATTTAGTGTTTGTACAGGACCTGCCATTTATATGGTGCATTACATCTGTAAAGAAGTATTACTATTAGTCACTATGCAAGGAATTGCCAAATTTCTCAGCTGCCAGTACAAATGGAAAGGAGGACAAAGAATGCCATTGATGAGGGTTTCTAAGTGCCAGCGCAAAAGTCACATACAGAAGTAGCCTGGCAGGGTTAAAAAAACACTGACAAAATGAGGATATCTGAGGTATGGGACCCTGATTGGGGCAAGAGAGACATGTGTTCTTTCTTTTATAAAACCCAACTTTCTATTTAGTGCCCTGCACCAATATAGTCCTTGATCAAAGGAATATACTTATTTATTTATTATTTGACTTTTTGCATTCATATGTCAGCTCCACGAGAAGAAGTTTGTTTTTATCGCTCTATCTAGTGCCTAGAACAATGCCCAAGACATAGTAGACATTCGGTGCATAAATATTTACAATACACCTTCAGTATGCAAGGCATTATATCTGAAATAGTGCAAAAATCAGCACAAGTCATGGTGCACAAGGTATGCAGAGGAGACAGACAATATTCAAATAGACACACAGACAGATAAACAAGTATAATCATGATACATGCTATGAAGGAAAAGGACAGGATTGCTGTGTGAGAAACCAATGAGGAACATAACTTAAATAACAGCGAACCTGAAGCCTGAACAATGAGTAGAACTTATCCTAAGGAAGTGCATTGCAGTCAGAAGAGATAATCCAGGTTGAAGAAAGAAACTTCAGACTCAGACTCTGCTTAGTGGGACAGGTTGGCAGAAGAAGGAAGGGCCAGACATGCTGTGCACAACTGTCCTGATGGAGGGGCAGCTTTTAATTCCCAAGTGAAGCTACTTCAGTGGTTTTAAGCAGAGCTGGAATTATCATATTTAAATATTCATTTTAGCGATTCTGTGAAGGAAATGAAGAGGGAAATAAGAATTGAAGTGGAGAAACCAATTAGAAAGCTAGTGTAGTAATTAAGGGAAAAATGATAATGTTTTTATACTATTATGATGACACTGGATTTGATGCAAAGGGAAAAGAAGTTTATACAGGAGGGAAAAATCAAATGACTTCTTGAGGGGCTGAAGTTATGAGAAAAAAGTGTCAAAAAGATACCCAGGTTTCCGATTTGAGGAACTAAGCAGGTCATTTTTAAGGTATAGGAGGACAGAAAGACAATCTACAAATAAATCCTCCCATGATGAAGAATAGAAAATAAGAAATCATAGGAAATCCATATTATTAAATTATATATATATATATAATGTGATTATTTGAGAGTATAAGAATAATATCAAAGTTATTTTATCAATTCAAAAATACTATGGTTTCAAATTCTGCCACTTAGTATTTAACGCAGGGTTCATTTTTACCTGTTTAGACCTTTATGCTACTATACTCCAAATTTCAATTGTTATAATATCTCTTGATTAATGAACCTATATTATAATTAGTAGGATGACAAATTTAATTTTTTAAATTTTTAATAAAGAATAGTTGATGTACAATTTTGTGTCAATTTCTGTTGCACAGCAAAGTGATCTAATCGTACATATATATACCTTCCCTTTCTTATGTTATCTTCTATCATGGTCTATCCCAAGAGACTGGATAGAGTTCCCTGTGCTATATGGTAGGACCTCATTGCTTATTCATTCTAAATTTAACCCTAAACTTCCAGTCCATCCCACTCCCTCCCCTCTCCCCCAGGGCAACCACAAGTCTGTTCTCTATGCTAGGATAACAACTTTTAATTTAGTTTGATGCATATTGTTTTTATCTGACTGAAAATCTGAAACAAAACTAATCTATTTTGACTATATATGTATATACATATACAAACATGTGATTATATAAGTATGCATATGTATGGTGTATATGATATATATGATCACTAATAACTGAAAAAATGTTTTGACATCCATACTTTGCAGCCAATTAGTAAAAACTTGCTTAGTCCATTTGTTCAGAGAATAAAACAACTCAAAACATTTAGAGCATTTTTCAGGATTGCCATAAATTAAGCTTAACTTACTATTTAATAACAATAGCATAATAAGTGTTTTATATAATTAGAATAATCAGAAAATTCACATTTGTCACAAGTTTACAAAATTTCTAAAGCAGAGTAAAATTTCCTGGGAAAATGCTGAATCATGAAACGTTAAGGATTTATTTGTGATTCACTCATTTATTCATTCATTCAATAAAAATACTAACCATTGTATTTGGAGGCAGCAGCTAATAAGATAAACAAGACATAGTCTATCTGCTTTCAAGGCACTTATTTCAGGTTTTTTCTTTCTTTTTTTCTTTTTTTTTGTCTTTTGTCTTTGTTGTTGTTGTTGTTGTTGCTATTTCTTGGGCCGCTCCCGTGGCATGTGGAGGTTCCCAGGCTAGGGGTCCAATCGGAGCTGTAGCCGCCAGCCTACGCCAGAGCCACAGCAATGCAGGATCCGAGCCGCGTCTGCAACCTACACCACAGCTCACGGCAACGCCGGATCGCCAACCCACTGAGCAAGGGCAGGGACCGAACCTGCAACCTCATGGTTCCTAGTCGGATTCGTTAACCACTGCACCACGACGGGAACTCCTCTTTTTTTTCTTTTGTCACAGAATGCCTTGTTCAATTGAAACTTTAGACAAAAGTTCAATATGCAAAATAGATAAAGCGGACACAGTTTCACTTCTTCAAACTGGGGCTGTGCTGCAGAGGAATTCAGGTCTATGGTAAACTGACATCTGAGAGGTTACATAAATTCCCCTAGGTCCTCTAGCTATATTGCAGGTAGCTAGTTAAGCGATAACCCTGGATTCAGGTTTGAACCTGGGTTCAGTTGGATACCAGAGCCTCCACTTTTAGCACTACTGGCATTCTAGGAGATAGACAGTCAGACCTGGCAGTTGATAAGAGAACACTTTTGTGCCATTTCAAAAGACTTCCGGCTTTCACTGTTATTTCAAAACGAAATACGTAGTTTTCATTCCTAGCATTTAAGATAATGCCTAAAACAGGCTTATATTACCATAGTTTATAAGACCATAAATTTATGCAATCCGAGTACAACCTCTGCCATTTCTGCCACCTCCTTCGTTGTAAATGAGGACCTAAGTCAGGTACTGAAGGGACTCAAGATTGTATAAATGAGTAACTGGACGTCGTCAGACTAGATCATCAAACAATGAATTAATACTTCGTTTTTATAAAGACATTTTTCTAAAGTGCCTGAGAAAAACCAGAATGTTTTTTAATGAAAATATTTGTTGGGGAAACAAAGGTGATTGTTAAAAAAAACAAATAGGTGTTTCTTAACCCTCTCAAACACAAGATGTCATCAGCTAAACAGAAGGGCTAAAAGCAATTTTCAGATTTTATTGGGAGTCTAATACTATCAGTCTCAAGGGAGAAAAATCCTCACAGTTTAAAATGATCCCATTAAAACTTCTCCAGTAATAGGGAAGAGACACAGAGAAAAGTTACTGGATTTAAAAACAGGAGTTCCCGTCGTGGCTCACCAGAAACTAATCTGACTAGTATCCCTGAGGACACAGGTTCAATCCCTGGCCTGGCTCAGTGGGTTAAGGACCCGGCGTTGCCGTGTGCTGTGGTGTAGGTCGCAGACGTGGCTTGGATCCCCCATTGCTATGGCTGTGGTGCAGACTAGCAGCCATGGCTCTGAGATTCGACCCCTAGCCTGGCAACCTCCATGTGCTGTGAGTATGGCCCTAAAAAGACATAAATAAATAAATAAGTAAATAAATAAATAAATAAATAAATAAAACACAAAAATTAAGAAAACCCAACTGAACTACTCTCACTAATGTATCTTTGTGCAGTGTAATTAAGATTGCCAATTATAACATCCACCCTTCCCAAATGAAAGGCATATTTAAGTGACAGGAAAAAACTAAGTCTAAACAGCACACACATACAGACATATCAACTAAACAAAGGAGTCCTTAATTGGTGACAATCTGCCCTAAATCACTGTTACCATTCCCCAACATAATAAGTTTTAGATCTGTTAATTCCCTGTATCTTCCCCTATCCCAGGCTGTCTGGGGCTTCGGAACAATAATGCCAAGTACCTAACAGCTTTCAGTCTCCAAGGAACATAACAAACATGCAATTGTGTAGCTGTGTGAGTAGCCTTTTCCTAATGAACTACACTGCCCTTGGGAGAGTTCACTCAGCCTTCAACTCTTTGGCAGACAAAGTATAAGACCTCTTTTTCGCTGATAGCTAGAGTCATGTTAACAAACCCTGCCTTAAGGTACCAGGAATTAAATCAGTAAAAAAAAAGCAAATCATTTTATAATTCTTATTAACGATTGCTATGTTTATCAATAACCCTCAGTGTCTTACGTAATATAAAGTGTATTATGCTTCCTCAGGAAGTAGCAGATGCAAAAAAAAAAAATCAAACATGATGAAGCAATGCAATGTAAATTTCTATAAAAAAATGAATTGTGAACCATTCCTAAATTGCGTGAGTGTATAGTGTCTATTTTCATATCAGATAGTGGAAATAGAAACTTTTTTGTAATGAAGGTTCAATCCCTGCTATAAAGAGCACATTTATTCCCACAGTTCTTCACCGGAACTTCGGTGTAAATCTCAAGTGAGTTTCTGCAAAACATGTGCAATCCCCAATAACCAAAGCTAATCTAGTTCTTTTGTAGCTACAACTAGCCAGTGAGGCAATGATAAGAAATTCTGACCAAAGTTACCTCCCAAACCAGTTCATAGTTATAGCTCCTCCTCCTCCTGTGTAATTCTTTTTTTGTTGTTGTTATAATTCTTTTAGATATAAAGACATATTTCGTGTTGGCTATTCTACCTAAGAAGGTCCATTCCTTGGTCCTCACAAATCCGTAAATTATCGGTATCTCCTGCAATAATTTGAAAGACCATATACTCTTCTGATACTTCAAAACCAATATTTGAAAATTTAAGTGATGGTAAAACATAAAATTTTTTGGCATGCTGTAAACAGTAAATTCAAAAGAAAACTTATCTGTGGCTCTTTTAAGTACATCTGATAAACCATAAAGACCACGAATTAATACCTGTTATGGTCGTTTAAAATAAATGTATAAATAAGCTCTCTTTTAAGTTGTAAATTCCACATTATTCATTTTTCTCTTTGAACTTCCACTTCCATTCCAATGCCTATCCAATTTTCTCCTCATACCATATGCTTTTATGCTTGAAAGATTTACTATTGCTTATTGAAGAGCCAATCACAGTTCTCTGTTTTAAAATTAGGGGACTGTGGAATTGTTTCTGTGTTTGCTGCCCTTGAAGTTTTTACACCTCTGCAGGTGCACCTTAGAAAGATTCTAGATGTCTGAGTGCCTTAGAAAGATTCTAGAGGTCATTTATAAAGTGAAAGAAAGGCAAATATAAAATCCAAGACGAGAGAGGGGAATCCACAAGCAAGGGCATTTTCAGGCACCTTGACTTTAGAAAGGATATATAGGGTGGGTGAGAAGCTGGAAAATGTAAAACGATCAGACCCTGCACATTTTTGAAATGTACAGGTATTCTGGCTTGAAGATCACTTCCCTCAATGGCTAAGCTCCCAAACCCACTAATGTAGTCACCAGCTTTGAAGAAGTTAGCACCTCACCTCTATTACAACAGGAGCCACTTACCCTTAAGGCCCAGCATATATAGAACATAATGAATTATCTTCGTTGAGCAATATTTGGTTAAAATCATAAATTTAAGCTGATGTTTTATTTCTTTTATTTTTATTTTTTTGTCTTTTGTCTTTTTAGGGCCGCACCTGTGGCATATGGAGGTTTCCAGGCTAGGGGTCTAATCAGAGCTACAGCTGCTGGCCTACACCACAGGCACAGCAAGACCTGATCCAAGTCATGTCTGTGACCTACACCACAGTTCATGGCAACGCTGGATCCTTGACCCACTGAGGGAGGCCAGGGATCGAACCAGCAATCTCATGGTTCCTAGTCGATTCGATTCTGCTGCGCCACAACAGGAACTCCTAAGCTGATATTTTATACGCTTAATGGTAAAATTTGAACATAAACAATCCAAGCCCAATGTAATTATTGTGTTCACTGAATTCAGTAAATTATCTATGGCTCAATATGTCCAAGTACAATTTTAAATGGTCAGTAGTCAAAATGAGAATCAGATAAGCAAAAACGCAGTCCAATGGGTGAAGAGGACCAAAAGCTTTCTCTGGAGATTTCACAACCTCTGTCTATAATGAGGAACAAATGGTTCCTGGGACCAGATTAGGTGACCAGTTCTTTAAAAATTCCCTACAACTAACTTAAAGAACTATAAAACCATTAGCAACTTCAAGGAACTCAAATAAATACAAAGAAACCTCTCAGTTTCTCTGCAATGCTGGCAAGCTTTGAATTACTTTTCTTCTTTAACAGACCCCATTTGGAACAGCAACATTTCTTGTAAATTAAACAAATGTATAAGGTTATGTTTTTCCACAAGGAGCAGCTGTAACTTATGATTTTCTATTTTTAAATAATTTTATTTTCTAAGTGCCAAAAACTTGTTACTATTTTTTAACCAAGTAGTTTATAACTAGTCAATAAAATCTCTGATGATCATAAAACTTTTGTCTTTATTTTAATTATGTTGATTAATCTGTTTTCTAAATATTTGCTAGGCTCCCTGACATATACGTTATACAAGTTACCTCTCAAACATAAACACTTCTTTAATAAGAGTTATAATAAAAACCAAACAAAGAATGACAACTTTAGCTATCAGTTTTAATTATGTATCTTTGATCAACTACTGGAGGATGTACAAAAACTAATTAATTAGCATATAACCTTCTAAGTTGAAATTAATGACAATTCATTTTGACAAAAGGCACAATTGGTGACATTATAATTTTAAATACTCACAAAAGTTTGATTCCTAAAGTCAGCATTATAATTGCTTATGGACAAAAATAAATACTTTTTCATACTATAATACTCAGGGGTCTAAGTAAATTTGGTGTTCCTATCCTTAGTCATGTGTATTCAGACTCAAAAAGCCCAATTTCATTAAAAAGTCTACAAAACTGAAATTCACACTTATTTTCAAGATAGGAATATTTTCTTTATTAACAATAATGCAAGATTGTATTTTCCTGATAAATTACAAAACATTTTTTCTAGCTTTAAATATACTTCCTTGACTCATATGACTTGGTCCACTTTAAATGGATGATTATTTTTAATTGACAGTGATCTAAGATTTAATAGGGATGAAGTACTGAACTTACAGACATTATGGAGGAATCCCAACATCTCATTGAGCAAAAGTTCAGTCTAATAAAGATTATTTATTGGTTAAAAAAAATGACAAAACATCAAATTCTCCTTTGACCTGAATACTAAAAGGCAGGAAAATAAAATTTAAACACATTGTTGTTTCTACCCTTAATCGTATTTCTACTTGATATTTTATTTGTTTTTACTTGTTTAACCATTTTAAAATTCACTGTTTAAAAAGAGAGGTTTATGCGAACATAAAATAATCGGAGATATACATCATTTAATGTTCCAATGTCACTAAACAAATGATGAGGCAGCATTTCTTAATCACACATTTCTTAATTTTTTTCTTTTGTGTTCTCAAGGGCAGAACTAGAGAGAAAACTTTTTACTTGAGTTATACATATCAATTTCATCTTTAACTTCTCCAAAATATAAGGTCGTGACCAACATTTCATATAAGGAAAAATCAGCTGGCTTTAACTTTTCTGATTGAAAGTATAACATTTTAAGAGTTACTAACTTTATTGTCTTTACTAATGAAACTATTTACACTGCTCTTTAAACATTTAAATAATAAAAATAACACTATTTTTCTTTCCTTAAAAACAAAAGAATCAAAGAAAAGGCATTTCAAAACATCATGACCAATAAAGAAAAAAAATGCAAGCGGTAATTATACAATGCTCCTGGATTTGAGGAGAACATAGACATGTTGAAAAGGGAAATTAAATATGTAAGAAGAAGATGAAACAAGCACCATACAGCGTGGTAAGTGACAAAAGAGAAATAATTTTACTCCCAAACACTATGAATAATGACAGCTACTACAACCCTAATTAATTGATCTAAGTAATACTTGAAAGAAACATTTCACAACATTTCTAACAAGGATAAGAGTTGGCTTAAAGTCAAGCTTAAGTCAGCAATTAAAGTAGCCTATCTAGCATTACATGGTCCTATAAATTCAGCACTGGCAGCAAAATAACAAGTAAAAGTAAACACACAAGAAGAGATCAATTAATAAAGAAATTTCTTGCAGGGATTTTTGGTTTTGTTCCCTAATGGCTAGAAAATAAACTACTAAAAGTATTTATACCAAGTACATAGGAACTTCAATGCTTTGAAGCTGTTCTTAATATTTTTTAATAATGATTTTTATTTTTTCCATTATAACTAGTTTACAGTGTTCTATCAATTTTCTGCTGTACAGCAAAGTGACGCAGTCACACATACATATATACATTCTTTTTTCTCACATTACCATGCTCCAACATAAGGGACTAGAAATAGTTCCCAGTGCTTATCCATCCCAAAGGCAATAGTCTGCATCTATTAACCCAAAATTCCCAATCTATCCCACTCCCTCCCCCACCCCCTTGGCAACCACAAGTTTATTCTCCAAGTCCATGATTTTCTTTTCTGTGGAAAGATTCATTTGTCTTATATTAGATTCCAGATATAAGGGATATCATATGGTATTTGCCTTTCTCTTTCTGACTTACTTCACCTAGTGTGAGAGTCTCTAGTTCCATCCATGTTGCTGCCAATGGCATTTTTTTCATGGCCGAGTTGTATTCCATTGTGTATATATACCACCTCTTCCGAATCCAATCATCTGTCGATGGACATTTGGGTTGTTTCCATGTCCTGGCTATTGTGAATAGTGCTGCAATGAACATGCGGGTGCATGTGTCTTTTTCAAGGAATGTTTTGTCCGGATACATGCCCAAGAGTGGGACTGCTGGGTCATATGGTAGTTCTATGTGTAGTTTTCCGATACCTCCATACTGTTTTCCACAGTGGTTGTACTAACTTACATTCCCACCAATAGTGCAGGAGGGTTCCCTTTTCTCCACAAACCACCATTTGTTATTTATGGACTTATTAATGATGGCCATTCTGACTGGTGTGAGGTGGTATCTCATGGTAGTTTTGATTTGCATTACTCTAATAATCAGGGATGTTGAGGATTTTTTCATGTGCTTGTTGGCCATCTATGTATCTTTGGAGAAATGTCTACTCAGGTTTTTTGCCCATTTTTCAGTTAGGTTGTTGGCTTTTTTGCTGTTGAGTTGTATAAGTTCTTTGTATATTTTAGAGATTAAGCCCTTGTCAGTTGCATCATTTGAAACTATTTTCTCCCATTCCATAAGTTGTCTCTGGTTTTTTTTTTGTGGTCTCCTTTGCTGTGCAAAAGCTTGCCAATTTGATTAGATCACATTGGTTTATTTTTGCTTTTATTTCTGCTGCTTTAGGAGACTGACCTGAGAAAACATTTGTAAGGCTGGTGTCAGAGAATGTTTTGCCTCTGTTCTCTTCCAGGAGTTTGATGGTGTCTTGTCTTACATTTAAGTCTTTAAGCCATTTTGAGTTTATTTTTGTGCATGGTGTGAGGGGTGTGTTCCAGTTTCAGTGATTTACATGTGGCTGTCCAGTTTTCCCAGCACCACTTGCTGAAAAGACTGTATTTTTCCCATTTTACATTCTTTCCTGCTTTGTTGAAGATTAATTGACTATAGGTTTCTCGGTTTATTTCTGGATTCTCTATTCTGTGTCATTGGTCTGTATGTCTGTTTTGGTACCAGTATCACACTGTCTTGATGACTGTGGCTTTGTAATATTGCCTGAAGTCTTGGAGAGTTATGCCTCCTGCTGGGTTTTTGTTCCTCTGGATTGCTTTGGCAATGCTGGGTCTTTTGTATCTCCACATAAATTTTTGGATTGTTTGTTCTACTTTGGTGAAAAATGTCATGGGTAATTTGATAGGGATTGCATTGAATCTGTAGATTGCTTTGGGTAGTATGGCAATTTTTACAAAATAAAATTTTCCAACCCGGGAGCATGGAATAACTTTCCGTTTCTTTGAATCCTCTTTAATTTTCTTGATTAATGTTTTATAGTTCTCAGCATATAAGTCTTTCATCTCCTTGGCCAGGTTTTTTCCAGGTATTTGATTTTTTGGGGGTGCAATTTTAAAAGGTACTGTATTTTTTTATTCCTTTTCTAATATTTCGTTGTTAGTATCAGAAATGCAACTGATTTCTGAATGTTATTCTTATATCCTGTTCTTAATATTTTAATCACTGAAAGGTATCTCCGAATTAAATAATCTTTGTGATCATTTATCACCTTTACCATAAAAGTAAAATTTGTACCATAATCTTCCAAACTATCATATGATCAGAATATTTTTTGAAGCAACTGTGTTTAGCTAAACATGTTCCCATATCCCCATCATGAAGTGTGATGTAAAACAATGCTACTTTCTCCTCATCTCCAAACCCCACTTAATTGATTGTCTGCCTTTTTATTTCTTCATTTTTAATTTTATTGCAATGAACAAACACTTGAGTTCCGTACTCCTGGGAGCTTTTGAAAAACTGTTTCCATCTATGACATTGCCAATGTTGAAACCACCAGTAGGACTTGACTCTAGGGCATTTCCTCAGCTAACCCTCCTTCTGGCTTCCTTCCACAGCTCCCACTGCATTTCATACCTGCAACTTCTTACCTTAGGCTTCAAAGACTGGAATTCTGTCTAGAAAGGAATTTGAAACCCACATAGACAGTGTAAGTACTTTAATCTGTTAAGGTTAATATGTGAAGTAAAGTTTATAGGGTAGAGGTGTAAGAGATAATTATGCACTAAAAGATTTAATTTTACTTAGAAGCTACAAATAGAAGTATTCTAAATGTGGATTTTCTTTTTGTTTTCTCTGGAATTTTTTATTTTTTGAATTCAATATATTTGACATATATCATTGTATAAATGTAAGATGCACATGTTACTTTGATACATTTAATATATTGTAATATGACTGCCATGGTAGCTACATTTCATATTATATAATTCTAGTACAGTATTGATGTCCTTATTATATTGTGCATTAGATCACTCGGGCTTATTTACTGCTCATTGCAAGTTTTTACTGTTAAATGACATCAATTTTATCCCTATTCCCATCCCTGGTAACCAGCATTTTACTCTGTTTTTTACAAGTCTGACTTTTTTAGATTTTTTATAGATAACTGATTTCACACAGTACTTGTCTTTTTCTGTCTGTCTTACTTAGCATAATGTGCTCAAGATCCAGCCCAAATTGCCAGAAATAGGTGTGGATTTTCTCTTCTTTTCTTTTCTTTTTGTCTTTTGTCTTTTGAGGGTCGCACCCACGGCATATAGAGGTTCCCAGGCTAGGGGTCTAAATCAGAGCTGCACCTGCCAGACTACGCCACAGCCACAGTAACACCAGATCCAAGCCACGTCTGCGACCTATACCACAGCTCATGGCAACGCCAGATACCTGAACCCACTGAGCGAAGCCAGGGACTGAACCTTGCAGTTCCTAATCAGATTCATTTACGCTGCCCCACCATGGGAACTCTGGATGTGGATTTTCAATAGATAATTGTGCTTTAACTTAAAGTAGAGGAAAAATTCTAGTAGATTTTCAACTTAATTCAGGAGGATTTAGTTAAATATTCTAAAGGTTTATACTTTGAAGGCATGAGACAGATAAAAGACAAGCAGTCAACTCTATGGTCTATGGTCTTATTCTACATGTTTATTATTTTGAATAACACAGTGTTTGGGAGATTTTTTTTGGCCATGCCCATGGCATGCGGAAGTCTCCAGACCAAGGACTGAACCCAAGCCACAGAAGTACCAATGTCATATCTTTAACCATTAGGGCCACCAGGGAACACCCTAGTGTGTTTTAGTTAAAAGGAACTTAGTGATCTTTTTAATCCATGTCTTCTCCTTTTACAGATGGGAAGACTGAATTTAGCAAGGTTAGGTAATTTGTTTAATGTTATAATAACCCAAACAGATTAAGAAAGTCCACTGACTTCCAATTAGAGTATCATTTTCTAGTGACAATTAATGGAATCCAAAGATAACTATGAGTTTTTAACTGCAAAAAAAATTTTTTTTTTTAAATTTGAGATGGAAGGAGCTTTAATTGGAGCTTGAAAGTCCTTGGGAGCCACAAGATTTTTTAAAGGTGGTTCACTGGGGAAGGGTTGCTTATTTCACAGTTTTCCTGCTAGGTCAGGCCCAGAAACCTAACACTTCAGAAGAGGATTGTACTACTACACTAAGTAATATCACTGTATTAAACATTAACCACATGACAAAATGAACTAAACCCATTTCTTTAACAACCATTAAAAATTCAGTACTATTATCTGTTAGTTTACTTTCAGTTTTGAAAACCTTTCAAGCTTAGGAATTTCATTCTTAGGCTCATGAATTTCGGTTGAAGACAATGTCATCATAATCTCTACCTGTCATAGAGATATAAGGCCTGTACTGGTAAAATAAATGGTTCCTTCTGTCATCGTGACAGCTATAAAAAGTGACAGCTCTCTTAAGAGTGAATACTTACTTTAGCTTAACAAGAGGCTGTACAAAAAATAAGTTGATGCTTTGGGTGATTTTTCTTTAAGTAAAGGTATATAAAATATACATTTTATATACATATAAAATGTAAGGTACTGCATGGTTAAAGAGAAACATTTACCCATTAGTTTTTATTATAATTTCAGGCCTTTCTTCAAGTTCTGTATATGTAGACGCAGTGGGATATGGTTGTTGCCTAACTCAGGTAGTTCAGGGAAGGCAAGTGCTCTTTCATTTGGAACTGGGTCCAAGATAACATTCTGAGTCCACGTGAAAGAGAAGACTAATCTTAAAATGTCAGTTCACTTCTAAGTCAAACTTCACATGGAGATAACAGTGATTATTTAAAAAATCATTTTAAATTTAGAAAATCATTAAATTTATTATGAAAATAAGTTTGATAAAAATACTTATAATGCTAGACATACAGCAATCTCAGTTGTTTTACTAACGAGAAAGTTATCTTAAGCTAATGTATATATATATATATTTAACTTAAAAAAAGCTACTTTAGAAAGATGATCCTTTTACTAAGGGAACGAGTAGGAGAAAAAAATTTTTCATAAAGGGAAAGAGGAGGTAAAGTGTATTTTTACATCATTATAGTTAGTAAGCATTAATATCTACCAAAGCGTCACACTTATAAGGTGGTCTTTGGAAACACTGTATAGTGTAAGATAAATAAATGAGTAAGCCAAAGATTTCCAGTCTCATTTTATCATGTATTTTAATAGAGGGCAAAGCCAGTTAAACAGATGGCACTCAGGATTTCTCAATGAATTCAGCATCTGTGTGTACATGTTGCATAAATGCCAATTAAAATGTGTCCGAGTAAATTTACATCCCTTGCTGATAGAAAGTAAGCCAATCTTCCTGGCTCAGGATCAAGGTTAAACTTAATCATCTGCTGAACTTACAGCCGGTCGCTCTCAAATTGTACAGAAATTCCCAGTGATATAATAAAAACAGAACTCCTATTGATTTGTATTTATTTACATTTATAACTCATTTCTAAAGCCTTGGGCTAGAGCTCAAAGGGAAAAAAAGTTACCATTTGTATGACTTGGCCAACTACACTTTTAACCATATTTCCAACAAATACCTCTTTGATTAAAATGCCTGCCTGAATAAATTTTCATAACCTCCTCGTAACTTCCTAGTTGAGACAATTTTGTTTAAAAATTATCCTTTCAAAATGATCTTGAACAAAGGAAAAAGGCATGTAGCAATTGGTCTATCATTTATATAGGAAAGAAGTGAATCTGTTTCAGAATGACAGGCAGCCATGAAATTATTTGAAACAATTCCTCCTAAAGGAACATAAAAATGGCTTCACCTGACATCTTTTTGACACAATCTTTTTCTGCAGCATCCCTCACCCCCAGTTCATGTGTACCTACCTAAAGCTTTGTTAGGCTATATTAGGCTTGCTCTTTTTGAATTTCAAAACTTCAGTACCCACATTACTCATTCTAAAGTGAAATTTTGGACTTGTTATTAAAAACAGGCACCACATTGCAAGGGAATATTACACAGGCATTAAATATAATGTTCTTTTTAAAATAAAGCAATAAAATGCTCAAGATAAAATGTTAATTGAAAGAGAAAGCATATAAAAATAGGTATGACCACGTTCCCAAACGTATGCTCTATTAAACGCTAGTTCAAAGTGATCTTAATAGGTATTTGCTTAAAAAAAAAAGTAAGAGATTTATGTTTGGAAAATGTTAATTATAACCAACCTTTGGAACATTATAATATTCATTAGCATATTAAAAGTATTGTGAAGTCCTACCGTAAAGAAACTCATTTAACTTTGTTGCCCTAGTATTTTCCAAACACATTCGACCATTCCAATTTTCCTTCATTAATTTTTATTAATTATTTGAGAAACATCAGTGCCCTCTTTCTAAAATAAAATCCTTGGTAATATGCTTTGGGAAAGGCCAATATAAAATATGTTGCTAATTTTGTAAAAAACATAATTAAATATATGGGTAGAAAGCAGAGGCATAAAGAGAAGATAAACTGTTAAGAGCAGTCATTTCTGAGTCATGAGATTATGAATGATTTTAATCTCCTACATCCATTTCTAAGTGTCGGATTTTTAATGCAGTGAACCTATATTGTTTTTATAAGAGAGAAAAACACTCTGTAGTAAATACCATCTTATTTTATATATTGCACCACTATACATGATATTACTTCTCATCTCTCTACTACAAAGAGCTAAAAATCTAGCAGTTAGTAGATGGAAGTTTTTTTTTTTTTTTGTCTTTTTTTGCCATTTCTTGGGCTGCTCCCGCCGCATATGGAGGTTCCCAGGCTAGGGGTCTAATCGGAGCTGTAGCCACCGGCCTACGCCAGAGCCACAGCAACGTGGGATCCGAGCTGTGTCTGCAACCTACACCACAGCTCATGGCAACACCAGATCCTTAACCCACTAAGCAAGGCCAGGGATTGAACCCGCAACCTCATGGTTCCTAGTTGGATTCGTTAACCACTGAGCCACAACGGGAACTCCAATGGAAGGTTTTGAATTAAGAACTGATTCTCATTTAATCCTCACAGAGGCTGGTGGAGTTGCCATTATTTTATAAATGGAGAAACTGATATTTTGCTTGGATTATAGGGTAATCAGGATTCCATCCTAGGTCAGTCTGATGTCAAATCCAATCTTTTTAAACACTAAGCTCTGTTAAACCCTGAGGACAAGAATTATGCTTCATATTAGATATTCCCAAAGTATGTCAAAATAGTACCATGCAATAATAGCCAAATAAAACTAACACTCATCAGATATTAGCTGCAAGGTGTGTGTGTGTGTGTGTGTGTGTGTGTGTTAAATAAGACACTAACATTTAATGAGTATATTGCAGTATAGTTGATTTACAATGTTGTGATAATTTCTGCTGTACAACAAATTGATTCAGTTTTACATGTACATGCATCCATTCTTTTTCAGATTCTTTTCTTACATAGATTATCAGAGAATATTGGGCAGAGTTCTCTGTGCTATACAGCAGGTCTCTGTTGGCCAGTCATTCCATACACCACGCTGTGCATATGCTAATCCCAGACCCCAGTCCATCCCCAGTCCCACTTGTCCCCTTTGGTAACCATGTTTTTCAGAGTCTATAAGTCTGTTTCTATTCTGCAATAAGTACATTTGTATCCTTTTTTTAGATTCCACATATAATTGATACCATATGATGTTTGTCTTTCAATAACTTTACTTAGTATGATAATCTCTAGGTCCATTCATGTTGTTACAAATGGCATTCTTTCATTCTTTTTAAATTAAGCTCTTTCTTTAGGAAAAAAGCTTAGAAGACAAATTAAGTTCAAATTCCTTATGTCAGTAGGTAGATGTTTATTCATTCTACTCATGTGTATTTCCTAAAATGATGAAATTAAACTGTTATCCAAAGGGGATGAAAAAATTCATATTAGAAATCTACTTGGATTTTGATAAATGTTTATATCTCTCTTTATAAAAACATGTTTTCAAAATATAATGGTAAGAAAAAGTATTTTAGAGAGCTAATATTCTATGATTTTCTGACTAACAGATTTGGACAAGAAAGAAAAACATTTCATGACTCAATATGGTGTACTGGATAATCCCCAAACTCATGATTTTTCTTTAGTTTTATTAGTTATGTCTCTTTCCACCCTTAGCAATCAGTACCTGGCACAATGGGGGTACAGAAATGTTGGTTGCTCTCTTTAACATACAATAGGTTTCAGAACACTCTACCCCAAAATATGGCACATTAAATATTTTAAGATGAAGGAATCTGAGAAATGGCAGGTAGAATAAGTTCTCTCTAGGAGTTCTCCTTGTGGCTCAGCAGAAATGAATCTGACCAGTATCCATGAGGATGCGGGTTCAATTCCTGGCCTTGCTCAGTGGGTTAAGGATCCAGAATTGCCATGAACTGTGGTGTAGGTTGCAGACACGGCTTGGATCCCGCATTGCTGTGGCTATGGTGTAAGCCGGCAGCTGTAGCTCAGATTCGACCCCTAGCCCCTAGCTTGGAAACATCCATATGCCACAAGAGTGGCCTAAAGAAAAAAAAAAAAAAGTTCCCTCTGACCTCCCACTTCTCCTCCTGGTCATAAGGCCTTCATGTGAGGGGTGCCCTGCTATCCCTGGAAGAGAGAAGCATCCTTATTGTCAAAGACGGAGGGCCCCTGAGAGGAACCTGAACAAATAGGTCTTGCTTATTTTCATCCTCTTTGCTATCCTTAGCTCACACCCCTTGGTCCTACAATATTTTTCCGTGACTTTCTACTCTTCTTGTATAAAAAGGCTCACTTATTTTAACTGTTTCTTTAGATTTTCATCTCCTTATGAAGGCTCCTGTGATATGTAAAACTAATATTAATGAAATCTGTATGTTTTTCTCTCGTTAATCTGTCTTTTGTCAGTCCAATTTACACAGCACCTGTCAGAAAACATAGGAGGGTATAGGAAAAAAAAAAAAATTTCCTTCCCTACCCACATCTTAATAGTTTTAGGATGGAATTGCTTTAATAGTAAGTCTAATTACCATCTTGATATCTTTACTAAGCTTCAATGTCTTGTTTACCTCTGGATAGCTGGAGTCTGGCACTGTTTCTTTTATGATAAGGACCTAAATATATATATTTTTTGAATGAACAAAATAATCGCATTTAACTCCTAAAAACACCGCTCATTATTGTGCTTATCTTCCTTTTTTTCTTTTCTTTTTTTTCTTTCTTTTTTTTTTGGTCTTTTTAGGGCCGCGCATGGAGGTTCCCAGGCTAGGGGTTGAATCGGAGCTGTAGCCGCCGGCCTACATACACCACAGCCACAGCAACGCTGGATCCGAGCTGCATCTGTGACCTACACCACAGCTCACGGCAATGCCGGATCCTTAACCCACTGAGCGAGGCCAGGGATCGAACCTGCATCCTCATAGATGCTAGTCAGATTTGTTTCCGCTGAGCCACGACGGGGACTCCTGTACTTATCTTCTAAGTTAAGAGTTTTGCCCAAGGAATTGTAGCTGGTATATGGTGGACTGGGCCTAACCCTAGGTGTGTCACCTTCCACAGCCAAATCTTTTCCATTAATCTATTCACCATCATTTAGATCAGCTCCAATACTACACAAGATCATAAACACAAGATCATAAAAACTGCAACAATCAAAGGTAATTACACAATTTAAATATTCCCATCATCTTCACTATTTCCAAGGGTCGTGGATAGTGGTTCTAAAAACTCCTTTAAATGTTTTATGCTTTGTTATAAAAGCATAAAAGATATTTGCTAAAACAATCTTTAATAAAAATGATACTCTATAAACAATAAAGATTTACTGTATAGCACAGAGAACTACATATTCAATATCTTATAACAAACTATCATGGAAAATAATTTTTAAAAGAGTATAGATATATACATATGTATGTATAACTGAATCACTTTGCTATACATCTGAAACTAACACAATATTATAAATCAACTATACTTGATAAAAAAATGATAATCTGTCACTTGAAAGTAATAGGATGCACACTTTAACTTCTATAACCTAATAAATATTAGTTTTTATAATGTAAATAAGAAAAGGGATATGCAATTCAAATGTTGCCATTTGCTCAACAGAAGTTTAAAAACAACCACCACTAACACCAATAGCTTCCAAGATGTCTCTATTCCCTCTGTAAAAGTAAAAACATTCAGAAATGACCTTCTAGTCACCATACAAAGTATTTAATAACTTGAAAGTGAATTCAGTATTTGCAATTTAATAAACTTCCATCAAATATATATTTAGTCACTATCCACTGATAATTTGAAAACACTTTTCAAAGCAAATTGTGAAACAAATTTACTCACAATTTTAATTCATTGGGGTTGATGTCTTCTAATTTTTATACATTTAGGATTTGACATCTGATTCGCAAGTATCTGAGTCTTATGTGTGATATATACTTTGAAGAAATCCATTATGTGTATGTATCCTTTTGCACAGGCTGCCAATTTGTAGCCATCCTAAAACAAAGCTGATTAACTGGTAAACCATCCAATAAAATTCTATCGTTTTGCCAGCTTAACCTAATAGAAGTTTTTCCACTAAATTACCCAGATGAACACAAATCTTGGACAATTGTATCTCACTAACTCATGTGAATAATTGCTAGGGTGGAAAATTACAGCTGGCATAAAGGTACAGATGTTCATTTTCAGATGACCAAACAAAATAAGGGAAAAGAGTGTTATTTTCCATGCTGTATTCCATTTATATAGTACACTTTGCTCTAGTTACACTTTTCTATGAAAGACATCTCTTCATATTTCTAAAGTATAAGTAAAATAATTAAAATGAGACAGGTGAGGCTATTAAATCATGCACTAAAGGAGTGCAGTTGTTTTCTTTGAATTAGCACTTCACTCAACATCCAAGAATAGTCACTATGCTGTACAAGGAGGCAAAGTTACAGGAAAAGTAGCAACGGTACCTTCCTTTAAATATGTGCAAAGACTGTTCTTCAACTTGCTGAGACAAAAGTGCAAGCTATTTCAGCTTTAAAGCGCAGAACTTTTCTAACAAGCTTGTTTTCTCTGGTGTTTTTTCACACTACCTCACTATACTTTAGTCCTCTGGCCCCCATTTTGCTCTGTTGTTACGGCAGAATTATTGTCTGGGAAACATTTTTGGCCTTCTATTGAAAAGTGTTGGTTTTTTTTTTTTCTTTTTCTTTTTCTTTGCTGCCTCAGCCATTGCTGCAGCCCATTTCTGCTGGGGTCTGTGCACAGACCGCCCCAACAGCTCTCTCAGTGGCTGAGAGCTTATTAGCCTTTCATTTCCTAGTATTGAAGGAGGAGCTGAGTCCAGCGTACAACCCTTTCTATTTAAGTACAACCTACTCTCTTGAATTTAAGACTTTCTTATGAAATTAGAATATTACCCTGATATATGCTGTATTATATTATACTACATTATAGCATGTTATATCTGGTTTTTGTAATTTCCTCTTTTCCCCACCAGTCTAATGTCCCAAGAAAGCTTTTTTGTTCATGGCACATAAGGTAGCATCAAGGACTAAGTAGACACTTAATAAATTTTGTGCAATGAATGACTAAATGAATGAACCTTACACCCCCCCACACCACCACCCCCACAATCAGGCACTCCTCTGTGTGAAGAAATCCTTTAATAGTGTTTCCATGAGAAATTATCCCTTGGTGGTCTTTAATATGATTCTATAAACAACAAGTAAACCTTTGGTTATTACTGGCAAAAAAATACACTCACCTGCTGACATTGGTATTTTCCCCTGCAAATTTATTTATACTAAACTAGACTGCATAAATCTGGATGGGACAGTGTTTAAGAGCAGAGACTCTGGAGCCAGACTCCCTGGGTGAAAAACTTGGCTTGGCCACTTACTTAGTATATGACTTTGGACAAGCTGCTTAACTGTTTTGTGCTTGAATTTCCTCATATATAAAAGAAGAATAATGAAATAGGGATTGATAATAAAAACTGTATCAGAGACTTGTAGGATTAAATAAGTTACTACAGGTGACACACTAAAAGAGAGCCCAGTGCACTGAATAATAGCTACACATACTAGCCAGCTATTATGGTTAATATTAATGTAATTTATATTAATATTAATGTAATAGTGGATGCTATTTCTAGGGTAATTACTATTATTATTAACCCCATTGGGAGACTGGTTAGATTTAATTGGGCCCTGTTATTAGGTGGACAGTAAAATTTGTTTATTGAGTACAGAAAGTTAAGGTCCAAACTCCAGGCATGTGCTAACTCAATTAGAATAAAGATAAACTATGTAGCCACCTTTGGCTATTAATTAAAACAGCATCAGTAGCATCTTCATATAAATAAGCTATCCTAATTGATTCCACATAGAACATTAACTTCTAATGAATGGAAAGCAGGGTTCAAGAAAAAGCACACAGCAATGACAATTTGAGAAGGATTGTAAAATGCAGATCAAAAGACACACCAAAACACTTCTAATGAAGACATACTTAGTCTGCTTCACAAATCTTCCCAATGAACAGATGCAAAAAATACCATCTGGCACCACATAATTTGTATTACTGTTATTATTTAAACAGATATGATTTTAACTACTATTCATCCTATTTGTTTGTATGTGAAAGTCATGTATTATGGGAAAAACCAAATTAAAAAAAATGCACCCACAAAATTTAACTGCAGATAGCTAGTCCTCTTTAGTGATTATTTCTTTTTAACAGTACTTAGTTTAAAATAAAAGTCAAAATAAAAAACTTTTGCTTAATTCCTATAAAAATATTTATATTCATATGTATCATTGTTTTATCATTAACTGAGATTAAATGTCACAGCTATACATTAAAGTAACATTAAAATATGATACAATTTCTGAAATGTAAAATAACTTAGCTGCCAAAAAAATACTATATAAAATAATCTGGTCTCAGTTTGTTTTTCCATTGTGCCATTTTTCTTTTTTGGCCACCCCACAGCATAGGGATCCTTTAACCCACAGTGCGAGGCTGAGGATCGAACCTGCATCCTGGAGCTGCAGAGATGCCACTGATCCTGTTGCACCACAGTGGGAACTCCCTTCATGACATTTTTGTTCTACTCCATATGCATGGATGACCATATCTCCCCACTAAATAAAAACATCCCCCCAAACTTTCCTTAAATGCCCTTTCTTATCTTATTCCTTCCTCCACTGCCAAATATCCTTCAGGTTGAGACATACTGCCTAAGCTGTTTCTGTCCTCATCCTATTAAAACTTCTCAATTTAAATGTTAAAATCTCTTAATTTCTCTGATTAGAAAGCCTTTTTCTTTTTTTCCAGTTTCTGTCCTACTTGATTTGTTCGCAGAATTTGTTTTTGTTGATCACTCTGACCCTTCTTGGCATCCTACTCTCTAGTGCCTACCACATTCATTCTGCTGCTTGTCTTTCCTTGTTTCCAGCTGTTCCTTCTTGTCTTTTTTACAAAATTTTCTCCAAATGTGGTCCTTTTAAAGGTTCTATCTTTTTGTTCTTCCTTTTCTGCTAAATACTCTTCTTGCCTCAATATTATTCAACAATCTGATGTTCTCTGCTGTCTTTACATTGGAAGCTTCATTTCTATAACTCTAGCCCAGATTTTTCTTCCAAGTGCTAACCCAATAATTTCCCTTTTATCATACGTGACCATTTGAATCCTAAACACAGATGATCTTCACCAAAACCACTTCCCTTAAGAAATGACAATAACCACTTTTATTCCTTGAGTATTTCCTATCTCAGTACATGAGTATATCAAGAAATTCTAGAGTCTACATGGAATCCTCACTCTATATCAGCTCCATATTCAAAGAATCAAACATCAGTTTTTTTCCTAAATCAATCATCTTTTTCCTAACCCCAAATTCACATATTAAACCACACCTTAGCTTGTCTATCTAGATTAGCTCTATGAATTTAATTCAATCTAGATGGACTCAAATCCTACAATATAACCCCAGATGGATATATAAAACCTCTAGAAAGGTAAAGCAATGGATACAGTTTGAAATAGCTTCCTATGTGATTCTAATATATCACTCTTCTTCCCTTTTTTTCTCAGTACTCAGAGTTGAAATCATCCTTCTAATCCCTTTATGTTGTTCTTATCTGTGACTTCACACTAGAATCCTCTGAGACATAAAAATTCAAATGTATGAGTTCCACATTCAGATTCAGAAGTAATTGTTCCTAGGATGCAAAGTGTTATTTCCAATACACAGCCAAAGTTGAGAACCTCTCGTCTATCCCAATAATATCTAAAGTCAGTGAACAATATTCCAGGTCTATATAAAATAATATATTGGTATAGAATAGAAATTCTATTGATATCTATTTTAAAAACTAATCCTTATATTTTAATTAAATTTCACGTGATGTTTAAAAAGGTACAAAACACCTTAGCATCTGTATATAGTTATACACAGTAAGTATTTTTACAACTGCAGTGTACTTGAAAATATTTGTTACCAAAGAGGCATTTAAACTTAGAAGTCTGAAATCCTTTCCTGTAAATTCTGCAGCTCTCCCTCTTCAAAGGCACTGTGCAAATAGGTCTCCTTTCACCCAGCCTCACATCTTGTTAGGCCAAGTAATTATTCCACTGTAGTTCTCTTCTGAGATATCAAATGGGATCCCTGTCACTCCCTTGCTTTAAAATATCTATTGGCTCAAGTGCCTTGTTTATTAAGTCCAAGTAGAAAGTTTAAGTAAGTGACCTATTAAAAAATAAGTAAAAATTATTTTTAATTAAAAAAAATTTTAAAGCTTTATTGAAGTAGAGTTGATTTACATTGCTGTGATAATTTCTGCTGTACAACAGAAGAGCACATGGATACACATCTATTCTTTTTCAGATTCTTTTCCCATATAGATGATCACAAAATATTGGATAGAGGTCCCTGTACTGAACAGCAGGTCCCCACTGGCCAGTCATTTCACGTACCTCAGTGTGCATATGCGAATCCCAAACCCCAGCCCATCCCTCCCCGACCTGTCCCCTTTGATCACCATAAGCTTGTTTCCAAAGTCTATGAGTCTGAAGGCTCGCAAGTACCTTCACAGTGTCTCTTCAAGTTCTCCTGCCTTATTTCTATCCTTCCATCTCCATACCCTATGCAGCAATATTTGCTCCATTATCCATATGCACTATTCCCCTGATTACATTTACTTAACTCAGTCTACTATAGTCATTTCCTTCTTTTCTACCTGGTACATCTCCATCTAATTTGCAAAAGACAATTAAAATAGAGCTCTTCTCTCAAATATTCCGAGATTCCTCCAGACAGTGTAATTAAATGTCTACTACAGTATTTATCACATGATAGTTTAATTATTATCATATATATTGGTTTGTTCCTATTAAATAATGAAATCTTCCAGCACTAAAACTGACTTATTTATCTTTATATTTTTCCAATGTTTGGCCTTGAGCTAAGTATATAATATTGGCTTAATAGATGTTTGGTAAATCATTGTTTTTTCAATAAATATCAACTGATTGCCTACTCTGTGGCAGGCACTCATGTAAGCACAGTGAAGCTAACAATAAAGAATTAATCCTTGAATAAATAAATGAGGAATTTTATTTTATGTTTATCTTTTTAGGGCCACACGCCAGCATATGGAAGTTCCTGGGCTAGAGGTCTAATGGGAGATGCAGCTGGCAGCATATGCCAGAGCCACAGCAACACCAGATTCAAGCCACATCTGCTACCTGCACCACAGCTTGTGGCAATGTAGGGTCCTTAACCCACTGAGAGAAGCCAGGGATTGAACCCGCATCCTCATGGAGATTATGTTGGGTTCTTAACCCACTCAGCCACAATGGGAATTCCCAACAATGAATTTTAAAAGTGAGGTTGTTTGTTACAAGGAAAATCAGAAGAAAAATAGCCATTGCTAAAACAAATGAACAAAAGTAGCTCAACATTTGCTAAAGAGCCAGGATTTCATCTTCTCATGAAATTAATTCTTTTTCTTAATGAGAATTTCTACTAACAGCAGCTCTAAACACTTAATGCACAAAGATAAATTATTTTCATAATAGTAATCCTAAGGAAACTCAAAGTTGTAGAATGCTACCTTAATTCAAATTATGTTCATCTTACTCTTAGGTTCTGCTGCATTTGTGATAGTCGAAGTACAGGAAAAATTCAGACTTAAAGACATAAATTCATTACTTTACAGATGATAAGCCAGATTTATAGAAGTAAACTGCCCAGTCTTAGGTCATGAAACTAGTTAATAACTGAACCACCAGTGTAAATCATACCTCCAAAGACTTTACTCCTTGCACCACACCAAAATATTTCTCTCTTGGTGAACCAGGATATCTGGCCCTAGATTAAATCATGCTGAATTACACTTCACTGTCCAAGGAACTGAAAGTTATTATGAATAAAACATTGCTCCTTCTTGTTTAAATGTAGTGAATTTGAGCAATATAAAACATTATTTTGACTCTATGAAATATTAAGTGGCTTTGAACTAACTCAGGTTTTTAAGTATCTAAAACAAGAGTGATTGCTAGGGAATGGTGCCTAGTTAATCAGAAAATGAAGATATTTTAAATAATAGATTTATAATTACTTAAATATGCTAACATGTGAAAGTATTATCAGTATATAACAAACATAACCAGGAGTTCCTGTCATGGCTCAGTGGAAACGAATCCTACTAGGAACCATAAGGTTGTGAGTTTGATCCCTTGCCTTGCTCAGTGGGGTAAGGATCCAGGTGTTGCCGTGAGCTGTGGTGTAGTTCGCAGAGACGGCTTGGATCTGGTGTTGCTGTGGCTGTGGTGTAGACTGGTGGCTGTAGCTCCGATTCAACCCCAGCCTGGGAACCTCCATGTGCCGCGAGTGTGGCCCCAAAAAGCCAAAAAAAACAAAAACAAAAATATCAATCATAACCAAAACATTTATAATCAGTCAGTCCCATAGAGATAAGAGTTGTAGCTTAGGATAGCCGAGGTTGGAAAGTGAATTCAAGATCAAACTCGACATCTCAATTTCCTCATCTGTGGAAGGATAGTAAGACTCATTATTAATTGTTATAAATAGCTGAGATTACCCATGTAAAGCTCAAATATCGTGGCTGGTACCTTCTAAAACACTTAATAAAGACAAGTCATAATCAGTTTTATGATCAAACATATAAGATACCAGTATAGACAAATGGTTAAGAGCACAAGTGTTAAGTACAGACAAGCATCAATTCAAAATCCTAATTCAAAATGTTGAGCTATATGGAAACATACATTATGTATCTAAGGAAACATAATACAATCTAAGTTCAAAAGTCATGATCACTACATACCTGTGAATTACTAAATAATAATAATGCATGATATTGATCTGGGAAATGTTAACAATCAACTTAAATGTGAACCTGAAAAAAAAAGAAGCTTGAAGTTCTCACAATCTAAGGGATAAAATAAATGTATATTGGATTTTTCCAAAAAAGAGTAGCAAAAATATTCTTATAAAGATTTGTTTTACATAGATTACAACTTGTCCTGGGTATTAAATCATCTTTATTCCTTAACTCCTTATAGAATAATTCTAGATGCCATTAAACATTAGCAACTGTCAGAGTTACTTACTCAATAACTTAGAAAAGTTTTTCTTGTGACTGGGCTTCATTTTCTCATCTATAATGTGAACATATTCATCTGGACAATTACTAAATTTTCTTCCCATTCTATAACACTACAAAATTACCAAAGCAGGACCACTATGTCACTTGTGCAAGTTACTCACTGTACAAGCATCCAGCAGAGGGTGAATGGGTCTGAAATGTAGCTTGAACTTCAGTAGTCAAGCTAGGCTCAGGATGTTACTGTGTGTTTTTGAATATATGTTAAATATATGAAGTTTGAGATCATATCCTATACTAGAGTGCCTGAGGTACATTATAAACACATTACAATAAATCACTTTTATAGGTCTATTTCTCATATTTTTAATCCATTAAAACAATTAACAAACACTTCTACGTCCTTTCTTTTTTTTTTCTTTTTAGGGCCACATCCATTTGGCATATGGAGGTTCTGAGACACGCCAGATCTGAGCCGTGTCTGTGACCTACACCACAGCTCATGGCAAACTGGATCCTTAACCCACTGAGCGAGGCCAGGGATCAAACATGCAACCTCATGGTTCCTAGTCGGATTCGTTTCTGCTGCGCCATGACGGGAACTCCTATTGATACTATTCTTAAAATCATTATAAATTGAGTGCTTAATATGTTTCAGGATGATGTCGCATATTTCATATTAGCATTTAATTTAATCCTCATGGCATCCCTGTGATGCAGGTATTGTAATTTTATCATCTTACAAATGTGAGATCTGAGTTCTCAGATAAGTTTAGCAACTCACCCAAGGTTACACAGTTAATAAGTAAACAAGCCAGAATTTGGACTTAAGTTTATGTAATTCCAGAGCTGAAACTCCTAAATCAACCACCCTCAAACTTGAATTCACATGGGAATAACCTAGATGGCTTGATAAAATATAAATTGCTAGCACCCATGCACAGGGCTTCTGACTTAGTCATTCTAGTGTAGGACCTGAGAATTTAATTTTTGATAAATTCCCAGGTGACACAGAATTTACTAGTTAAAAAACCAGACTTTGAGAATCACTGGTGTAAATTATTAAACATGTTGGTTTGATTATTCCAGTAAGTAACTTATTAAAAACCAATTAGTAATCCTGTATGCCATTGACCAATATTATAAATTTGTTATGACAATTTATAATATTATCTTTATGTCATTTAGCACTTAAAAGTTAACTGTACTAATTGAAATAAAGGCAACAAGTACTTCAATGACTCCTTGGGCTAGAACATGAAAAAAAGTAACATTTAATATAGTCAAATATTTATAGCCATTTATTTAGCTGAAGTAAATCAGAAAATTTAAAATAATCCCATACTGATTTTTGGAAGCAAGACGTTACTAATTTACTAAAGAAAAAGAGTTCTTCCAAGGTACATAATAACCATAACTACTTTCATTTTGGTGGGTTTTATTTTGTTGGCTGTTTCACATTATGTTAGGTAAAAATCTGATTTAATACAAGCTATCACTTCCATGTGGTTTTCACGTACTAACATTCATGTACACTGACTTAAGAACAAGTTAAAAAAAAACACAATTCAAAAGCTCACTTTGGAACATCCAGTATTGCCAAATAAAATAATTAGATCTCTGATACTCAAATTCAGCTCCCCACTTTGAGTTTTGTCCAATTATGTTGCTTATTTTCTAAAAGGTATTTACCACATTCATTTCTTTTGAAAACAGTCCTGTAACAGCTACAATTTGAAATAATTCCAAATTATCTAATTTTTTTTCACCATTTTTTGTTGTGTTTTTGTTTTGTTTAAAAACAAAACCAAGGAATTGAAGTTTTTAGTGCATTTGGTTCTACAATTACAAAATGTTAGGGCTTCTTATTAAAAGTGCCAAAACTGACAGTTAAAACTAAACCTTAAATTAAAGATATATCTAAGTTACTCCATAGTTCTACCATTCTAATTTAGTGAGAATTAGACAAGATTTCACACTATGAAATTTTAATAATGCCATAACTAGCTATAATATTCAGGAGAATAAGTAAATGTCTCTAACACATAAGGGAAAAGAATTATGAATGGATTCATTTCACTAACACAATTTAGGCTGAGCCAAATGCTAAGGAATGAAAGATCAGTATTGTCATCCAAAATATTAAATCTAGTAATAAACATAGCAAGTCTGAAAAAAGTGCTGAAATTTATTTCTAATAAGTGTTGACTGGTCTTGGCAAATCTAGAGAACTAGACCGCACATAACTAAAATTCAACAAGTCATCACTGGTTTTGTGTTTGAGGGGCCTAGAACGAATAAGAGCAAGAGTATCACTTGAAAATAAAGAGAAAAATTAAACCTAAGATATGGATAATACCATTCTCATTTCAAAAGCATGAACTTGGACCTCAACTTTTGGCTTAAATTTGCAAATGAAATTAGGGTTCAAGTATGAATTAATATTTTAATGAAAGAGAAGAACGACTTTTCCATAATCCCTCAGCACCTTGGACTAAAGAAGTAGATTCACTCTCAGTAATGATTTGTAAATGACTTTAGGAGCAGCACAAACCCTATTTCACATGCAAATAGAAATAAACCACACCTTTAAAAATGCAAATGATAGGTGTCATTGTATGGTATCAAAAAATCCCAAATCTTTTGTTTTTACTACATCCTTTGGGAGGTTATAAATGATCTGATTTTTATCTTCAATCTCTTCCACATTCTCCACAGTTTTGTCTTCAATAAAATCTGTTTAACCTGGAAGAATACTGGGAAGCTCTCACTCACTCAGCTTTCCAGTGCCAGTGGCAAGTATGATCATTTCCTTTTCAAGCTCACTGAGACTTTTACTCTAAGGATCTCACACTCCCAAGAAAAAAACAAAAACAAAATGGAAAAAAAAAACAAAAAAAAAAACCAAAACCTCCCCTCTCCGTACAGCTCACGCCATTCATACATAGAGCTAGCTATCCCATCTCCCATCCCTTTCAGCCACCACCTCTGCTGAATTAGAATTTGGACAATTCAATCCCATAGAGTCTTCCCCACATCTTCCCAAATCCCACCAACATCATGTTCTAGCTCACCATCTATAGATGGCTCATGCAAAATCCTAGCTTTAAAAAAACAGAAACAAAAAACTTTTATAATAAACTTAATCTCCACTTTGTGCCTTGCCCTTCATTTCCACAAATCATGAATCTTGATATAGACTGGAATCCATCTGAACTTCAAAAGATAAATTCTGAAATCTCTGACAGCCTACTTTTCCAGTTTTCTTGCTCTAATTATACCAGGTGTCAGGACACTAAAGCTTATCAAAACATCCAGGTCTTAGATGCCACTCCAACCCCCATCTTTCTTTTCATATCATTCCTCTCCTAGATTTACAATTTCTCCCATGCAGCTTAAAATTCACGGTTCATTGCTTTAAATATTTGTATCATCCAGGACACTCAGCTCAAAATTGCCAGTGCTCTAATCAACAGGGAAAAGGTATTACCTCACCAAACAAAGAGTCCTGGGGTAGAAAGCTTCAGAACTAGTCTCCAGTCAGCATTGTACTTAAGGATCCAGGTTCCTTCATCTTTCCATTCTCCAGTATTCAGCTTTTGTGTCTGCTTCTGCGTTATGGTTGACAGATGGCAGCTCTAATTCTAGTTCTCATAAGGACAAACGTTACAAAGGGATAGTAGAAGATGGGAAATGCCATCTCAGCCTTATGAAGCAGTCTCATCAGACTTCTCTTCCTATCTCATTGTCAAGGATGGGGTCAATCATCAATTCTGGAAACCAGTTATTACTAAGGAAGTGGGATAGTACAAAAAAAGGATTGACCCTGGAGCTAGCAAGTGGACTGTCCTTCCTTAATTAAGTCTTACAGTACAGGGATGAACACACCAGATGAACAGTGAAGCTCTGCCATTAAAAATGAAGGGGAGAAAAGCTGCCTGATACATAAGCAGGGTCTGCTTCTCTATTTTCTTGCCAGTATCCATTTTCCTGTTGTCACTTTTTTTTCCCCTGCGGTCTTTCATTATAAGCACACTCTTCAGCGAGGCACAAAAATCAGAAAAATCATTATAGTATTAATGACTGTCTATGATCTTATCCTGTAGGTTAATACTAGAATACATGCCAATTCACTAAATTATCTAATAAGAAGAGCAGCACAACATGCCAGAAAGAGTTCTTTGCTTCAAATAAAACAAAACAACAAAGTCTTCACCACCACAACTCAAGTCCTCACTCTGCTTTGGAAAGCCAACTTTAAAAACCAATCTGCGGGAGTTCCCGTCATGGCTCAGTGGTTAACGAATCCGACTAGGAACCATGAGGTTGCGGGTTCGGTCCCTGCCCTTGCTCAGTGGGTTAACGATCCGGCATTGCGGTGAGCTGTGGTGTAGGTCTCAGACGCAGGTCGGATCCTGCGTTGCTGTGGCTCTGGCGTAGGCCAGGGGCTACAGCTCCAATTCGATCCCTAGCCTGGGAACCTCCATATGCTGTGGGAGTGGCCCAAGGAAATAGCAAAAAGACAAAACAAAAAAACAAAAGAACAAAAAAAACCAATCTGCACAAGTATATTTATTCACTTGTAATAAAGTTTAAGCTTTAAGGCCCTTCACTGACACAGGGTCCTTCAACGCCCCTGCTTATGCATTCTTGTATTGTAAAAAGACTCTGAAATTTTTATGAGCTTCAGACTCCTAAAAATCTGTATCTGCCTCTGCTGACATTGTCAACCTCTTCTATATGCATGCTATCAAGCATGTCACTTGCCCCTTTATCCATTCATTTCCTTATCCTCAAAATTGGCTTAACAGAAAAATGCCCTACCCTGCTTGCAAAACTGTGACGAGAATCAGAAATACATATATAGAAGTGCTATGTGGCAATGTTCTGTGTAATTATTATAATCATCGATATACAGTGTTCTCTTGTGGCTGCTATTTTCCAGCAAGTGGCTGCTGTTGCATCTGCTCCTGCAGTTTGTCTCCAGGATATTACAAGAGCTCAGCTCTAAATGAGCTGAGCCTTCCCTGATTGCTGTCCAGAATACCCATTCAGCTGCAGGTGTTTTCCAGTTATCTACTGTGATGTTACATTGCTTCCGGCTGTGCTACAGGGGACTCTCATAGGGTTTCATCTGTCTGCCATGTGCTTGACTTCCCTTCAGCCTGGGGGGAGTTGACTTTCATGTAGAATGGTTCCAACTTCTCAGGATTGCATGAGTCCTGGGATCTCATTGTGAGAAACTATGCCCCACCATCTGGTGTGAAGTGTGGTACTAAGAGATGCTGATAGAATTTGTCTCGTAATTGAATGTAGTGATGGTAGGTGTCATTTCCATAAACAAGACTAGACAGCACAATAGCTTCATAGACTTTAATTTTGGTCTGGAATGTGTTTCTTTGTTTTCATCATCCTGTCATTCTTGCAAATGTTATGAGTTTTAAAATATGATTTATTACTTTGCCCACTAATGTGCCATTATTAGATAGAGAGCTGCTGAAGTAGCAGAATTTGGTAACAAGCAATTTCACAAGTAATTATGCAGTCATGGGTTGAGTGCATCCAAGAACTGCAAGGGTTGAATGGACAATAGCAACTAGAAAGCTATGAAAGGGTGTAGGGATGAGCAGCCTGTGTTTCAAAGAGAAAGGGCTATTTCTGTCCTGGCCATCATTACAGCACTGAGAAGAACAAGCATGTAAAAAGGGAATCATACAATTCTATTGTGGCCTCATCCCCCTCCTTCAAACATTTTATATCAATTAACACAAATTAAAATCAATATTAATAATCTCTACCATTTATTGAGCATTTACTATATGCCTCACTCTGGTAAGGTCTTACTGTATATTGTCACATTTAACCCTTATGGAATCTTATGATATAAGTAATAAAATCAATGTTTTATATATGAAGAAACAGAGGCTTACAGGTAGAAGTTAACCTACTAATTACAGTTAGTAACTCATGGAGGTGGAATATAAACATGAGTCCATCAGATTCCAAAAATTTCATTTTAATTCACTGCTTTTTAGCCATGAGGCCATAATGAAATCTCTTTACATTTTTTTTTTTTTAAATAAGATACTCTTGATTATCAGATTCACTAGCTTGGAACTCTAATCTGGTTTCTGCATTTAAACAATATTCTGTAGATAATTCCAATACACACTTTAATTTGAACCCTCAGATTATCCTTAGATTTACAAAGAATAATCATCAAATGTCACCAAAAGTTTGATGATGAGTAGGAGGAAAGAAACCTGCTAATCATGGGGCCTAAATACAGCTATATGATCTAATAATTTTTTTCCTTTTGAAATATGGTGGATCTAGCTTTCCCTGGGTGATGAATAAATCATCAATAGCAATTTGGTTTAATTACTGAATCCTCTTGTAGGACATTAGATAGAGTATGTCAACATGCTAATGCTAAAGATATATTATACTTTAGATTAAGAGGTAAAAGAAAAGTGAGAACTGAAAAAAAATATCAGCTTTTCAAAAAATTTCAAGGAACTCAGGTTTATCTATATAAATGTGTCAAATGATAATCAGATACATTTTTTTCAATAACACAGGCAATTCTCTAGGACTAAAAAAAGCATTAACACTGAAATGAGGGGAGGAGGGTAGCAGAAGGATGGTGTGGGAATTTGGGATTAGCAGATGCAAACTATTACATATACAATGGATAAACAACAGGGTCCTACTGTATAGCACAGGGAAATATATTAAATATCTTGTGATAAACCATGATGGAAAAGAATATTAAAAAGAATATACATATATATATATACACACATGCACATGTATATATAACTGAATTACTTTGCTTACTGTACAGCAGAAATTAACAAAACATTGCAAACAAACTCTATTTCAATAAAATAATTTTTTTTAAAAAGCAAAACACCGAAGCATATTTGTTTCTTCAAGAAAATATCAAATTATTTAACAATGTAAATTTAAAGTAAGCTATCTACAGAATTACTTTAACTAATTCTTCATCTTAAAAAAAGAATCATATTACTAATATTTGTGACTTTTAAAAAGTTAATATTTGGCCAAATTTCCTACATGTAATTAAAGACCTGTACTCTAGTCTAAATTCTAAATCTACAAGAACATAGCAAATAAAAATACAGTAGGAAGTACTAATGTATTGGTTAAGAGTGTGGATTATGAAACTCAATTGTCTGTTACGGAATTTTGGCCCTAGCCTGAGCCAGGTGTGCCACCCTGGGCAGGTCACTTATCTCTCTATGCTTTAATTTCCCTGCCAATAAAATGAAAATAATAATTGTAATGCTTAATTCATTGGATTATATAAGATTATATACAATTAAAATATGTAAAACAGAACAGTGCCCAAAACATAGTAAGCTCTATATAAATGTTTAATGTCATCACTGTTATTTTAAATTACAAAAATCCAATAAATTATTTTAAATTACAAAAATCTAATAAAGGCGTATGAAATTTTAGAGTAAGGAGAAGCCCCTTTTTTTTACAAGAAGGAAACGAAAGCTGAATCACTTGCAAAAGCCTGTTACAAGGCATAGTCAAAGCTGGTATACAGTGTGCTGAATAGAGCAAGAGAGTAATTCTGTAGTTAATAACATTCTTTACCAGTGACTATATTCTGGGAGTTTTAAAAAGAAATAGCTTCAAATGACTTGTTTTAAATACTTTTTCAGAAAAGTAACTTATAAATACCCCAGTACTGTAATTAGATCTAGCAGCAAAACAATCCATACTAAAAATCATGTCATGTTTTCAAAGTATTGATGCATCATTGAGAATTTCTTGAGAGAGAAAAAAAAACTTTGACCTGTAAAAAGGTAACATTTACTTCCAATACCCACTCTAGATAATATTGTCCAGAGCAAACTTTGTTCTTCAACTACAAAGCTGATAAATTACACAAGAAAAATAATGAAGCATGATGAAAGTCAGAGCATCAACTCATACTCCAAGCATCCTTTTAATTATCCCCATTAGTAAATATAAAGCTATTTCTCATGGAAATAGTAAACACTTTCTTAATATAATCTCAAGGACCAAAATTACAGGCTCCCCTTCCGATAACAGAAAGTGTGTAACATCCTTTTTTAAGGGCCATATTTTTGATTGAAAACCTCACAGCCTTCATGAACCTCTTTGCATATATAAATAACATTAAGACAGGGACCAAGTATCATCTTTGTTGAGATCTCAAAGAGCAAGATATTATGGGAAGATATAAAAGAAAACTACTAAGCTCACTTCAAGTAGCACAACCTTTTTGGTGAAGACACAAATGTAAATACGAGGATAATTTATAATTACTCATAAAGCACAGAAAAGAGAGTTAAAATACAGCATTATAGTTCTAAATCCAAAAGGAGGAAAAGCCAGTCTACAGCTGTCGAGGTGGAGTTTAAAATTTAAAAAAATTTTTAGAGTCCATTTTTTTGCAAATAGGAAAGGATTTGCAACTCAGGCTTATGGGGAAACTGCACTTCACCACCAAAGGCAATAGTGGAACAGGCGTGAAGGCATAACACAAGGAACTGGGGAAGATATATCTGAGCTCAGAGGAGATGGTGACCCTTCAGAGATGAAAAGAAAAACTTTTCTTGAGGAGCCACTTTTTAAAGGCATTAATGGAGGCAAATTAAACCTGAACTTCAAATCCTTGAGACAGACTTGGACATAAGAAGTAGTCTAGGTTTGAATCTCCTCTCTACCACATATTAGCAATACGATCTTGGGCAAGTTACTCTATCTCTTTCAACCTTTTAGTTATTACAAAATATGGATGATAATATTAGTAGCTGCCTTGTAGGGTAATGATAAGAGTTAAATGAAATAATTTAGGTAAGGTGTTTGAGATAAAGCATTCTTGTAGATTTTCAATACACATTGACCATTATAATTATTTTTCTAATTATTAGAGCAAAGCAAGTTAAAATAAGGACCATCTTCCTACAAATAAAGGAAACAGGTCCCTTAGACAAATCCCACTAAAAGATACAAGTACTGAGAGACTGACATTCAATAACAACATCCCATATAGTATTAGTACAGATAGACAGTCTTCCCTTGGTATTCATGGAGGGTCAATTCCAAGACCCTCCCCTCCTCCCGGAGGATACCAAAATCTGTAGATGCTCAAGTCCCTTATAAAAATAAAAGGGGGCATATTTGCATTTAGCCTACTGACATCCTGCTGTATACTTTAAATCATCTCTAGATTAATTATAATAACTAATATAATGTAAATGTTACATAAATATTTGCTGGTGTACGGCAAATCCAAGTTTTGTTTTTTGGAACTTGAATTTTTTTTCCTGCCCATATGAAGTGCCAGTGGTCCTGTGTTGTGCTTGCTCCCTGCTTAGCTTTACTGTGTAACAAACTACTACTAAAAAAAGAACATAGATGTCCCAAGCCAATTTATCTAACAGACACTTAGACATCCTCATTTCAATGTTTCTCTTGAATCTCAAACTCACCGTAACCAAAACTGAACTGATCTTTGCCACGCTCTTTAGTCCTATTCCCCGACCTTCTACTAATTGTCCCAAATCCTGCTCCTCTTCCAATCTACATTTAAGTCCTTTCAGTCCATCATCAAGTTCTGTCATTTTTAATTCTGATCTGGCTCTCAATTATGTCCACTTTGCTAAAATTCTCACTTCCATCCTTTCTCTTGACTAACTCCCAGCAGCTAACTAACTCCCTTTGTCTCCAAACTCTCCTCTCTCTGCTACAAGAGTGTATTCACTCTTCAGTATAGCTTATCATTCATATACTGAACCTTCTTATTCTAACTTAATCTTTCATCTTTCTATCCCTTCCACGAATCTCTCCAATTGACCGAACTACGTCTCATCTCACTGCTTCTTTTTGCTCATCTACTTCCTATTTATCTCTGGTCACAGCTTAGAAAATTCTTCCTCCTGAAGCTTTCCCTCACTCTCCAGAAGTCTGGCACAGGTGCCACTTCTATTCTGGTATCAGCCTGTCTACCCCTTCCTAAGTTTATACCTCATCAGTGTACCCATGAGTCTAAATGAGTCTCCCTCAAAACCAAAACTTCTTAGAAGTGGGGACACTGTCATTGTTCATTGGTATAGTCCTAACTCATAGCCCAGTGTCAGTCACACACAAACGCAAAAGAAATATCCATGGTATTGAACTTAACAAGACTCTCATACCACAGTAGTGGTTGAGTTATTTCCAATTAACCCTTCTATTGCCTTCATTTTAAAACTCCATATTGCTACAAATTAATCAATCAATATCTATCTATCTACCTACCTACCTACCTACCTACCCACCTAGCAATCTACAGAATGGGAAGGCTCAACTGCTTACTATAGTCAAGGCTCTGGCTCCCATCCTGGGTGTGATGGAGCAGCACACCACTCCTTATAGTCCTACACTAGTTTAGCCACATTTCAGTCTGCTTCTCAGCTGTGGTTACCAAAATACAAAACTGCGTATGTTCCAAGAGGATATGCAATAAATTAGGAATAACTACAGATCACTCTTCGGTCACTTTTCAAAAAGCAGAGAGATTTTTAAGGGCATAGTAGTAAGTTAATTATGTAACCTTTGGTATAATGAAATGTTTGATTCTATACCAAAATGGAAGAAGATTCTTAAGCAGTTTTTCCTAAAAACCACCACTAAGAAAATTTATAGCCATGTATTTTGAAAATATACATGGGGTGAATAAATATATAACTAATTTTTAAAACTCTGAAAAACAGATATTTAGGTGTGATGAAATGCCTCCTAAAATTATGCAATGCTGGAGTTCCCGTCGTGGCGCAGTGGTTAACGAATCCGACTAGGAACCATGAGGTTGCGGGTTCGGTCCCTGCCCTTGCTCAGTGGGTTAACGATCCGGTGTTGCCGTGAGCTGTGGTGTAGGTTGCAGACGCGGCTCGGATCCCACGTTGCTGTGGCTCTGGTGTAGGCCAGTGGCTGCAGCTCCGATTCCACCCCTAGCCGGGGAACCTCCATATGCCGCGGGAGCGGCCCAAAGAAATAGCAAAAAGCCCCCCCCCAAAAAAAAAAATTATGCAATGCTTGGCATGAGATAACAAAACAAGACAAAATGTTATCTATGCATATATAATGATTGTTCTTCATGACATAAAGAAACAGAATAGCTATGTAGTATGCTATTAGTTATTATGATTTTTTAGTTTTTCTTTTTCTAAAAAAACAATAATCCAAATAAACCACAACTGCTGATACATGTGTTATTGTCTTCACATTTCACATATGGAATTTAGAATAAAGAAGATAAATGCTATTTAGAAAACATTCTATAAAATCCAGATGAGTACAGAGAAATGTGGGATTTTTCAAGTACAGAATATAGCATATCATCATTCCAGGATCTGTTGCATGTAAATAAAATCCCTTTACTTTGGAAAAACTTAAAAAGTTATTTTTCTCAAGTGGCTAATTAACAGGTACCACAAAGGATTTTTTTCAGTAAAGTGTCAAACAAGCATGTTAGAACAGATACACTAAATACATAAAATTACTAGGTAGTATGTATAGATGCTATCAACCTTTTGATTGACTCATATTTTATTTACTCTTCATTTAGTTACCAAAGCCACAAGCTTAATAGTTCTGTTTATAAAAACAAAGTTAGGCAAGTTGAATGCTAAGAACAAATATATGTGAACTCATATTTAACTTGTGGATGCATGCATGCACACACATCTTTTTATTATCAGCATGCTCCCAAATTAAAATTGTTACCACATGCTAAGTAAACTTTTTCAGATGTTCAACAAAGGAGATCAAAAGAGATTTCATCATATATTTTTAGATCTCTGACCAGTCAAACATATAGGAACATAGACATGTCAAAACATCAAGTAATCCTGAGATACAACAACTTGGAAATTTTCAGTTCAGTGAAACTCATGAAGAGTAGCTTAGTGTACTTTCATACTTTCCTAACTGACGTCTTTCAAGTGAAGCTCTTCATGGAAACTTATCTAGCAGCTATTTGAAGGTAAGACTTGAGTAGGGACTGAAAAGAAGAATGGAACATAGATAATCTGGGAAAAAAGGTCTAGATTTCTAGGTAGAGAGAAAAATCACAAAACAAAGCATGCAGATGGAAAGGAACATCTTATATTTGGGGCCAAGAGAAATCCAGTTTGGATGAATTTCTATTGCAGCTATGAGAGTGAGAAAGTGACAGATTAGTATCATATATAGTGGAGTCTCATGACCATTTTTGGAATTCTTCTCTTTGCCTGCCCCACATTTTCACAGCTTTTGTTAAACACCTTTTGTAGAAAGGAGAAGTTTAATGGATGTGTGCCATCCATTCTCCAGTGCATAAAAACCAATTTTGTTTCATATTTTTCCTCAAACATCCAGTGCACTAACAGCTTTGGCCTGCTTCTATATCCAAACCTATTTTTTATTCTAGTTTTAGAAACTGAGCTATTTTATTCTGCTATATTTTTTGCCCATTCCTATGGCACGCAGAAGATCCCAGGCCAGGGATGGAACCCATGCCACTGTAGTAACCAGAGGCACTGCAATAACTGGAGCCACTGTAGTGAAAATACCAGACACTTAATCTACTGAGCTACAAGGAAACTCTGTTATTCTACCATTTTTGAATCTTTATGTCTCTGGCTAGTTCCTAGATTCTAGTCTTCTTTTTTCTAATATTCTGGATTTCCTCCACCCTCAGCATCCATGATTGTATCGCCATTTACAGCACTCTTTACTTGCCAGGACCCCCATCTAACTACACTATGCCAGCCTCTTCTGTAGAAGCAACGCCAAGAAGTTATGTTGTGAGCCACATGGGAAGTCCAATGCCAGCCTCTTCTGATACCACGAAATGCCTGCCTATTTGACACTACTTTGAAACATTCCTTTGAAACCAATCGTATTTCCTGCTCAAGGATTAACTTTTACCATATTCTTTTCCTTTGATAAGCCTGTCCTGCCTCTGAGTCATAGTTATCCTAACATGATACAGTGTGCCAATTCATTCCAGTACTTTTCTAGAGTGCCTCCTCAAATACAGTCTCCTCTTCTGTAACTGGTTCTTAAGCTGGAAGCCTGGGCAGATGTTTTGCTAACAGTATAAGTGCGTTGATGTTTCAAAAGGACTTTTTTAATGGCAATCCTAATAGCTGACATTCACAGTTCTCATTTATCGTCATCACTGAGTATATTTTGTTTGTTTGCTATTAAAATACATTTTAAAATTCTACAATATTTCTGGGATACAAAGAGATTTAGAAAGCAACTCAAAAAATAACAGCAAAAAGATAGCTAAGTCATTTTGTAATACCTGATCAGTGGTAAGGGATGGAATAACAATAATTTTTGAGACCTTTTAACATTCTTAAAAGATATTTGCCTAAATATGAAAGAGAAAAAAGGTAATGAACACTTTCAATGGGCATGCCCAGGAAACTTGACTTGCAGTGAAACTGCAATCAAAAGGGATGCCCAAAAGCCATCAGCCCTCAACCTCAGAAAAGGAAGACTTACTCTCCTTTATAATATAAAAATAATAGCCTCATGTGAAGATGATATAGCCTCATGTGAAAGGTTTTTAAAAGGTGAATTCAATGCAGAAATTAAAACTCTAAAAGGAAATATGATTATTGTAATCTGCTATGCTTCATCACAGACTGAATGCCACGCCATTTCAGGTAGGTGAACTCAGAGTGCATTACTTTATCCAGCTGAATACTAACTTAGAGTACTTCCTATTGTGAGATATGATATATATAAAAAAAAAACACACACACACACACACCAAAGAAACCCAATTCACATGAGGTTTAGGGCTCATAAATTATAGATCCAGAAGATATTATTAAAGAAAGTTAGGGACTTTTCCAATATAGTTGTCCCAAAATCTCATTGGTGTAACTGCCATGGAAAAACTTCTGAATAGCATGGAGTACTGCTGAACATTTGTTTTTGCTGAAAAGTTATCAGGATATAGTCAATTATGAAATAGTTTTGTAAATCCCCAAGACTGAAATAGAGGATATTCTGTTCTTTTTTTCATCTCAAACCTACTATATAATACAAGTACATTCAATTTTTTAGCACATTAAGGTTTATATCAAAAACATTCAGGTATAAAAAATCTAAAATTGTCATGCTATTATAATTTCCTTTACATTTTATCCTAATTCTGCTACTAACAAAATACCTACAGGCACAATGAAAATGGCATATTTTAGTTACAAATATTTAAATTGAAGAAAAATCCCTGTAAATATGCTATATAAAATATAAATGTAAAACAAGTGGCCAGTTGTAGATAGTTAGGAAACAAATCAAGAATTATTTTAAGTGTTGTAAATGCAATATGGGGCACTTTCTACAAGCTATCTGCTTAACAAGTAAGTATTTTAACAAATTTGTATTCCTCCAGACAAATATCTTACAACAAATAGGAATGAAACAAGTTTGAAAATGAAATGCCATTAAGCAATTTAATAACAAAGATATTCTGGAAACATTTGGCAGCACATTCACATTATTATATGTAACATGATAAAAACAGAAAAAGGAAATGCTTCCTGTAGGTTTGTGATGATTTTTTTTTTTTAGTGTTTGGTAATCAATGAACCGACTTTTTAGTGCGATCATATTAGACCACATTTATAAGAAAATTTTCCCATGCTGATCTCTGTCCCTAAAAAGATCTCATAAATGTCAAGTCTTTCCAAACAAAAGGCAGTTTTCCTGGCCATCATTTTCATTTCTTTGGAATTAAGACTGGATGATTCAACAGGCCAAAAAGTTATACTAGGAAGAGATTTCACAAGAGGCAGAGCAGTTTTACAAGCAATGAGGTGTGTATCTGCTGGATTCAGAAGCATTTATTGTATAATTTCTCTAGTTAATTTTCTACCCATATCCAACCAATCTCACTATTTCTTTCTGAAGAATGTATGACTTATGGGAGAATTCTTGCAGTGATACATTGCCATTCAAGATATTAGTTGAAAGAACACAAAAATAAACAGCTTTCCAAGATATAACCATTCAACCTAAAAAATAACAAGCCCACACATCAAGACCTTTATTACATGGAGAAGCATATTGTAGAGTCCTTCCTAATCACTGGAAGGCAAGAGAGAACTGAAGTATCTCTTTACTCTTCACAGAAAGAAAACTCCAAGATATATCAAAAGAGTTGGACACAAATGATTTGGTATAAAAACCAAACAAAACATACTAGATCATAGTTCAGAGCTACATCTGCTTTTTCCTTATTAAACCTACTCAATTTTAATTTATCAAATAAGTGATTTCAATACTACAGAAGACTTTATGGAGAAGATGGTTTAGAAGGAATCCAAGGACTTCAGCAGCAGCAGCATCAGCAGCAGCATTAACAATAAGACTCTACCCTTAAAAACAATCTACAAAGTGCTTTCAAGTTTATTCTTTCCTTTTAAAGTTACAATGTCTCAAAAAGGTAGAGCATACATATGCTTTTATTTTGTAGCTATGAAAACTGAAGTAGAGAAAAGGTGTCTATAAACTTTTCATGATGACTTGACCAAGGAAACAAAGCTAGTAAATATTCTCAACAAATACTGCCTGAAATAAAGGCTGTTTTGGTTTCATATTAGGAAGTATTTACATTGGACCTATATTGAAAAGAAGGAATAATCTCTGATCAATGCAGTCATCTGATTCTAACTGGAAAAATTATTTCATTATAAAAAGAGCAGGGACATATCAGACACATGTGAGTTCCAATTCTCACCTCTCTATTTAGTAGCTATATACCTTTGTAGGCTACTCAGTATGCTTGACCTTAAACTTCTACCTGCATACTGGAAAAATGCCTCTCCTTTCCCTCCCCCATAGGGCTACTGTGAAAATTAAATGAGATATATATGATGAAGGTTCAGTGCAATGTCTAGAACATACATGTACACGCAGACACACACAGTCTAGAAGATACTATGTACATACACACACACACAACGTTTGGTTTTTCCCTCCTAATGTTAAATTATTCTATACCATGTACCTAACACTATGCCTAGGAGAAAATTCATATGGCTGTTGTTCTTGAGGAAATTTTCGTCATTGAGAAGAAAATAATTTTAATTGGAGAACAACATACTGAAATATCATGGATAAAAAGGAGGCACCAATCAGTTTGATTATAGGCTGTTGTTCTTGAGGAAATTTTCGTCATTGAGAAGAAAATAATTTTAATTGGAGAACAACATACTGAAATATCATGGATAAAAAGGAGGCACCAATCAGTTTGATTATAGGCTGTGACTAGGGAGAAAATAAAGTGGTTAGATTATTCACTCTCTGCTAACTATTTTCTGCTAATAATTCTAGCTTCAAATAGAAAAGGGTCTTTTAATCTTTTTCTATACATCTTTTTTTTTGGCCACACCTGTGGCAGGCAGAAGTTCCCTGGGCTAAGGATGGAACCTGCCCACAAGCACTGACCCAAGCCACAGCAGTAACAGTGCCAGATTCTTAACTCACTAAGCCACCAGGGAATTCCCTCTATACTTCATCATTTTAAAAGGGATAATGTGTTTAGCTTTTTTTCTTTTTTGCTATAGTCCCATGAAACAGAATATATTCAGGAAGACTTCTTCCTCATTTTTTCCCCATGAACTAAGAAATGATTGCTGTTGGCAGCCTAAGGAATGACATTATTGGAACAGGTTAATCAAAGGACTCAACTATAGCTTGGGAAACTAGCATCACAGATACAACTTATTTTGCAGAAAACCGAAAGACAATATGAAGAAAAAAGTTTACTGAACCTGTCCAAAGAAAGTCTCAGTACTATATCCTGAGCGTGATTACCTCTTAAATGTGCATGTATATTTCAGAATATGTAAAATTGTACAGTGACACTGTGTGTTGCAAAGTGTATTTAAAAGAGTCTCCTTCTACATAAGAACCATATGCACCTAAACCCTTGTTCTATTCAGTGTGGTATCTAAAAATACACCAATCATTCTTCTTCAAAGCCGGTGTTCTTCAGATTTCATTGAGGTCAACAAACCCCTACCCACAGCACTTTGAAATACTTTCAAAACTAATACACCTTTTCATAGAGATTATAATATTTAAATTTGGTAAATATGCTGGACTATTATTTGGAGACTTTTGTTTATTTTTTCAGGACTCCTACTTGTATCGCTGTTCTAAATATGAGAATTAATGGAAGTGGAATATTAAGCACAGCTCTGATTTTTTTCCCTCAACTACATAATAGATTTATTCTTATAATAAGAAATAAGAAATGAACTAGTCTTATTTCTCAAGCATTTTAGCTTAGGTTTCTTCTTCTTTTCCACTAAAACATCTTCTGTATATACAACATAATTAAGAAAAACCACAACAGTGGTTTTCTGCCAGTGGGAATGTTTCAAAACTATTACTTCAGAGTGGCTTCCTCCCCCCACCCTCCGCCCCGCTTTTTGGGCAAAGGAGTCTTTTATTAAACCCACTGCACTACTCAATCATCCCCTCTTCTTTTTTTAACTCTGAAAAATAGCACTGAGGGGGAAAAAAATTCTAGGGAAGACATTTTTATTTTTATTGACGGACAGTCTGGAATCTAGCAATTGGATGAGAAATTGAGTATCCATCCCTTGACTCAACTCACTAGAGCAAAAGTAAAAAGGAGAACACTCAGGTTCTGGCAACAAACTTTTCCTCTGGACATATTCCATTGGCTTGTGGCACAACTGCTGTACATCTATTAAGAGTTCCAATGTCTATTGGTTGTGTTCATCTGCTTCAGGAATTTCTCTTTTAAGCTCAGCACTTGTTGGGCTTTTAAGAGCTCCTTGAAAGTTCAGTTTCAAAAACCTCTTTTAGTTACAAGAGCTCCTTCTGCTTGTTCCTTTATACAGCTTCCTGTTTGTGCCTGTTTATTAAATGCCCTTTTCCAAGTAACCATTGACTGTTGGAATAATTACAGGATTCATAATGATTCATTTGATCTTCAAATGCTTGGAAAGAATCACTATTGGTCCTATCCTCATTCTACCACTTGAAAGTCTGTCAGCCCAATTAACACATTCTTAGTTGAGCACTACTAGAGCTTTCTTGGGAAAGGTTATACCAAATTAAGAGAAATTTAGAATTTACATATATTTTTTACCATGTCGAGAAATATATTTTCCAAAACATTTCTTGTAATTTAGTCTCTCCCCCCTGTTTTATGTCTTAATGACAAACCACACGAGAAAGTCATGAAGAAATATGGAATTGTAGGGAGTTCCTGTCATGGCTCAGCGATCAGTGAACTGACTAGCATCCATGAGGACACGGGTTCAATCCCTGGCCTCGCTGCATTAAGGATCTGGCATTGCCGTGAGATGTGGTGTAGGTCACAGATGAGGCTCAGATCTGGCATTGCTGTGGCTGAGGCATAGGCCGGCCAGCGGCTACAGCTCTGATTGGATCCCTATCCTGGGAACCTCCATATGCCATGGGTGTGGCCCTAAAAAAAAAGAAAGAAAGAAAGAAAGATGGCTGAGTAGTATTCTCTTGTGTATATACACCACATATTCCTAATCCAATCATCTGTCAATGGACACTTTGGTTGTTTCCATGTCTTGGCTATTGTGAATAGTGCTGCAATGAACATGCGGGTGCATGTGTCTTTTTTAAGGAAAGTTTCTTCTGGATATATGCCCAAGAGTGGGATTGCTGGGTCATATGGTAGCCATAAAAAAGAACAAAATAATGCCATTTGCAGCAATGTGGATGGAACTAGAGACTCTCACCCTGAGTGAAATAAGTCAGAAAGAGAAAGACAAATACCATATGATATCACTTATATCTGGAATCTAATATATGGCACAATTGAACCTTTCCCCAGAAAAGAAAATCATGGACTTGGAGAAGAGACTTGTGGTTGCCAAGGGGAAGGGTGAGGGGGAGGGGGAGGGGGAGGGGGAGGGAGTGGGGTAGATTGGGAGCTTGGGGTTAATAGATGCAAACTATTGCCTTTGGAATGGATTAGCAATGAGATCCTGCTGTGTAGCCCTGGGAAATATGTCTAGTCACTTATGATGGAGCGTGATAATGTGAGAAAAAAGGATGTATACATGTATGTGTAACTACAGTAAAAAAAAATTGTATTGGGGAAATAACAATTAAAAAAAAGAAGAAAGATGGAATTGTAAAACTCTTCTTAAAATGTATATTTAAATTACTTATGCAGACTAATGGTCAGATTACATATTATAATTATATATTACAATATGTAATTCTCATCTATTTTGATAAACACATGTATCTCTTTTTTCTAACTCTATAACTTTTTTTTTCTCTTTTTAGGGACTCACCTTCAGCATATGGAGGTTCCCAGGCTAGGGGTTGAATTGGAGCTGTAGCCATGGGCCTATGCCACAGACACAGCAACATGGGATCCAAGCCGCAGCTGCGACCTACTCCACAGCTCATGGCAATGCTGGATCCTTAACCCACTGAGCAAGGCCAGGGATTGAGCCTGCATCCTCATGGATACTAGTCAGATTGGATTCCTTTGAGCCACAGCGGACACTCCTAAACTTCCTCTTAAGATCCCCATTACTTGGTCCTTTTCATAATCACAATAGTATCCAAATATGAATATATTTTAAGGTTTGAGAAAAAGTAATTTTGGTAACATTCCTTATAGTGCCTTTCTTAAGAGTAACTAACTAGGTCTGCTGGTAAAAAATATGCCAATTAGATGACAAAAAGTAAACCTTCATTGATACTACTTAGTATTATTAAAGTTTGTGTTCTTTGGATTTTGAAATGTATCCTACAGATATATTTTTATCTATCAATCAGTACATTATAAATTAAAGAATAAAGTACATAACATATACACATGTACAATCACACTTAATTTTAGCCAGTGGTATCCTTGAGCTAAAATCATACTTATCACATAGCTAAATAACGCTTTACTTATAAAAGATTTTCAAGAGATTTTTTTTTTAATTTATTTGTAGAGTTCCCATCATGGCTCAGTGGTTGACGAGTCCAACTAGCAACCATGGGGTTGTGGGTTCTATCCCTGGCCTTGCTCAGTGGGTTGGGGATCTGGCATTGCCGTAAGCTGTGGTGTGGGTTGTGGACATGGCTTGGATCCTGCGTTGCTGTGGCTCTGGCGTAGGCCAGCGGCTGCAGCTCCGAATGGACCCCTATCCTGGGAACCTCCATATGCCATGGGAGCAGCTCTAGAAAAGCTCTAAAAAAGACCAAAAAAATTATTTGTTACCTCTTGTTTTGGAGTTATTTGTAGCTGACCCTCATCCCAGCTAACATAGCACCTGATCCAGACTTGAGGTGACAGTGAAAGTTCCTAGAAGGAAGTGGTGTCTACATTGAGAACTAACAGGGGAAAGGAGAGTTGATGGACTGAGAGGTAGTTAAAGTGTTTCAGGATGAAGAAGGATGGGAAGACAGGATGATATGCTTTAGGACTAAAGCAATATTTGGAAAAGCATTTAGTATTTACAGAAGTGGGAAGAAGGCTTCAAGAGATAAGACTGTAGATATAAATACATGTCAGATCAAGTAAGATAAATCAAACCATACTAAGGTGTCTGAATTTTGTAGCTGAGAAATTTGGAAGCCCCTGAAGTTTTTACTTTTTTTTTTAAATTATTATTAGTTTTTCAGCAGGAGTGTTGCATAACTATATTTGCATTACCGAAATATAATTTTGGCACAAGGTATCTAGAAATCCATTTCAATGACACTGAAATTTTTTTTTTTTTTTTTTTTTTTTTTTTTTTTTTTTTAGTGCTGCATTTGTGGCATATGGAAGTTCCTGGGCTAGGGGTCGAATTGCTTGATCCTTAAACCACTGAGTGAGGCCTGGGATAAAACCCACATCCTCATGGACACTATATTGAGTTCTTTACCTGCTGAGCCGCAATGGGAACTCTGACACTGATATTTTTATAAAATAAAAAACTTGTGGAAGTCCACTAAACAAACACTTTTATAGAAAAAGATACAGATTTGATTTTATAAATCTCTATCTTATTATCTTTTAATTAGCGATTCACATGTGCATGAGTTCTAAGATGGGATTCCTGGATGTGGTAGCTTTACAGAATGAAAAAATTAATTGTTCATTAAGATAGTGCTTTATAGTTAGTAAAGTTTTTCACATACTCATTTAATGATTTAGATCTTCTAGAATAGGACAATAAAGAATTAATAAAAGGAAAGGAAGGTCTTTCTACACAGACTAAGGCACAGTAGAAAACTAATAGGCTATTTCATTTCTTTCCCAAGAGTTTCCCTCAGATCAGTCTAGAAGGAGGAATGTACAAACAATAGTAGGATCAAGAATTCTGGAAAGTAAAAGCAAAAAAAGTAAGTGTACTCATTTGATTATTTTTCTCCGAAGAAAATAATATCTTACGGTTTAAACAACTTCATAGAGAAATGAAGTGACATTTTTCCTGTTTTTGAACTTTCAATCCTTTTTCTAACCTATGGCATTTCTCCAAAGAAACTAAAAAGTCGTATGTAATGAATATAGGAAACTGACTTTTAGAGCAAAGGAATTTCCCTCCCATAGGCAAATGAGCTTTTGTTATTTATTTGCTTTAGTGAAAAAATGTTGTCATATTTCATTGAAAGTAAAATACCATCCACTGCAAAAGTCAGATTTTAGAGCTGTTAAACATGAATAAAAAGATGACATTACAAGTGATGAGAAACACTGAAGTGACAGAAAAGATGAGGTTACTATGGAACTTTCTTAAATTCCTCTCAGAATCAAAGCAACAATAAAGAGTTTGTTGTATACAAATTGCATACATGCTTATGTATACAAGTTGTACATACACTTATGAAAACATATGGTGGCATCATTTTACACTCTAATTTTTAACATTTTTATATATATATACAGTATATGCATGTGTACTTGTGTGTGTACACATGCACGTTAAGACCGAAGTTCCAAAAGAAAAATATAGGGCAAGAAAAGAGGGAAAAAATAAGGAACTGGCATGCATACTGCAAAATGAAAATAAGCTGTAGTATTATTAGCATTAGCATTCAACAAACATTTGCTAAAACCTTGTAAACGCATTAACAAGATCTGTCATTAGAGTTCTCTGTCCACTAACTGTGAGAGAACAGCAATGAATAATGATACTTTCATTATGTAGCAACTAAAACTTGTCCATTTTTCTCATGAGGGTTTTATGAGAGTTTATTAAGCTATATTAGATAAACATATTATAATAAGAATTAGGAATTTTTTTCTACAAAATAACTTATTTCATAGGCTATTATATGGTTTTCATCTCTGCCCAAATCAGAACTCCACTTCCTGACCAATGATTGGGTTAAAACCATCCAAAATTGATGCTGTAATGTAGATTTTAAATGTTATGCCTAGCTAAAGTCAACATCACTAAAATAATGATGGATAAAAATAAAGTACAAAGATTTTCAAATTAAATTGTAATAACAACCACAGCAGAGAAATGTAAAAAATGCCATTGCTCAATGACTTTAAATATATTGTTTAAAAAAATCCTGATATTAAAAACGGGTTTCTGAATTCAGCACTCATGTTACAAGCAACTGTCCCAGGTTGGAGAGAGATGTAGGAAATTTTGGACCTAAAAATGTAAGACATATGGTCTTGATTGCCTTTCGCAGCTACGTTAAGAGTTCAGTGTAAAGAAAAGCTTTCCAAACGCCAGCTTGCAAACTAGGTTTTTATGTGAAACTCTAATAAAACAGCAGCAGATGTTTCTATGCTATTAATTTGTTTGGGACATTTTTGGCTGGTTCATTCCAAATCAACTGTTATCCCCTGTCCAACAACTGCAGTGTTCATTTCTTTTTTACACACGGAGAAAGAGAGAGAAAGGAAGCTTCTCCTTCGGAATAGCTATTATATCAATTTGCTGTGTTCATGGGAAAGCGAATGCCAGCACTTGTGCTTTTTTTTTCTTTTTATGAATGCCCTTAGAAACTGATAAAAGATGATTTTGATTTTGATTTATATTTTCTTTTACTACTGGTGGATGGGGGCATGAGGGGATCACCCAGTGAAGGAACTGTAGACTAAGGAAAAAAATCTTGACTTACTTATTTCTGAAGCCTGCTTATATTGCTGTAGATGACTGATAAATTTATTTTGGTCCTGACTTACATGATAAAAAGATCATCACCTTATAAATGTTCACACTAACAGAATCCATTCACTTCCATTTCCCTCTCTCAACCTTTTAACTCATTCTTGCTGCCCCAAAGATCTTAACAATTGCCTTTCACTGGATGTAATATATCTCTTGCTGATTTTCATTAAAGCAATGACTATGTTTTACCTTCACAAAGAAAACAAATGTGATTTTTAAAATTAAAGCCTTTCTTTAACTTAGTGATTTTTCCCAATTACATATTAATCAAACAAACAACAGGTCCAGCTGATTCTTTCCACTGGCGCCAAACGTGTTCACTTCTAACCATCTTTCCTCTATAACTGGGCCGTTTGCTATATATGAAATTATATATTCTGGTTGGTAATACTGAGAATTCATATTTAAGAATCATTCTCAGTCCATACAGATTATTAATATCTTTCAAGATTACACAGAAATCCTTAATGGGATTTAAATAGAAGCCCTAAAGCCTATTACTCTATGAAATTACTCAGGCTACTGGCTAAAGTGCCAAAATGATTTGGATTTCAGTTTTGTTTCTAAAACAAATGTAATAAAGTATCATTAACAGAATTCAACTACAGTCGGTTCAAGTTCAAAAAGTCTGCACATTCTAGTGTAATTAGAGAACAAGAAAGTTTTAAAGCCCTAATGGAATTTTCTATAATTCTCTCCTTAATTGGAAAATGTTTGCTACTTGGAAGTATTTCCAGGATGTAAGAGCCAACTAACAAAGCAAAGAACCTTATAAGATGCTTTCTCTATATGTATCTGCTCTGCTCTTTTGACATTGCAGCTGCTCTTCCTGGTCTGTGGGAACAGTTAAATCCTACAATATATCTCAACTGCCCTGTGGATAGAATTCATGTATGATGAGCATCTTTCTGATCTGGCTCCTCTCCTGCTCAACTCTCCACTTCATCTGTTACCAATCTTGAACTCCCCTACCACTCTAGCCTGCAGGCCAACTGAACCCTTTAGTTTCCAAACAAGTCACCATGTTTCTAGCCACTGTTTAGAGGCTATTATGTTATTTTCTACATCTCACAGTCTTAACTAGTTACCTACAATATATCCTATCAGTCTCAGATTTTTTTTTTTTTTTGCCTACAAATTTATCCTACTAATTCCTTTCATCCCACAGCATTTACCTGCACATCATTGCCCTTCCAAAGACATAACAGAAGGGGAATCTCATTTGTACGTGTTTATATAAGACACAGTCCTTACCCTTGTAAAAGTAGAATACATTGCAATTGTCAGTCTCACAAAAGCCCCTTCATAGTAGGAAATGTTTAAAGTCACCATGAAATCTTTTCCTAACATAGTACCTGAATTTTAGAAGGAATTTGATAACATGCTTGGGATTCAACACTCTTTATTACCTCTATAACATCAGAACAGATTTTGTGAGGTAGAGACCATGTAAGTTTCATTTCTTGATTCTGCTCATTTGGCTAAATCAAGAATAGGCTTTCCACACTTGTCCCAAACTGAGTCTCTGCTCTGAACCCTCTTCTAACCCTCCTACCAAATCATGTTTCTCCTATACTCATCCCTGACTCAAAAACTTTCCAATTCTCACATCTTATAGTAAAAGCCAAAATTGTTATAATGACCTGGAAGACTCTGTCTCTTATCATTTGCTCACACTATTACCTCTCTCACTTCTGTAACATACTTCTATCTTACTTACTCTGTCCCAACCATAAGAGGTCCTAGCCATACCTTAAATGTTTCAAGCCCACTTCCTTCCTCAGCTCTTCAGCAGTTACTATTCCTTCTGTGTGGATAATGGATACCCACAAAGCTCCTTCCTTCACCTTCTTTAGATTTTAAGTCAAACGATACTTACTCAGTGAGACCTAACCTTTAAATAAGGTCTCCTTATTTAAAACTGAATAAGGAGCTCCAGTCGTGGCTCAGTGGTTAACGAATCCTACTAGGAACCATGAGGTTGCAGGTTCCATCCCTGGCCTTGCTCAGTGGGTTGAGGATCCGGCGTTGCAATGAGCTGTGGTGTGGGTCGCCGGTGTGGCTCAGATCCCACGTTTCTGTGGCTGTGGCATAGGCCGGCGGCTACAACTCAGATTAGACTCCTAGCCTGGAAACCTCCATATGCCCCTAGAAAAGACAAAAAGAGCCCCCCCCCCAAAAAAAAACAACCTGAATGAATAGCCTCACATTTGGCTTTTCCTAACCATCCCCCCTTTTTTTCTTTTGCTTTTTAGGGCTGCAGGGACAGCATATGGAAGTTCCCACACTGGGGGTCAAATTGGAGCTACAGCTGCTGGCCTACACCACAGCTACAGCAACGCAAGATCTGAGCTGCAAGTGTGACCTACACCACCACAGCAACTCTGTATCCTTAGCCCAATGATTGAGGCCAGGGATCTGCATCCTCAGAGTTCCTGTCATGGCACAGCGAAAATGAATCTGACTAGGAACCATGAGGTTGCAAGTTAAATTCCCTGACCTCGCTCAGTGGGTTATGGATCTGGCATTGCCATGGGCTGTGGTGAAGGTCGTAGACACACTCAGATCTGGTGTTGCTGTGGCTCTGGCGTAGGCCAGCTGCAACAGCTGCAATTGGACCCCTAGCCTGGGAACCTCCATATGCCATGGGTGTGGCCCTAAAAAAACAAAAAGACAAAAACAAAAAACAAACCTTGCATCCTCATGGATCCTAGTCTGGTTCATTACCACTAAGCTGTGTTAGGAACCCTTCTCTTCTTTCTTTATTTTAGTTTTTCATCATCTAACAAACAATAAACTTTAATTATTTGTGTTACTGCATATCCTCTCTTCTGCACTGCAAACTTCGTGAAAACAGGGATTTGAAAGAGTTTATTTTGCTTTGATTTTTGTCTCCTTGGCATTTAGAATAGAGCCTGCCATTAATCAGATACTAAATTAATATTTAATTGACTACTACTTGATAAACATAACAAAACTGAACTTATATGTATTTTTTTTTTTTTAGGGCCACACTCATGGCATATGGAGGTTCCCAGGCTAGGGGCTGAATCAGAAATACAGCTGCTGGCCTACACCACAGCCACAGCAACACAGGATCTGAGCCATGTCTGCAACCTACATTACAGCTCAGAGCAATGCCAGATCCTTCACCCACTCAGCAAGGCCAGGGATCAAACCTGCATCCTTATGAATCCTAGGCAGATTCGTTAACCGTTAAGCCACAACAGGAACTCCTACATGTATTTCTAAGCATACATTAACTATGCTAAAATAAACTAAAATCCTGACCTTGATCATTATTTTTAACTTCACTTTTGTAATTATTCATATGGTAAAACTGAAAACTAAAAACTATAAAATGTTAACAGCTTATACCTAATGTCTAAACATATTTTTACTTGTTTTTTGTAGTTTTACAGATACTAATAGAAGTGTTTCGATTAAAAAAATTTTCTTTAGATCTTAGAAAAATATAAACTATGAACTGGTCCAGACTCCTTAACAAAACTAAAACACAAAGCTATTTTGTCAATCATTATCTGATCTTATTTTTGTAAAAATAAAACCACAATTTAACCAAATTTAAAATAATAAAAGTTTTTATACCAAATATTACTCATCTACAAGTTTTAAACACGTAAGCATACACACAATGACACACACATACACATCATATTTTGATAACAAAATGGAAACAGAAAGTCTTCAAAGTCGTAAAGTTCTAAATCTACATCTCCTCTGAGCTCATGCTCATAGGACATCTGTCAAGTTTAAAATCGTTTCTTGATTCTGCCTGCTTTTACAACAGATAAACACTTTTATCAATATATAATATGCCTTTATTAACATCTTGACCAAAATAAGTAAACACAGCCCTAACTTAAAGTCAATTTATTTTTATACCAAAACATTAATATACTGTACTCTCAGATAACCCAAAATCAGTTAAGTAGAATCCTCAGGAAAATTCCATTTAATGAAACCTGACAACCACATTAAAAAAAGAAAGTTATATATTATGCCATGTACACCTGTGCTTTCATTCCCAAGGTTACACAGTAGATGGATCAGAGATCTTGACACAGACTTTAGTCTATTCTTAATTGCAAATTTATACCACCTGTGACACTAGCCTAAAACTAGTGACATTTATCTCTGCTCTCATCTTTCTCATAGTTATAGCTATCATTTATTCAATGTCCACTATAATAGGCAAAGCTTATTTGAGTTCTATTTATAAGCTCTAACTTACTAACTACATAAATGCTGTCTTGTGAGGTTGGATTAGAGATACTCCTTTCCTTCTTTACTCCCCACCCCCACCTCCCTTCCGTGCTATTTAAGTAAATGTTCCATTCCTCCTAAATCTGAGACCCATTAGCATCCTAGGCTGTTCAGATAAGTGTATGTCAGTTCCTTCTTCTTCTTTTTTTTTTTTTTTGGTAAATTTCAGTGTGTATTTCTGACACATTTTAAAATTGGGTGTAAGGTGCTTTAGGCATAGCTATTCCCCTACTGATGGCCCTATTCCTCTTTATAGGACAGTGGAAAATGTGGCTTTATGATATTTTTTTTGTCTTTAATTTTTGAGCACAGAAATAATTTCTAAGATATAAAATATAAGGAGTCATGTCAAATTGCTAATAACCTAGAAATTAAGTTGGTTTATCATTAAAAATGTACATAGAAATTCACTACATCAATAGATAAGGTGGGTAAAAACAGAGATGGCATGCGCAATATATCCAGGAAAACCATTTCATACAATTCAAAACTAACTCATGAAAAAAAAAAAAAACAAACCCTCAGAAGGAGTTCCCATTGTGACACAGCGGAAACAAATCCAGCTAGGAATCATGAGGTTTCGGGTTTGATCCCTGGCCTCGCTCAGTGGGTTAAGGATCCAGTGTTCCCATGAGCTGTGATGTACGTTGCAGACGCAGCTCAGATCTGGCGTTGCTGTGGCTGTGGTGTTGGCTGGCAGCTGTAGTTCCAATTGGACCCCTAGCCTGGGAACTTCTATATGCCTTGAGTTCGCCCCTAAAAAAGGAAAACAAAAACAAAAACAAAAACACACACACACACACACACAAAAACTCAGAAAATTAAAAACACAGTATATATTAAAACATTAGAGCAGGAGTTCCTGTTGTGGCTCAGTGGGTTGAGAACCCAACTGCTATCCATGAGGATGAAGGTTCAATCCCCAGACATGCTCAGTGGGTTAAGGATCTGGCATTGCCACCAGCTGCAGTGTAAGCCGCAGATGCAGCTCAGACATCCTGTTGCTGTGGCTGTGGTGTAGGCCAGCAGCTGCAGCTCTGATTAGACCCTTAGCCTGGGAATTTTCATATGCCTCGGATACAGCCCTTATCCCCCCCAAAAATCTTAAAACAAATGTTATTCTTAATAGAGAAATATGAGAAGCAGTTGTTTTTGAATTAAGAGTAAGACAGGAAGACTTGGTATCACCATTCCCATTCAACATTATTCAAGGGGTCCTAAAAACTACAGTTAGGGAATTCTAACCTCAACAGTGTCTATAGTCATAGATAATTTCAATGATCATAGTTCAGACCATGGAACTAGAACCAGGTAATTGGAACCTAGAAAGTGAGGTAAAAATAAAAGTCCACGGTGGGCACCACAGACCTACAGAGGTGAGGCTGTCTGCTTTTGGAATTTTTTCAGATAACATTCCAAAGTCTTGATTAATTCAGCATTGTAAGGCACAGTCCCTCATGGTTCAGTCAAAACACAGCTAAGCAAAAGCTGTGCACAAAACTTCCAACCAAAACACTTCAAAGGCAACAGTTTACAGCCAGAACTGGTAAGGATGAGTGAGAGTCCACTTGCATCACACTGAGTACTCTTTCCTAGCTGAACTCCTTAAATTTAGTACAGGGAAGGCTCAAGTAAACCAGGTGTGAGGCTGCCGTTGACCATTGGGAGAGAGTGGGTCTAAGTCCTGATTGAATCGTGGAGGCCCCAGGCTGTCCAGGCTTCCAGCTGGAGTTTATGTCACAGACGCAGACTCCACGTTGGAGTTCAGGAGGCTAGGGCCCTTTGGGGTTTGGGACAGAGAAGACCCAGGTCTGTAAAGTCCCACTACCAGATGCTCCTTGAGGGTGGCACCACTGATTCACGGCACCGCTTTGAAGTTTCTGCAGGCTCTGATCCTCCTCAGTCCCCTAGACACTGAAGCTGCCATGACGGTTTGTAGGTTTGTGGAGGCCTCTATCCTGCCGAGGCCACAGCAGTCCTGGATGCCTGGGCTTAGCTCCTGGGCAGGGTCCTGCTGCTCTGAGAGTGGAAAACCATGACCACGTCTCTGCACCCAGTGAAAGCAGATGTAGCGCCCGGTGGTCCAGGCAGCAGCAACAGACCCTCAGAGCCCGCAGCCACCTGGGAGCTTTACTGCCTCAAGCCCGCAAGTGCTGCTGGGAACATGGCGGCCCGCACCAGGTCGAAGGAGCTTGAGTATTTGCGCGCGGGTTAATGATCATTTGGGTTTCAGCTTCCGGGGGAGGTCTGCTCAGGTTTCCTAGCCATTTATTATTGAGCTATTTGCCACCCCCAGTCTGCGCTATTTAATATATTTTCATATGTATTTCTTAATATGAATGCTATTCCTTTTTTAACATGTGTTATGAAGATGTCTTGATTCTTGCCATTTTTTTCACTCTTTATGGTGTCTTTTTGATAAACTGAAGATTGTAATTTTAATGTCAAATATAAAGATCTCTTCTTTACGATTAGTGCTGTTAGAGTCTTGTTTATCCTTACCCCAAAGTCATAAAGCTTTATTCTTGTATTATAGTTTTTCCTTTCACATTTATGACTTTTATCTGACACTTATGTCTTTGTATAATGTGGAATAATTCCCCCCCCCCCACGCCCCAACCCCCGGTATGAATAAGCTCCTATCTTAGCACTTTTTACTGAAAAGCTCATCTTTTCTTCCCAGCCTGTAATATCTGTTCTATCATAAATCAATTTCCATTTGCCTTTGGGTCTGTCTCTAGGCTCTCAATTCTGCCTGTTGATCTGTTTACCTGTGTCTGTACCAGTCTTCATTACTAGAGCCTTATAGTAAGTTTTTACACCTGATAAGGCAAGGCTGCCCATCTAATTCTTATTCTCAGACCTGTCTTGGTTATTTTTGGTTTCTTGGAAAAATTTTGTATTGGCTTGTCAGCCCCCCTCACATACACACACTCATACACACACATATACATGCACACTCCTGTTGAGATTTTTATTGGAAGGGAAAGAAAAGAAAATAAACAATTCTTTTTCTTAATGAGGGAAAACTATTTTCCGCTGAGATCTACCATGGCTGTTTATTGCCTAATGGGATAGGATTTTTATAACTTTTGATCCAGTCCATTCTTCCATCTCTATAAACATATCTTTATAATGTACCCAGTTTACTGGAACGGAATTGAAAGAGCATGATGCAACAAAAACATAAAGTGATCCAATTTGAAAGCTAAAGAAACACTCAGCAATTTCTTTATTTTCTGTCAGGTTGGGTCTAGTTATGTATTATTTTAGTGTATGCATTATCTGTATGATTAGAGCCAAATTCCTTTAAGACAGACAACTATTTGCTCACACCAATGAAACTTTTCAGTACTTATATTTTGCTTTGTGTTAGATGCTTTACAGTATTTTGAGTGCCTCTGTAGGTCATGCCTAGCAAAGAATTAAGTATTTCATGCTTAATCATTCATATTTATAATAATTCTGTAAGATTGATACCATTATCTCTATGCTTCCAGAAACTGAATCTTAGAAAGATTAGCTAACTTGCCCAAGGACAAACAGCCAATAAATAGCAGGGCCTGGAATGAAACCCATTTTCTTTGGTTTGAATAAATATTGGTTAGGTGTATAAAAAATGGTGATAGATTTGAAAAAGACCAATGTGGACACACTGTCAATGAGTAAAGATGTATGATATTAATTGAGATTTTATTTACTTAAATCATTCATTGTTGATAGGCTGAGTCTGCACCAGACCTGTGATCCTCCCTCTGGAATTATTTCATTCAGCTGTGGCTTGATCTACACATTGTTTTTCTTGCCAAGAACTGCAGCAGTACAGGGAGCCTCTCATACTGGTCTGTAACTGTATTAAAACTGCTACGAATAACTGCTGAACAGACTGTCTCTTATATCATTCAAACCAGAAGTTAAATGGCAACATGCCACCACAACCTCTTTCTGATTTGGTAGCTATGAAATTTGCTCTAGGATTCCTTCTTTTAAAAAAAAACTCCTTCAGTCTCTGTTGAGTGCACGTGTGTGCACGCACGCACACACACACACGCACATAATTTAAACTGCTATGTGATCTTTCTTGACTTAAAATATGATTCTACTTATGGTGATATTTCATCTATCTGGCCCACTAAGAAAATAATTCAGGCTACTTAGCTAGTTTCCCATTTTGAGGGCATAAATTAGGAAGCAAATTTAATCTTTTAATCTGAAAATGTCAATTAATATAGAGTGGACATTTCAAATTATATGGAAGGATAGATAACTGATTATATCTGCATTTTATAGTGCTTCTGTTTCATCTTATGACATCCAATCTATAAAGACATTTTACCCGTTCAGATGAACCAATTCTTCTTTTTCCTCTAAATTGGTAATTTTTGATATGCAATAGGCTTTATACACTAGTTAATACTGTTTATAAATTAATTGTCAACAGATTCATATAATAACATGCCTCACCCCTTCCTCCCCAGCTCCCATAACAGCACATAATGAGTATTTGGATTGGGCCCAAAGAAATGAGGTTGCAGGATAATTTAATTTAATTCAATTACATTCTACATAATTTAATTCCTTTCAACAAACTTTTACAGACATCTGTGGCTAGTCCAATACTCCAGAAAACTGGGTCCCTGTCCTTTGCTCCAGACACAGACCCCAAGACAAGGCTTTGAGTGCCATCACCTTTAGGAGAGCGGAAAATTCAGACAAAGAAGGAAAGGAAGCCAATACAGGATGTATTCATGAGTGGAGAAATTCCCACTGGAGTCCTCCAGGACATTACATGGAACACCCTTTAGAGTTATTCCACTAGAGGAAAGGAAGCTATGGTATAATTATGCATCTAATCCTCTCTGGGGAGAAAAGAAACAAATGTCAGGCATTGGTTGAGGGCTAGTTCTGGACATGCTAATTCTCCACAATTTTAGGGTGCTTACATGCATAGCCAAACATGGGTGCCAAGAACAAGTCATAAGTATTTGCAGAAGAAAGCTCTGGCCATGTACAGAAGCAGTGAGTACAAAGAATATTTAAGTGGTAAACCAGTAGCATCCACTACAACATCCTTAAACTGCACAAAGAAAATACCTAGAGATTTTTATCTCTCTATTCCTCATTCTGTTTGTGCCAATGGCCCTGAATCAGACAAATATTCTCCAAGCACCTTCAGAACACAAAACTGAATCAGGAACTTTAGGAAAGACAAGGAAATCAAAGACACAGTCCCTGTACACCTAAAGGACTAGTAGTGAGCTTTTATGATTCTATAATCTTCCTATATGGACTCTCAACTCTCAAACACACTAGATTTAGACATTGCAAACGGACTATAGGCAGACTATCTTCTACATATTTCACAATACATATCACAATATATCTTCCCCTGAAGAATAAACATTTTCATGGGTTAAAAAAATTTATCTGCCTTCCTCATTCTGTTCCAATTTAATGTCTATCCAAAATTAAAAGGAAGCCAATGGAAAAGGGTAGGGTTTTTAAAGTGATTGTTTATACTTTTAAAAAACGTAAATATTTTCCAATGATTGAAAATTAATATTTACAAATTTAGTTGAACACGCTTTGTTCAAGCACAATAGTGCATTTGTTAACAGTGACACATTTATCTGGCCTTTCCTAGTCCTAGGAAAAAATTATGTCAATTTTCCCTCAGACTGCCTTCCTATTCTGTCACACAAATTATTTCATGAAACATGAATCCAAATGTTCTGTTCTTTTTCAATTTCCTTTCACCACAAATTCCAGAGTTCTGCACTTCATGGCTTTTCAGTAACAATTCAGTCTTTTTATTCTAATGGCAAAAATGCAATACTGCTGTCTTTAATCAAGCTACTTTTGACATGTCTTCAATAGTGAAGATTCAGTCTTTTGTGTCAAAGGGAAACTTTTAAAAATAATTACGATGATTTTAAATGATTTTTTTGCTGATGCGTTTTTCAGCTCCTGGGATCCTCATTACTGCATTTTCCCATCAGTTTTTGCAATGCTTTTCCTCATTTTTTTAATGCTAGACTAAATCGCTATAAATACAAAAAAAGTCACATTGTAAAGATTTCTCATTGGACAATATATATATAAATATACATAAAGTATCAAGAAATTTAAGATAATTTTCTGCCCTCTGTCTTTGCTAACAAGTCTAAGATCTAAAAGGAACATTAAGTAATAGGGAAAAAAATACTGGACATATATTCTAATTTACTAGCTCAAAAGCAAGCAGGCTAACTCCAGCCATCTGTTAACAAATTGTAAAGATCATCTATGTATAATTAAGTAGCAGAAAGACTATCTCTCCTTTAAGTTGTCATGCAGGCACTACAAATCTGCAAAATGGCACTGTCTATAAGGACACCTTCTAAAAGGACACTGTCTAAGGCTGGTCCCACCTATACTTCCAGCCTCAGCTCACACATTTCCCACCCCCATCCCCACTTCAGAGAAAATAAGCTTTGTCTTACTTTCAGATTTTTCAGAATATGAACAGCTTTTTCTTACTTTCAGATTTGTAAACTACCAATATTCTCTTTAAGAGTACTGCTTATTTTCCTTATAAATTTTGTCACAGTTGGTATGTGTATGTATGTGTGTGTGTTTGTACTTATGCATAACATGTATGGGTATATGTCTAGAAAGTATTTCCATTTCTTATACTATCAGGTATTCAACATCTATTCCAGTTAGGGACTGACCAATTAATATTATCCAATTAAACAAATAAATGAATAACAACTTTTATCCAACACTTTGGGATAAATAGAGATGAGTACATGTATTATTCATTAACTTTAATGAGAGAGAGAGTTTGCTGAATTCCTTAAAAAGCTGTATTACACTAGCTTTCCAAAGAACACAAACCATAAATTATTCATTTTTGTTCCCTTATTTCTAGAACAGTGTTTGGCATATTGTAGGAACATAAAAAAAATTTGTTGAAATAAGTAAATCAATGATTATGATATGATAATTTCCAAATTTTCACATCAGTAAATGGCAAGGAGTATAATGGTCTGTGACAAGAGATATACATGATCAATTCTCTTCTTCTTCCATTCTCTAAAAGCAATTACATTTGATTTTGAGATTTCTTTTACCCTGTTTGATTAAATAAAGTCAACATAAAAATCTAGTTAGGAAGGATTGTTTGTGATTATTCGCATTATTCAAAACAGATTGTAAAATGTTTCCGGTGTTTAAACAAAATATATTTGTAATGATAAATGGCAAATGTTGGCTTAAGATACCATTTGGAACTGGAGTTTATAATGATGGAAGTCAGGATGTAATAGAAGTCAGGGCGTAATAGAAGTTATGAGAAAACAAGCTTGGAATCAAATAACCCTAGATTCATGTCCTGATTTAGCTACCTAAAAGGTATATAACTTTGGGTAAATTATTTAGACTCCCTAAAAGAAGAGTATTTTTCATCATACATTTAGCAGGGATAAAAGTACCATACATATTTTTATAAGTACTGGGAGAGCTTAAAGTAAGCAAATAATATAATGGTTACATGTACATAATAACCTCCTTAATACCCAATAGCTATAATAATACTAATTATTATTATTAATTATTTTTTACTAGGCAACATGTTTAAAATTCCTAATCTTTTATTTTCTCCCCTTTACCTCTGCTCAGAACCTACTGCTTCATACTTATTCCAGCTCAGGAATGAGTTTCTATTCCTTCACAAAGCTATTCCTTTCACCTAAATGCTGCATCTCACTTTTTCTCTCTTAAAACATTTTTTCTCTTAATAACTCCTTTTTTCTATAAAGCCCAAGTTGATCTCATTTAAGACTATCATTCTAACAAGACAAGAGTTTCTTCAAATACATACAGTGTGTTAATTATAAATAACTGTCTTTGAATAAAAGTAAACCTTTTATAGTTTAAAAATAGCAGACTTATATCATTCCCATTCCCATTTACAAAGGCATTTTTTAAAACTTAAAACTGCGAGTCTAACAGTAAAGGCAAGAGTATAGAAAGAAAGCCAAACCAATTTGATGTCAGCAGAAAATATGCCTTGTAGCAAAATGGTCTCTGGCCAGATGATATTACTCATCAACTGAGCTCTGGTTTAGAAGGGCTGAACTCAAAAAGGAAAGAAAGAGTCTTGAAGTAACACATGTAAAACAGAGTGGCTGATGACAAGTTAACCAAAATCTTCCTCAAGAGATGAGTTAGAAATGTCCCAATCCCAAGAGACGTCTATTCTAAGACAGCCACTATGTCTTTCTTCAAAGAGACACCATTCATAAAGGCTTGGGTCATCAATCTCTAGAAAGCAAGGAGAGAAGCAAAATACATTTTCTGGTTTTTTGTTTTTTCCTATGTCTAAAAATCACATCATCATGAAGAAAGAAACCGGGTACATGCACCCCTAAAAGGTGCCATTCTTCACATAAGATGTTTAACAGAGGCCCTGCCTGACAAAATGCATTATCTACATGTCAGTCCTGTCTCAAATTCAAGAGACTTGTAGCTTCATGTAAATCCGATTTGGATATCAATTGCAAAAGTGATATTCTCTCTGGGACAATCATCTCCTACAAAATGTGCTGATACTGTTCAATCTCAGTGCTTAATTAAATCTGTCACATCCCAAGGATTTTTATTAAATAAAAGGAATAACGACTCTTGCTAATATTTTGAGAGATGTAAAGTATCCACAAAGATCAGTTTGCTGCAGTTCCTACTGGAAGAAAACATTCTACATTCAAAAAATAATGCCTACTGTCAAGGATATCCAAAAACCTCTGAATCAGCAAACCCATATCCCTGTTTGTAGTACAGTCACAGAGCTGTAACATTTTCTATTTTCCCTGATAAGTCCTTAGTCAGCTGTAATTCATTAAGGAAGTTGTTGAAGCCAAATTAAAATTTCCAGAAACTGCATCATCTGGGACATAAAAGAACTCTGCTTCAGTAATAGATTCAGAAAAGATGAGCTGGTTTTTAAGCATTACTCATTTAATCTCGTGTAATCCTGCAATGAACGTACAAACGCACATTATATTCTGTACAATAATCAGCGTGTACTAGCACATTATTGCTTCAATGAACTTTTTGTCAATTGAACCATTACAGAAACATCTTTTGCAAAAATGGTTTTAACTGTAATTTGCCTCACTTTGAAGCCATAATATGCCGTAATTTTTGGATGGAAATTAAGAGTCCCTGAGAAAAGGCGATTTTTTAAATGACATTTTAACATCTGTGGAAAATTGAAAGTTTGCTAGAGTTCAATGAGAGTCAGAAGCATGCACTAGTGAAAAAGGTGAAAGGTGATTGTGCAAGGGGCGTTTCCTTTCACCAACAGTGCTATGGGAATCAAGAGCTAAATGACTATGGAGGCCATTCAGAGTCTTTACTTGGACACAAAAATGCCTCACTTAATTACATCCAGTTCTACCATGGAGGAAGAGGTAAGGGATAAGGATAGGTAGAGTGGGCTCCTGTTCTCCAACTCCTGCTTCAGTAGACCAGTTCTGTTGTAGCCCTCCACTGTGATATATTCACTTCTCATATAACCTACACATTCAGACATCATATATTGACACCCTCAAATGGTTTTTTGTACTGTGAGCACCTTTAGCTGAAATAACTATGGTGACATGACCTGAAAGTTGACATTTCGAATTTGGTAGCTGCCATCTTTTTCTGAGCATGATAGTATCTCTCTTTTAATGTGTGATTGTGCATATAACCCATGTATATATTTTCATTTTGCTTTGATTTTATAAAAATACAGAAAAATGAAATGATGACACTGGTAGTAAGCACAGACCTCAAAAATAATATAATTATAAATCTAAACTAGGAATGTAAGAAATTCATTTTAATTTCAACTGAGTACTTTGATGAATACATTTCAGCTGGATAGGAAAAGAATAAAAGAACATGTATGAAATTATGGGAAAATATTGTCAAATATTGTGTTTAAACAGTAAGGTATAATCAGAAATTACATGTTTAGGCTTTCTCTAACTGGAACTTCTTGTCTTACTACATGCAAATCTATTCAATTTTTCCTTAGAGAATATAGGGGTTGCCTATTGTGCTACACTATGATATTTTATTTCTAAGGCTTGAAAAAAGTTACAAATAGCAAATATAGTCCAATCTCTGATAATAATTATCAAGAAATCTGATACTCCCAAAGTTAGAGACTAATAGAGGTTCACATAACAGCTCACTATCAGTAGTCTTCTAATAGTTCACAATCTATGTTTGTCAAATCATGTCTTTCTAGTGTATATTAGTCAAGGTTCTCCAGAGAATGACAGAACCAGTGAGGGTGTGTGTGTGTGTGTGTGAAGGAAAAGGGGAGGGAGAGAAAGAGATTTTTTTTGAAGGAATTGGCTCACGAAATTATGGGTGCTGGCAACTCTGAAATCTGCAGGGCAGGGCTGTAAGCTGGAGGTGGAGGGAAGAGGTGGTGTTCCAGGTTGAGTCCAAAGGTTGTCTGGAGGCAAAATTCCCATTCCTTAGGGAACTTAAATCTTTTTCTCTTAAGGCCATTAACTGATTAAATGAGACCCACCCACATTACTGAGGGTAATCTGATTTTCTCCAAGATTTAGGAGAAGTCAGAAAGAGAAAGACAAATATCATATGATATCACTTATATCTGGAATCTAATATAATTTGGAGAACAGACTTGTTTTGTTAGAGAGAGGGAAGGGAGGGGAATGACTGGGAATCTGGGGTTAATAGATGCCTACCATGGCATTTGGAATGGATAAACAATGAGATCCTACTGTATAGCACTGGGAACTATATCTAGTCACTTGTAATGGAGCATGATGGAGGATAATGTGAGAAAAAGAATGCATATAAATATGTGTGACTGGGTCACTTTGCTGTACAGTGGAAAATTGACAGAACACTGAAAACCAACTATAATGGAAAAAAATAATTTTAAAAAATTTTTAAAAAGTTAATCTCATTTAGAAAGTACCTTCACAGCAATATCTAGATGGATGCTTGACAAAATATTTGGGTACCATGGCCTAGTCAATTTGACACATAAAATTAACCATCAAATGGTGACGAAAGGCTAGATTTAGAAACAAAAAAATAAAATCAGATGCTATCAACATTTTAATGTGCAACCATCCAAAGCTTTAAATTAAACCCAATTTCTATAGCTATGTTATTTTGCACTGTAGGCGTAGAAGTTAAGTGTGGAAAGTTGTAAGGCTGGTTAGCTTCAACAATAGCTAAAAATTCTGATCGCAATATTAATTTTACTTATTCTTCTTAGCAGAAAATTCATTTTCTGCAAGCTGATTTTCACTGAGGTTGCATTTTTCAGTTCCATGTTATGCATATTTAGTCTTCCAGAATGTAGTTTTATCTTGTCTAAAAGGCCTTTTTTTTTTAACAAGCTCCAGAGAATTCCAACAGGGCAAAAAGTGGTCAGTGGAACAGACTGCACCACCAGAATACATTAATTTATTACTGCAGTCTTCATTTGAAAATGTGTGTTTAATGACCTAGGAAAATGTTGCATGTATCCAAGCATAAGAATAATAATTTTCTGGCACACAAGTTTCATGCTACCATACTAACCCTAAAACAAATGATTCCATCATGTACATGGAAAAAAAAAACCAAAACAGATACGTGTATGAATTTAATTATAAAGAAATTAAAATTTGATTTCAAATCCCATAATGTTCTACCTCACAATTTTGATCACTTGGAATACAGTAACTTGAAAGAGATCTTAGAATATTTCTAACCTATGCTCCCAATCTTTTAGATGAACAAATCACTGCCCTTGGTAAAGGTCAAACAGCTTGTTAGGCATGAACCATGTCAGAAAACTCTATGCTTTGTGTTCTCTCCACTATAATAGATGGCTTCCTAGTGGGGAAAGTTCTTGATCCAAGATTATATTAAATCAACTTTGTAGAAATATTCCCTAGTAAAAAATCATGCAATCTGGCAATTAACCAACTAACTAATGGTAGAAAAAGAACTTTCATATATTCTCACAATAAACTTTTTATGATGGAAACAGTGTGGAATGTTTCCTGGGGAACTACTTTAATAGGTCATGGAACGGTATTAGGGAAGGTTTGACAGCATAACAGTACAGTAGTTTGCAACCAGGTGAAGTGTAAAAAAAAAATCACTCACTAGGAAAGACACTAATATTCTAGTGTTTTCAGTAGTATAATGAAAACATAATATTTTGCTTCCATTTATAATATGCTGAATAACAAATATGTAATTATATAATTCCCTTAACAAATAAAACCTAAAATAGTCTCTGAAATAAAGATGGGTCCTCCATAAATACTTGATGGGGTAGAAATGGTTTTGAAGAATTACAGTTATGATAATGCTATCACTTTCTTTTTTAATAAGTCTGGAAAACTAAATAGATTAAACACATACTCATTAAATTTCACTGCTATTCTGTTATACTAGTGGCATCCCCATTCACAATCTAAGTGGACAGGTCAGGATTAACTCTGCATGCTTGGTTTTATGCCTTTTTGCTTCTAGTCCATTTTTATGCCCTAAAAATATCTGTGGAATAGGTAAAAAGAGCTAGACAATATTGACATGCCCCTCCCCGCAACAAGAGGAGGAGATCTGTGATAACATCAATCTGGCTATGTCATCAAGAGTTAATGATTTTCATCCCTACCATTTTGCTAGGGTGGCCTTTAGATCTGTGCTCTGTTTTCACTCGTTATAAAGACCATAAAGCTCCCTCTTGAGATAAGAAGAGGGCTGTAGATAAGATGAGTTCTAACACCCCCTTAGAGCAAGAGATTCTATGTAGAAGTTGGTTGTGTGACTTGTTTCTCTATGTTAGTAAGGGTTAGGTGGTTACTTGGGTGAATATATTTCATGATGGAATTACAGTCAATATCATCATTATTGGAATGTATGAAGACTATTTTTCTTTGGGTTTTAAAAGCATTTAGAAAAATAAGTTGGACAGGATGAAAAAAATCACACAGTAGATTTTACAGAGTTTTCTACCCAATTTATACAAGCATGTTATCACTGTATAAAATAAAGTGACACAGGTCTAAGTGTGGATGTGTTTAATCATCAGCCCATGTTCATTAAAAGTCTGAAAAAATAAATCCACCCATGGTAACTAGAGACAAAGACCCAGTCACTCATCCAGTCCGATTTTTCTAATGCCCCATTTGTCTCTTGGTTCTTTTAAATGATTAAAGGGTCTACCCTACATTTCTCAGTTTCACATTACATCAGAACAATGGCCCATACCATTTCCGGAAGACTTCCTCCTAATATTGCCCTGTCTACTGATGTTGCTGACTATATTACTTCATGACCTGAATACAGATGCATGCTATATGTGCCTCTATTGGAAGAAAACTTGGAGATCATAATCCATAATTTCACATTCAAAAAAAAAAGAGGTTCAGTGGAATGACTCATTTGGTCATTCTTTTAATTAACAGGGGCAGCAGAAATAGAACCCAGTTCTTGTAAATTTCTGGCAGAAAACTTCCAGAATATAAACCTAGAAATAGATTTAGAATGAGGCTGAGAGATTTACTGACGGACACCTCTCTGCAGCTCCTGCTCTGTCAACCTTGGATTGTAATTTTAAAGCCACATTCATTGACAAAGTGCTTCCCAGACACAGGGGCAAATCAGATTGTAAAGAACAGTAATTACTTCTATAGGCAGTGGTAACACAAATACCAAAGCTGGCTCACCCTAAAAACAATACGAAAAGTTCTATAAATATTAGATAGGTGGATAAAAACATTCTGCAAATAGTTTGTGGGGTTTCTTTATTTTGAATATAAACTGCATGTGAAAGAGAAATTTATCTCTATTCTATTCCTCAGTGTTTCATACCATATTTGTCAAATAGCTAATAAAATACAGAGTACAAATTTTTTTCAATTGTGAACAATATACAGAAGAGAGAGCAGATTATCCTACCCATCAGAAAGCTACCAATAGCTTGTATTTTTATTTTATTTTCTTTCATTTCATTTTATTTTATTTTGGCTGTATCCTCAGCATGCGGAAGTTCCCAGGCCAGAGATCAAACCTGTGCCATAGCAGAGATCTGGGTCACTACAGTGACAACGCTGGATCCTTAAACTGCTGCACTACAAGGGAACACCTTAATTTTTTAAATTAGCTTTATTGAAGTATGATTGATATGCAAAAAAAAAAACCTGAATATATCTAATGTATACAACTTGATGAGTTTGGACACAGGCAACACCCATAAAATTATCAGCACAATCAAGGTAGTAAACACATCCATCATCTTCAAAAGTTTCCTCCTGTCCTTTTGCTGTGGTTGCTGGGTTTTTTTGCAGTAAGAGCACTTAACATGAGATCTGCCCACTTAACAAGTTCTGAAGTGTACAATGCTGAATGGTTAACTACAGCCACTATGTTGTACAGCATTTCTAGAACTTACTCATCTTGCACAACTGAAACTTTATGCTTCCTGAACAACTCTCCATTTTTACCTCCTTCCAGCCCCTGGCAACCACCACTTTACCTTTTTCCAATGAGTCTATTTAAGATACTTCATGTAAGTAGAAACATGCAATATTTGTTCTTTTGTGACTGGCTTATTTCACTTAGCGTGATATCCTCCAGAAACTCAACACTGAAAACCACTCACTAAATGCCTGTGGTATGTATCAGGGAGTTAGAAGGGCAGGAGATGATAAATGAAACTACTTTGGTAAAATATTGACAATTGTTGTTGCTTAGTTGTGGATAAACAGGGGTTAATTTTACTATTTTTTTCTACCTCTGAGATTGTCCTAAATTTAAAAAAAAAAAAAAATCACTGACCCTGATCCATCTCACTAGTGAGTAGAAATTGATTCATTTTTTTTTTCTGAATTTGGTTAACTCACAGGTAATTCAATGTCAGATACTTTTAAAATTTCTCGTCTCACCCACTAACCTTTCTCCACAGTCTTTTTCCTCTCTACACTCAAAATATTTTCTTTGATTCACCCTTTGTTCTTTTGTGTAAACACAGATATTTATGCAGGTGCATATATTCTCAACCCTTAAAGCAGATCTCAGCCAAAATACTGAGCAACAGAAACCTTAGTTTATCTTACTTCTTCTTCTCCTTCATTCAGAGGAGGGCTAACCTCATTAACTATCAGACATCTGTCTCTGCTAAACAGTGATGCTTGAGGATAACTAATTCACTCATGGCTTCACTCTGTTTCACTAATGTTTGTTGAGTACGAACTAAATGTTAATATTACACTAAGAGCTAGGTACACAAAGAAAATTGGACAGAATCTACAGCTTTACAACACAAAACTGGGTAGCAAATCAATAACAGATGTGTGTTTTGGTAGTCTGCAATATTCTCAGGTGAGAGAAGAGGGATACCAACATTTTCAGAGGAACTGGAAGAGCAAACATCTTGGAGGAAGTATTTCCTGAGGAGAGTAGTAAACAAATGAATACAAAGGTGGGCGGAGGCACGTTAAGTATAGAGTCCAGCCCAAGAGGAAGCATAAAACAGACACACAAGGTAGTTTGTTGAGAGAACCATAAACAGTTAACTGGGACTATAGTATGAGGTAGGATGTGTGGGATGACTAGAGATGAGACCATAGATCTAGCCGAGGCAAGATAACAGAGAGCTTCAGAACACATGGTAAGGATCTTAGACTTTACCCTGTTGGTAATTAGAAACCAAATGTTTAAGCAAGTAAATGATGTGATCAGATTTCCATTCCAGATAAATCACGGTGGCCACTCTAGGCAGGGTTGATTTCAAAGGGTTATCAGTAAAAGCGCTGTTATAATAGACCAGATGAGAGATCACAGGGGCTTAAAGCAGGGCAGTGAAAAATAAGGATGAAGAAAAGGGTGAACCTTGTTTTAAAAGTCTGTTCATCAATTAAGCAGTGTTTAATATTTAATTAGATGTGAAAAATAGGATAGGAGTGCAGTGAAGGAAGAGCAAAGGACTTTTCCCAGTTTGTTAGGTTACTTGACCACTGTTATGCTAACAACTGTTAAAGAGAAGGAAAAGACTTTTAATTATACGGATGATTTCAGTTTGGGATATTTTCTTAGGACTGCTTTGTGGGAGAAAGGGAGTAAGAATACCTAGTGCTGGGTCTGGCATACACGCTACCTATGATTGCGGTACTTACGGTAAATAAAGGAGGAGGGGGATCAACAGGCAATTGGCTACACAAATTGTGGTATTGTTTGGGAAAGCTGAAGAAACATATTGGGAACTCCATGTTATATTTGATATTATGATTCTAAATAAGTTTAGCAGGAAGAGCAACTAGAATAAAACATAAACACATAAAGCTTAAATAACATAACAACAAATAACAGACTAGTCAGACCTTTGCCAAGTACTAATTCTGGGTGAGCAGAGAGAAGGAACAGCAAGGATATATGAGAGAATGTAATTTTATGGAATCTAAGGAAACAATATTATGAAAGTGCACAACAAAGGAGACAGGTCCACTAAGATGACCGAAATACAATTGCTTACATACTACAAATAGAAGAACATTGGTGAGCTAATTAAGAAGAGTTACAATGGAGTGGTAATGATTGAAACCAGCTTATAGCAATTTTCACTGAGAATGGAAGGTTAATAACTAGACATAATGAGGGTACATCAAACTTTCAAAAAGACCTAATAAAAGTGCAGAGAGGTGGGGGAGAGGAGGGGAAGAGAGAAAGAATGGATTATAGCATCAAGGGAGATATTTTGTTGTTGTTGCTGAGGTGGTGATCTAGGAGGAGGAAGGCTTGGGTACATTTACAGAGCAAATTTAACAGGAAATGAGAGTTTGAAGGGGGAGAGGAAGGAATAACTTGATGGAGGAGAGCCAAAGGAAGCGGAAGTCAAAAATGTTCAAGAAGGCAAATGAATGTGGCAAAGGCCACAGAATAAAGTGAGTTTTTCATGTTTTATCATTTAAAATACAGCTCCAGGACCTCCACCGTCATATTATAACCTCCAATGTGTATTAATTTCATCATCAAGGTACTCAAACTATTTATGATCAAAACCATTAAAAACATGGAGACAAGTTAATTTTTTGAAAAACAGAAACCAAGTATTTCTTGGCAAAAATTACTAAATGTATTCATAGTCTGCCTCCTCTGGCCTTGCATGACTATGCGTGAACTGTGAAACTGAGCTCATCTAAGCAATTGGCCTGGTTTTCAACTGAAGTAGCTAAATTCTTTGAAGTCATTGTTGGACTTGATTTTTAAAAACCTGCCCTGAAATGATTTTATGGAGTTATATGTCCAGAATATTAAAATACTTTATAATGAACTGTTAGCACAGAGTCAGTTTTTCCTCTCTCATTCTAATTATGGACATGAATATTTTTTCCCTAAAATGTAAATGTTTGTGTATATAATGACATGACATTAAAAAGTCTAAAGTTTCTGTCCCCAGGTAAAGTTTTAAAAACAATACATTCAACTTGTTTTACTAGCAGGATTTATCACTTTCAGACTGACGATTATAACAGAGTGAAGCCAAAAGATGAATCAGTGCCTATTCTATATTAAACAGATGTTTTAGTCATCTAGCATTTTCATTACTCATAGAACAGAAGCCTCCATTAGAATCACCTCCTCAAGTCCCACATTGTAAGGAACTGAAATATTTTTTTCTCTGTGAGTAATGTCATTACGAATTATGTATTTAATAATATTCTCCAAATGTTGTCTTATTTTGGCTTTTCTAGATGAAACAAAGGGTGAGCAACAGACAAGTAAATTTTACTCCCCTACCACCCAAAACAACAAGATAAGCATTTGGTAGTGAAGACAGAGAAATGTACTCATAGATGAGATTTATAACATGGAAAACAAGCCACCTGAACATGACATTTTTAAAGGACAGTGATTCAGTGCCATGAGTTTATAAGCAATGTTATTAATACCTCCAAATGAAAAATAGCTAAGAAACTGCTATGACATAGTGGACTATACTCTTCACATTACAATACTGTCTGCTAAATTTCCTATAGAGAACGCTTAAGATTGCATTACAAAACAGTATTTTCTAGGTAAAAATTCTACCGGGAAATGATACACTCACAGTTTCATGCAGACAATTTGTCTAAGAAATTATTTCAACTTGCAAATTATAAATTCCCACATTTAATTGACTGAGCAATGCACATTTCATTGTATTTCTAACTGCTATATTAATCTTCTGAATCTCAATACAGTAAGACAGCCAAATTAAACTTTTTTAAAGCCATAGTCATATATTCAGGTTTTCAACTAAAAGTATTCCCATCTTAGGGAAGCAATGGTCTAATTAACTATAACCTTAGGGATGACATTTTCCTTACTGTCTTAATGCCTTTTTTAAGTACTTAAAAGACAAATTTAAATTACCTCACCTAGTTTTTTCATGGAATTCAATCATTCCAATTGGATTAGACCACATTTATTTCAGAGAAATTAGTGGATGTGGAAATCTAGTAGGCCCAAAAGACAAAATACATAATTGAAGGAGTTCCTGCTGTGGTGCAGTGGATTAAGGATACAGCATTTGCCACAGCTGTGGCATAGGTTGCAGTTGTGGCTCAGATTCGATACTTGGCCTGAGAACTTCCATATGCTGCAGGTACAGCCAAAAAAGAAAAAAAAAATTGAACAAACAAGTCACCCAAACCAGATCCTTTTTACTTTCTCAAGTATCAATGGAATATGTTTTTTTTATAGATTATTTTAAACCAATATTTAGAAATGCCTTCATTTCCCTGTTTCACTAATAAAGGAGTTTGGTTCTCTTACAGAACTTTCCCCAAATCTCTATGTGAAGATGACCATCAAGAATTCCTTTAGAAAGCATGAAAAGTACTCACTCATATTTAACAGTTTCAATTGAAAACTGTAATACGAAGATTTACAATGACAAATAATAATGATATAATATTGCTGAGTCTAAACTAAGAAAACACAGTAATAATAATCACTTGCTGATTAAGATTGGGAATCAAGTTGTATTAGAGGGCAAACTGGCTTGCACAATAAGAAAGTGAAGTATCGTACTCCACCCAAATGTTCTCTCCTTCTTTCAGAAAATTGAGCTGTAGACAAAATCTCTTCTTGATGTAAGAATGAGACAGTAGCATTTTAAAATAACAATTTAAAATTACAGTGCTCACTATTCACAATAGCCAGGACATGGAAACAACCCAAATGTCCATCAACAGATGATTGGATTAGGAAGATGCGGTATATATACACAATGGAATACTACTCAGCCATAAAAAAGAATGACATAATGCCATTTGCAGCAACATGGATGGAACTAGAGAATCTCATACTGAGCAAAATGAGCCAGAAAGAGAAAGACAAATACCATATGATATCACTTATAACTGGAATCTAATATCCAGCACAAATGAACATCTCCTCAGAAAAGAAAATCATGGACTTGGAGAAAAGACTTGTAGCTGCCTGATGGGAGGGGGAGGGAGTGGGAGGGATGGGGAGCTTGGGCTTATCAGACACAACTTAGAATAGATTTACAAGGAGATCCTGCTGAGTAGCATTGAGAACTTTGTCTGGATACTCATGTTGCAACAGAACAAAGGGTGGGGGAGAAAAAATGTAATTGTAATGTATACATGTAAGGATAACTTGATCCCCTTGCTGTACAGTGGGGAAAAAAAAATTACAGTGCTCAAATATAATAGTTTTTATACCAAAAGAAAAGGGAAGAGTATAAACATGGGTTGTGATCCATAGAGCAAGAACACAAAAAGAAGTCACTAGAGCATCCATACAGATTTCTGTTAATTTATTTAAAAATATATCCATCACATCTTAGGGTGTAAACCTAAACATATTACTATTATATCAGAAAAAAATTAGAACTGAAAATGATATAAAATAAGTATTACAAAGTAATTATAATTCACAAATGAGTTGACAGAGATGTTAACAAATTATATACAACAATTAAAACAATAAATGTGGGTTTATCAGTGTTCTTCACAATTAAAAACATTTAATCTTAATGATTTGTTATATATTGTCTATAATGTTGGCTATATTCAACTGAATTTCAAAACTGAATCTCAAAAAAAGGAAAAGTATTGGTAGTTTCCTTGAAATAACAAATATATGAGTAAAAATTCTTAAAAAATGGAGAAGCTGCCTGAAATGTCTCTTTAATGACATTGCCAAACAATGAGTTTTTTAAAATATATAATCTGATTAGAGAATGTGGCTGAGAGAAGTTAAAAAAATTGCTTAATATGATCTAAAATGGATATTTTTGACTTTATAAATCGATAGTTAACATGATGTTTAGTGAGACACTATTACTAAATTCAGGAAGAAAAAAAATGCTTTTTTTAATTACTTTATATTTTTCTCAGTGTGCTATCCAGTGCAATTTGATAGGAAAGAATATATCAAGTACCAATGTGAAGAAATAAATGGCAAAATTATAATTTTTTAAGCTTAATAAAAATGAAATTTTTATTTATTGATTTTATTTTTTCCACTGTACAGCGTGGGGACCAAGTTATAATTTTCTGATGATACAACCATTTATGTGACCACCTAAAAAAAAATGGCTATGAGAATACCTAAGTGTTCAAAGTACTGAATAATGAAAACTTTTTCCTTTCCTAACTATCACTTGTCAAGAAGACAAAGAAATAATCATTATAACCATAAAATATAAAATATACAAAAATAAAATTAACAAACTTGTATAGGACCAATATGAACTAACACACACACACGCACACACATACATGTGTGCACGTGCACATAAACACAGGCAAAACATGAAGAGCAACATCAAATACCAGATAACTAGATGGAAAAACACATGCCATGCTGCATAATGAGGTAACTCTTGATTATAAAAATGGTAAATCTGTTCAACCTATTAACCAAATGTTATTCACTCCCCAATTTTGCAAGTACACCTTAACATTTTCAGCACTTGACTTTTATCTTGAAAGAATATATTAAAATTCTAAGTGAATTCAAGGTTACGTACAGTGCTGAACACATTTATACATTTAAGGAAGCCTAAGTGATCATAAATTCAGCTAATAAACTAAGATCTTTGGTATACTTCAAATTTTTAAAAGTTTAATTCAGATTTATAAGAACTTATAAATAAGTTAACCTTTCTATGCCCCCTTTTCATTGATTCCATAAATGGCCATTATGAAAGAAACTACCCCCCAAAAAAGTCTGTCTATTGTAATTAAAGGTCATATTGACATTATTTACAATCTATATGTACTTAAGAATCAATACATGACCAACAGTTTTACCTAGCTCTTCCTTCTTTTGGATCGCTATTTGATTCAACTACTTGGAAAAGCCTCTCACTATTTTCGATTCTTAGACACAAGCCATTGTTCAAAAAGAAATGACCAAAAAGCAAAGGGGATTCTCAACCTTATTTCCCAACCCACATTCCCCAATCATAGACATTTCTGACACTCCCTTGACTTGACTAAGTGTAGATTTCAGAAGATGATTACTATGCAGTGTTCCCTGATTTTCCATTATTTCAAACCATGATCTTGTTTGATAAACAAACAAAAATATGTTTCCAAAGATCCTGAGGGCTTTTCTTTGCAGGCTCATATTTTTCATATGTTTTGCGGACATATATTCTACCCTTAGCTGAGAATCACAGCCCAAGGTCTATTAATCTGAGTCACTAAATTCTTTAGAAAATACTAAAGAGTTATAAGCTAAAATTCACTTTTGCATTTCATTCTTAAAGTATCCAATATTTTTAAAAATTGAGTTATCAGCATTATAAATCACCTGAACTTATCTATCTGTGTGTGTGTGTAAAACTGGTGGCCTTCCTTAGTCCAAGAACTTATGCTGGTTTGCACTGAATATTCAGTAATGCCAATGAGTAACATTAGTGGACTATCACAATAAATATTTATTAGGATAGAAAAAAATGAACAAAATATTTATGGAACAAGCAATTACTTTTGAAAATAATTATTTTAAAAATTTATTAAAGTCCTTTCATCAAGAACAAATTTATGTTCATTCTAGCAACAGCATGATTTTATCACCTTTAATCACATCCACTTCAAACTAAAGCTTTACAGACTTAAAATTTGAGTTTTATCATGATGCAGGCATATGAAAACTGTTTCTTCCCTTGAACCACTTCAGTCTGCTCTCCTTTGAACTACCTCCCATCACTTCGATCATACCCATCAACAACAAAAGTACAAAATGCCACCTCCTCTGCTGCCTCTCAGGCCATCTGCAGTTGAAATGGCTCTGAATGAATCACCCCCATGAATCATCTGTTTATATTTATTAAGATAACAGAGAGCAAATGATAACAAAAATTGTATTAGCTACATGATAAATATGCTACCAGAAGCCACACAAGACATCAATGAAATGTCAGGAAGGCAATATGGCACTGTGTCTTACCTGTCAAAAGTTATTTCCAAAATAAATGGACCTTAGGCAGCATGGCCAATGCTTTCATTTTGGCTGTCTTAATGATCAAAGCAAATCATTGCATGATTGATTCAGCTGTTTCAATCACAATGAGGGCCAAAATGAATGGATTAGATGTTCAGCTGTCCTGATCATCCAAAGGAAATAGATATGGTCTCAGAATTAAAAAAAAAAAATGTTGCTGTGATCTAGTGATAGCTGAAAGTGACTAAAATTGTGCCTTCATATGGAACAAACAGTCCATAGATTATATATAACCAGTCTACCAGTCATATTCACCCTCTATCAAATTATCTGAATCTGGATTTCATAATTGGAATGTAATGACATAAAAAAATGATCACTAACATTTACTGAAGCCTTAGTGTAAGTCATAAATTAGTTTAAGTGCTTCATAGGTCTTAAGCAATTCACCATCACAAAAATCCTATGAGATGGGTACAGTTATTACCCACATTTTAAAGATGAGGACACCAATATTAAGATAACAGAGAGCAAATTTGTCACACTTGCACAAGGTCAGATAGCTAACTGTGCAAAAGTGCATCACTGGTACAATTGAGACACTCTTCTTTCAAGCCATAATCCCTCATAATAAGACAAAAACATTTAGTTGAAATAAATATTAAGCCAAACATTAATGTAGAAAGTCAATCTCTATTTATATTGATGTAAATATAAGAAGAAAAACCTTTTGATTCTAGTAACTAAATTATGAAACGTGAATAAAGTTAGAGTGAAGAGTGTAGTTCACTCTAAATGCCAATAAGGCAATACTATGTGTTAATACAGTAATATATACTAATAATACATGGTCAACTTCAGATTATCCAAGCTAATGAGGAGTAAGGGTCATAGGTAAAGCCAAATCATACCTAGGTAAGGCTAAACTGTATTTAACTCTGGATTATGAGACAATACATAAACTGTAGATAAGGCATAGGAGAAACCCTGACATTCACTCATCTCCCCAGGAAGTCTTGAAATTAAACAGCTTCTTAGTGCTGAACTCTTGGGGTTTAAAGGAGGTTCAGTCAAGAGTTGGGGCTGTGTCCCAAGGGAAGCATAAAGGAACAAGAAAAAAGTCTCTTCAGTATGCTGGCATAATTAACCAGCTGAGAAGTATGATGCTCAGAACTACTGACACTTGCCTCAACACAATTATCTGATCTGACCGTAAATGGAGTGGAAATAATCATGGGATAACTAATACACCTTTGGAATAGGGAAGACCTTTTTAACGGCACAAAAACCAGAGCCATAAAAGAAAAAAAATTAATAACGTCAATTATTTAACGCCCAATTTTCTATTTTTCAAAATCACCATAAACAAAATCAAAACACAAATGACAAACTGAAAATATCTGCAATTCCTAAGACATATTATAGATAACAGCCAATCTCCCTAATATATAAAGAACTCTTACAAATCAATAAGAAAAAGACAAGAGAAACATGAAAAACTACATGACCAAATCACTCATACGGATATTCACGTACATGTTATAAATGGCTCCTAAATAGATGAAATAATACTCCACATCACCCATGAGAGAAAAATAAGTTAAAACTATACAGATATATCAGATAGGTAAAAATTCAACAACAAAAGGTAAAACAAGTGATTTTATAATATTATTGAGGGTTTCAGAGAAACAAGAACAACTTTGCCTTGCTGGTGGGACAATAATTTCTTGAATTGGTAGGAAGAAAAATTTGGCAACATCTAACAAAGTTACAGATGCATGTGCTTTTTGACACAGTGATTTAATTCTAGGAATTTATCTTGCTGAAAAATTTGCACATTTACAAAGCAATATTTGTATAGGATTAGTCTCTGTCGCACTGTTTGCCACCATAAAGAGACTAGCAGCCATTTAAGTATATATTAAGAAGGAACAAGATAAAGTACACACTATTCAGACAACTGAACACTATTCACACATAATAAAAAAGGAGAAAGTTCCTTATGTATTGATATCTCTATATATATCATGCTACCTCTGGTATGAGAAGTGTGCTTTTGCTTTCATACGTTTAAAATTATCTCTGGATGAATGATCTGTGGAAGGATTCCCCCAAAACTAGTAATTTGGAGGTTTCCTTGCAGAAGAACTAGGAAACCAGGATACTTTTACCATAGATTTTTTTTTTGAAGTTTTTGAATACTAAACTATGTAAATGTCTTAGCTATTTAACAATTTATTAAAATAACAATCAGTTTCTCAGATCTAAAAATCAATGCTTCATTCAGTCCCTGATTAGAAGACTGAGACTTACCTGCCATGAGGCCAAATTTAAATTCATGATTCCTTTTCCAGTAGTGCTGTACATCTTAGTAAAAGATTGCTAGGGAGGAATTAATCTTATTTTTAAAATAAACTTAACATTCTTCTTTTCTATACTTGATCTCCCTAAAAGCTCTTTGATGCCCCATTATCATTTATTTATATTTGCACAGATAATAGCATTTTGGCATCACCTAGGACAAATAGGTACTAGGCAAACATGTCTCAAAACTTTCAATAATAATATATTTCTCCAGAAATATTTAAATAAAATCTATATCATGATCTAGAAACAAATGGTACAATGTAAAGTGAAAGGTAACTTCCATTCTTTTTTAAAGATAGAACTAGAGCAAAAAGTAATTCCAGAAACTAAAGTTCAAAAAGAATCCCTTTGCAGGGAATAAAATACACATGTAACAGAGAAATTATCAAGTGATAAGCCAGTATAATAAATTAGACTCTCAACATATTGAGTGAAAGGACATGAAATAAGTTGAGTGAAAGCTGAAATCCTGAGTCTGCATTTATTTCATTAAGATTCAGTCTACTATAGAGAACAGACTTGTGGTTGCCAAGGCAGAGAGGGGAGGAAGTCGGATGGACTGGGAGTTTGGGGTTAGTAGATCCAAACTATTACATTTAGAATGGCTAAGTATTGAGGTCCTACTGTACAACACAGGGAAGTATATGCAGTCTCTTGGGATAGAACATGATGGAAGATAGTATGAGAGAAAGAAAGTGTGTGTATATATATGTATACATATATATGTATCACTGGGTCACTTGGCTGTAGAGTAGAAATAAGGCAAAAAAATATTGTAAATCTACTATAATTTTTTTTAGAAGAGACTAAAATTCAGTCTACTGAAACTTTCTTTAGCTTACCTGTAAGTGAGAGTATGTAGGGCTCACCCACTTGTGTAACAAGAAGAAAAAATACACAAAGAAGATGGTATGAGCACCACTGAAATGACTTCATGCTAATATCAGTATTTTGAGAAATAAATGTGATCACTTCATATAGATGTATCATACATTTTTTTAATTGTTATTTCTGTTCCCTTTCCATTTTAAAATTCACTTTGTCCCCACTCAGCTGCAATGAAGGAAAGGCGTACTTGACATGCTTTACTGAGAAACTCAAAGTGAATTCAGCTAGGATCAAACAAAGACCTTTGCTTTCTCAGTCTTCCTAAGAGAATGTGTTAGTGATTTTGGACTCAGTAAGAATTTTTTTGACCTTTTGCGGTCTGCAATTATTTTTCTGTATCCCTCTTTTCTGGATTATCCAACTGTTTAATATATTCTCACAGAGTCTCTTGGCCTTTTAAAGTTTAAAAGACCTATTAGAAAAGAAGTTTGTGATTCACCGTAATTTTACAGGAACAAATAAAAGGTCAAAGGATCCAAGCCCAGAGATGACAAGAGAGCTCACTGGCAAATCAATACTAGTCTTTGTGTTGACCATGACGAAAGATTTATGAGCAAAGGGCAAATCAGTTAGAGGGTTCAGGGAAACCCTGTGCTCAGGCAAGACGTCCCTCTCTGCTCTTTTATCTCACCTAAAATCCACCTGTCTTGCATCACAATTCTCAGCATAAATATTACAAAATACAAGTTTAAAGTCAAGGTCTAACATTTAAAATATTTTCAATGCAAGTTTTCATATTCATTTTCAATTAAAGCATGCATTCAGCAAATAATACAGACGTTAGGAGAGTCTCATGGTTTAATAATTAATCCAGCTCCCACCAGGGTATGAGTAACACCTTGAAGTTCCTCCAAACCAGTCTCTGGAAAATGGTGGTAGTAGGGTTAAGTGCGCCACCAAAATGTGCGTGTGTGTATTGCCTAAGTGCGCCACCAAAAGGTGCGTGTGTGCATTGCCTAAGTGGGTCGATGTTATTTTAAAAGTTGTGTCTACATTTTAAGCGATTTTGTTAAAATAAAAGAATCCTTTATTCAATATGTTATACTTGCAGAGGCTTAAGAAGAAAATTGGTCAAAATTTGACTTGGTTAGAATTCTGAGACTCTCCCTGAGGACTTGTTTCGAAATAGTCTTTAGCTATTCTTGATCTTTCTAATAAGACGGCCACGAGTGTTAAATTAACTAATTATTGCAAATTACGTTGTGCTGAAGTATAAAATTCACACAGATTTTGAAGACTTAGTGTGAAAAAAGATGTCAATCTCATTAATAGTGTTGATATTTATTACACCTTAAAATGCTATTACTATTTTGGATAAGGAGGTGACATATATTTGAAATGAAATATATATTGAAATGACATACTAAGATTAATGTTATTTTTTCTTTGGAAGGTGGCTACTATAAAATTTAAAATTACACATGTGGCTCACCTTTGTACCTTACATTATACTTCCATTTTCCATTATGTATATAGGTTTCAGTGTGATATATATGTGTACATGCGTGTATATATGAACATGTATGTATGTTTACTAAATAAGAAAAAAATGTTTACTAAATAAGAAAAAAGAGTACTTTCATAAAGGGGGTACAATGTTTTTTTTTAAAGCCACTCTGAATACTACACAAACAAATGCAGTCTTTGAATGGCAGAGGTTCAAGAATAGGTCACTGGAAGCTAAGCATAATGCCCATAATGTCTGGGGAGGCTCCAGAGGGGAAAGTGATAGCATGTCTACGTGTTTTAATCCCCCAGTAGCACAGGCAGTTGCTCTGGGGGACTGCAATAAGCCGCCTTTCCAGATAAGGTAATACACGTGATTATGAAGAAAAGCTTTAAAATCCATGCAGTAAATCACTAAAAAAAACAGTGTGCTCAGAATTTGTAAGGCAATTATTTTTCCTGGATTACGGTAGTGTGCTCAACTTTGCTGGTTTGTAAAGGTGGCCCCTGGAGACTCTGAAATATTGGAATTCGGCTTATTTTTATATAACATCAACTGGACACTTAAATTAGCCCCAAAGATTTCTTTTCCTCTGCCAGTGCCCTAGGATGAGGCTTCTTCCTGCCACTAAACACTGGGGAGACGGTAAGAAAGATATAAATGTAAAATCTAATTAGTAATCTCTTTCGTAATTACAAACAAACAGCATCTAGGAGTCCTTCTTTAGTTAAGTCACCACAAAGTCAGAACAAGTGAGGTTTGGAGTGACAAATTCCTTTGTGAAGGCAAGATAAATATAAAAACCAAAAGACTTTTTCATGTCCAGACTTGGAGATTCAAGTCAAATTTCACTAAAACGACTTTCAGTCTTATAAATCAGTCACATTTTATTGCATTGATGATTTGATATAACAAATTGTTAAAAAGATGCATGCAAATTTGATCCTCCCCGCTCACCAAGTAAACCAAAGTCCAATTTGAAATGTTTCCCTGTGAATACCAAGCATCTCCCCAGTTAAAACAATCAGTACCGTTCTCATTTTTGATGACAGCATCTTTTTACACAATCTTTTAGATAGGAAAAAATCTTCAGGCCTATAGAAAATGTTACTTTATAAGCAGAATTTTAGAAAATATAATCTTCGATTCATAGATTCCACAACCATGAGATCATTTTAAGGATTCCAATCTTTGCTGTTTCTCTTCTTTTTTTTTTAATTGGTCTATTTAGACAAGCCTACACTATGTTCATAGTGTAGTTAAATACCATGCGTTGACTCCTGACATTATGCTGTTATTACCTTAAAATGGAAACATTCATTTAAAGTATATAAGTGGTGTACTTTTAAAGAACCTTTCTGTGGTTTTCCAAAAGCATTCCAAAGAGGTTACTTACGTTGCTTTGAAACTGGTTTGAGTTATGGGAAGGCCATAGCCTCAGACCAGCAGCTGAGACAGCAAAGGAGATGAAAGTTTTTAGCTCGAGATCCAAGGGGAAACACAGCTGCTACAGCTGGCCTGCTCAGATCTCAACACTTGGTACAATGATCGAGAAGGCGATAATGCCGTGTCTCAGCTTGAAAAGCGCATTAATAAAAACAATCCTTAAATAGAACAGGGAAATCGATTAATCAAATCTAGGCTCTAGGCTGAAAAATGAAATGATTAAAATTAAAAAAAAAAAAAAGCAAGTGAAGGGGAAATCCTCTTAGATTCTTAGAGATACCCATTCCAGAGTCATTATCTTGACTCAGAGACATCATACAGAGGATGGAATATAACTTCTTAAGAAGCTAAGTTTACCTTGGACAGGTACTTCTAAGAGAGTTTCAAATTATTATAACGGAAAATAGGAATTTGGAAAACTTGTATCTTCCATAATAGGTGCCAGAAATGTCTCAGGCCACCGTTTGTTTCCTTTTAATCGTTGTACTGCAGAACACATGTGTAAAGCTGGTAGATCTTAGAGATTAGCTGTGCCAGCATGTGGAAGACCTGAAGCTGTGCCTCCAAACAGTTGCCTAAGGATGGCAAACATGCTTCCATGATCTCTCAGAGAAATGATGGCAAAAATATCTGGGTAGGGCATTTTTCCAAAATAATTATGAATATCAGGAAAAGGTAAGATTCCTCTTCTCACATTAATAACACCTTCCTTCCAAAGGCTTCAAAGTTCTAAACAGCCATTATCTTATTAACCTTAACAAGCTAGTCAGGCAGGTAAGAAAGTGGTATTATTACACCTATTATTACACCTATTTTAAGATAAGAGCCCTGGTTTGGTAAGGGCATGTAACTTCTTCAAGGCCACACACTAAGTTAAAGAGGAAATGAGACTAGGACTGCTCATTTCAGTCCAGAAATTCTTCACTGTTCGTTTGCAGTGATTTCTGGTTTCGGGTAAAAGAAAAGATAATTAAATGAAATTTTTTAAAAATGCCTATATGTTAAAACAAAAAGATAATCAGAAGCTTTACACAATATCTAGATTACACTACAAATATATATAATTGTTTTGTTTGTGAGGCAACAGTGTGTTTAGAACAGGGCAACCTGCCAGAAGACTCTAAGAATTGTTAGACAACGAAGCAGCCTTCTGAAAAATTTTTTTCCATTTACTCTTGCCATTTTTTCACCATAAAAACAAACTGTGCATTTTAAATGCTAAAAAACCTTGTTACTTTTCTGCAAATGAACTATAACATCATGGAGGATGTAAGAGATATTCGATGATTTTAATGTTTTCTCAAAAACCAAAGAAATGTGCTAGTTTAAACTGGTCTATTAGCAGTTTTAAAGGGAAAGGAGAGTTTTTTTTTTTTTTTTAATTTCATTTCTTCATTTCACCTATAAAAGTAGAAATAGTTAGGGTTATATCATAACTTCAGTTAGAAAGAGTTCCATTCAATCCATCATTCATTCAACTAGATTTGTTCTAGGTCCTGAGGTCAAAGCAGTGAACAAAGATGCAGTCCTCGCCCTCATGGCAAAAGTGCTAAGTAGAAAAACTAAAGCAGCACAAGGGAGTGAGGGTGAGGGCTGCTCTATTACACAAGACATCACAGAAATCCTGTTTTCATGTCTTTTGTGCAGCACAGATTTAAAAGAGGTAAGGAAGCTAACGACTGGGCATCTGGAGATTGAAATGCCCAAGCAGAAGGCATCCTGCTAGCCTGGAGAGGAGTGAGCCTCATGGGGAAACGAAGGTCAGAGGAAGACAGGGGAGTGAGAATAAAGATCACAGTCAGGTTCCTAGTCATGTGTGGACTTGACTTTGACCCAAAGTGAGACTGAAAGTCTGCAAGAGTTTAGAGCGGAACATTGAAACAACTTACATTTCACAAGGATCACTCTAGCTGCCTTGAGAGGAGACAGGGTTGTGGGGATGGGACAGGCAGGGAAGCAGGGGCCCGCTTAGGTGGTGATGGCAGTTACTCGGGTAAAGAAAATGGTGGCTCTTTCTGCCACGCTGGTGGGGATGGAAAAAACGGCATGAGAACTGGATACATGTGGAAGGTGGAGATGACAAGATTGCCTGATGGACTGGAAGAGGCCCCTAAAAGGAAGAAAGGAGTTAAAGATGACTTGATGGCTTTTAACTTGAACAATTAGAAGATGGGATTTCTGTTTACTGAGCTAGGAAGCCTCAAAGTGGAGCGGTGTTTACATATTTGTTTTGGACACAGGGAGCTTGAGGTGTCTTCTTGATCTTGTAGTAGAACTGCTGTTCAATGGAGTTCAGTGGAGCAAAGCTTTACAAAGATGGGGGTTTAAGAGAGTTTAACCAACTCCCTTCAGTTACTTTTAGGGAATCATAAGAAACGTTCTTATAAACACATGTTTATTAGAAGCTCTGGCAGGAATCAGGGTCCCCAAGTCCCCGTTTATCTCTTCATTATGTCATGCTATACCTGTATGCCTCACTTTGCCCACTATAAGGTAACTGTGAAAATTAAATATGATACTCCATGCAGATACTCAGCACAGTTCCTGGCACACAGAGAGCACTGAATAAAGGTTGGCTGTTTTGTTTGTTTTGTTTGATTTTGTTTTTTATTGTATGTTAATCTATAAAATATGGCTAGTAATTAGCATAAAGTATGACCTTATTTTGGAAAGGGCACTTGAAAATCAGTTTTATATAAAATGTACATTAGTATCAAAAACCATTATTGATTCATTCCCAATAATATATGAAAAAAAACAAAAAATAAGTTAACGGAATTTTTTAAAATGAAAGAAAAATCACAGATAAATTTTTAAATGGTAAGGTAGCCTTTGCTTTTGACATTTTGATTTTTTTTCAGATTAATCCATTTCATTTAAGCCAAAATAATTTATAAACTGTCAACCAACACACTAATTTTCTTATCTAAAAAGATAGTAAAAATTCAGTGATTTCTCTGAATATAATAAACTATAAACATCATAGGGACAACACAGGGGTGCTCATGCTAGTTATTAAAGGTTATACAAATAATAATCTCTCCATATATTATAAATTTAAGCAGTGCATTAAACCAATGTGTGTAGTTTTCCAGAAATTTAAACCATGTTTCAATTTAGAATCAGTTCCTAGGAAATGAAACATAACTTCTAGTATGCATTCATTTTTAATGGTTTCTATCAATCCCTAAGTCATTTAAAGATCTCGTTTAGTACTATAGGATATTTATAATTAAGCAAAGTAATTTAAAACATGTTAAGCAGAAGTGCAAAGATGATTTGTGGGAAGGAGTACTTAAAACTTTTGAAATATATTTGACTCCAATTAAGTGAGAATCTTTATCATTGTAACATATTTCTCTTTTCTGTATGGCAATGTCAATCCTACTTCCTCTAGTATGTTATAACAACTCATTAAATAATACTTCCAGTGACAAAACTCTTTAACAGGAGACTAGCAATTCAAACAATGTTAATATGTCACCAAACAAAAATTAGAAAAAAAAAATGTGATCAGCGTTATGCTTCAATTCCTCCTTATCATAATTTTTCATTAAAACCATTTAATGCTTGCCCACTGTTCAAGTCTTTGGCACCACTATTTGATGCCTGGTGATTTTAGCAATGAGAAGAAAGGTATCTATCAATGAGACAAAAGAGTTGGGTAGGGATCAAATCATAAAAGACATGGGCCAACAGGCTAAGGGATTTGGATTTTACCATGAGGACAATATGGACTCCGAGAGATTTTTAGGAAGTAAATGATGAGATATGATTTGCAATATCAGATATCTCAAATGGCAATGTGGAAAACAATTTCAAGGGGATGAAAACTATCTATGTGCAGAAGCACTAGTTAAGAAATGTCAAATGGTGGTGATGGATTTTGAGGTATTTGGTTAATAGATTCCATTTATATTGGTCTTTGAACGGGAGTAGGGATGGTTAATAGATAGAAGGGAAGAAGGTGACATTAAAAATAGACTGTTTTCTATTGTGTATATATACCACATCTTCCTAATCCATTCATCTGTAGACAGACATTTGGGTTGTTTCCATGTCTTGGCTATTGTGAATAGTGCTGCAATGAACATGAGTGTGCATTTGTCTTTTGTAAGGAAAGTTTTGTCTGGATATATGCCCAAGAGTGGGATTGCTTTGGGAGCTTGGGGTTAATAGATGCAGACTATTGCCTTTGGAATGGATTACCAATGAGATCCTGCTGTGTAGCACTGAGAACTCTGTCTAGTCACTTATGATGGAGCATGATAATGTGAGAAAAAGGAATGTATACATGTATGTGTAACTGGGTCATCATGCTGTACAGTAGAAAACTGACAGAATACTGTCAACCAGCTATAATGGAAAAAAAATTAAAATCATTATACAAAAAAAAGACTTTTCATTGAAACAAACAAAAAGAAGAAACAGATTTCAAGAGATAATAAATTCAATTTCAGACTTTTTTAAAGGTGACTGTAGGAGGTTTAAGTGAAGATGATAGTAAGCATTTGGTACTTATGAGTCTGTGGTTTAGAAGTGAATTCTGGAAGCCATCAGTTACAGGAGTGGTTGGAAGAACACAGAAGGGGAGGGAAGCAGGATGGAAGGGGAGAAAAGGAGGGATGGGGATGGGGAAGGTGAGGAAAGGAGAGAAAGTAAGCAAAAGTTGCACACAAAGGAAACAAGGAAAGAAGGGACTATCACATACACACACGTTATATATACATATACATATATGTACACACATGTAATGTGTGGCATATGTATGTGGATGTGTGTATAATGCATTCTATATTACATATAAATGTAGTATATACAGTTGACCCTTGAACCACATGGATTTGAACTGTGAAGGTCCATTTATAAACAAAATTTTTTCAATAAATATATTGAAAAATTTTTGGACATTTGTGACAACCTGAAAAAACTTGCAGACAAACCTAACAACCTAGAAGTACTGAAAAAATTAAAAAAAAGTTAGGTATGTCATGAACGCATAAAAAGTATGAAGATACTAGCCTATCTATATAGGCACAAGGTGAGTGATATTATTAATTTTATACTAAATATAATGTTAATTTTCTTACTGTTCCATAACTCTGCTTTCAAAGAATTACATACCCAAACACTATGCCTCTCTCAAAACTGGGGAAACCACTTAATATCAGCCTATCATCACAGGTTAAGTGTTTTTTAAAAAATATGCAATAATGTTTCCAATACCATATTATGAATATAACTATAACATTGTATGCTATAAAAATTTTATAATCATTCAATAGTGTATAGGCTTAGCTATCATGACGCAACCATATCAATTACACCAGGCTACCATAAAGCAATCAGATTGCTGCTTCTTTGTTATCAATGCTTGAGTTGCTTATACCTGTGAATAAATATGTATTTCTATCCCACATTATTTTTTCATTTTTGAAGTCTACTGTTATTAATATGTATAATATTTAACAGTGTTTTGATCACACAAGTCAATATTGATGTAGATACTGACAGACGATTCATCTTATAAACAGACTCTGTAAACTTACTGTACTGATAAATACAGAACAGTATTGTAAATGTATTTCTCTTCCTTACAATTTTAAATAACTTTTTCTTATTTTGTTGCAACTACAGTATAGGATACATATGCTAAACATGCATTAAGGGACTGTTTATCAGTAAGGCTTCAACAGTAGACTATTAGTAGTTGAATTTGTGGGGACTCAGAAGTTATATGTGGATTTTTGACTGTGTGGGGTTTCAGTATACCTACTCCTGTGTTGATCAAAGGTCAGCTGTGTAATGTAAGGTTACGGTGACAGTGAGTTTTATGTGTCAAATTATCCAGTAAGTTGAAGGCCTTAAGGTAAATGGATGAGATTCCCCTTCCACCTACCTTCCCCCATGCCACTAACACACAAAGGGATTCTGCCTTCAGTGCCTTCAGACAAGACTGCAATATCAGCTCTTCCCTGGGTTTCTAGCCCTGCAGATTTTTCTGACTTTTCAGCCTCCTCAATCATGCCAGCCAATTCCTTAAAATAAATCTTTCTCTCTAACAATCTCCTATTGTTTGTATATCTCTCCGATATATAGACTTCTTATTATTTCCATTTCTCTGGAGAAGCCTCACTAATATAATCACTTCATAGTCAAGAATATTTTTGTTAAAAAACATATACACCAAAATATGAAGAGGGCTTTCTCTGTGTGGCAGGATTATAGATAAATTCCCCTTTTTTTATTCATCCACTTATATAGTTAATGATTCTTCTTCGAAGAGCTTAGATTAGTATTTTACTTTTATAATCAGAAACAACCAATGAACTCTTTTAGCTATAAATAAGAGTTAGAAATTTACATTACTACCTCTAAATCAATCTTTCAGAGCAACTATTAAATCTTTTTCCAAAATTGTATACATGTTGGAAACTGTATACAACATAGAGAGAGGCTGGTCTAATAAAAAATGCAATGAAGATTATAGGTTCCTTTTACATATTTCAATAACTTCTACAGTTCGCTAAAATATCAAACATTTTAAAAGGCCTTGGCCGAATGAATGAGAAATTTCCCAGGGCACCAAAATTTGCTTATACTCCGATGGAATGGTATAGCATATCTAAAATAGAAGGTTATACTCAGAAGGATAGGAGTTAATCAACAAAATAACAGACAAAAGAAGGCTTAAAAATGGAAGTTTTGTCCATCGAGAAGGGTACCGACATAAAAAATGTGATTTACTTGGTCCTGTGAGCATGCAGAGGTCCTGATTTGAAGATGCTATCATTAGGTTCGCTAAGTCTAATGCCACTAAACATTTGAATCATACATTTTTTTTCCTTTTAAGGCCACACATGCACGATATGCAGGTTCCTAGGCTAGCGGTTGAATCAGAGCTACAGCTGCGGGCCTACACCACAGCCACAGCAACACCAGATCCAAGCAGCATCTGCTACCTACACCACAGCTTGCAGCAACACCAGATCCCTAACCCATTAAGGGAGGCTAGGGATCGAACCCATATCCTCACAGACACTATGTCAGGTTCTTAACCTGCTGAGCCACAACAGGAACTCCTTGAATCATACTTTGAGGACTTGTTCTGATTTCATGCTCACCCAGCAGCATCCCGAAGAGAGTATGTCTTTGTGTTATCGCCACAGAGAAAAAATTTGGTGTTTGGAGAATCTAAGTATTCAAATTATCATTCTAGTTTATGTATTAAGAAGTCTCCTTGAGCTTGATTAATGTTAAGTCTACTCTGAGAAACAGATCTCAGATCTACTCTTGGGGTGCTAAAAAATTTGTCTCCAAACCAACAAAATCTGGCAGAACCTGGGCGACCAGAAATTTGGCAAGGCGAATTTGCCTGCACCATTCCATAAGAACTACCTGGGTTGATAATTTGCCTTAAACAACTGGCACTCCTCTGCACTACAAGGCAATGTGGGTTCTCTCATTAATATTTTACACCATAATTATTCAAATTATACGGTCCTTGAAAGTTAAAGTGGCTCAGATAGCTTCATTAAACATATTACATATTATGATATGTCTTTAAACTTCTCTGCTCAGGCTTTATGCAGTATTATTACTGCTACAATGAGCATTATTTCAAGCTTAACTTTTAAAACTAGGTCACAGATAAGAGTACAATAAAGAAGAAAATCTATTTTAAATATCATTAAACAACAAAAAACACTTTGATTTAAACAAACATCCTTGCATGAACAAAGCATTACTACAAAAGGAACCTGAAGTATCACAAACTGCTCACTCACTCAACATAAAATGATGAAAACTTAGAATCTTTTTTTCCTCCTTTTTAAACACGAAGGGAAATGAAACTAGGAAAATTCATCCAGATCAAAAATTACTTTTACATGTTGCTTTTATTATTCTAAGAGGAAAAAAAAAACATTTAAAAGTTAAAGTATAGTTAGTTCCAAGGGAATATTCAGAAACAATACACTACCAGAACTTCCTATTTTTTTTTAAGCTTCATGGCTAACAAATTACACTCTGAAAGAAAGATCTATTTTCTAAGTAATCTATACAACGGTTGTAATTCCTTTACAGTTTTGAACATCAGAAATGGCTTTTAAACAGGAAATCTGGATTGCTGTTTCCAGGACTTATTGTAAAATTTTTATAGGAGGCACAAAAACTTCAACTAACTTGAGAATTATATTTAACCTATAGGAAATATCATAACCTGGCAAAAAAAAAAAAAGAATTAAGAAATTCAGGGGAAAAGGCCAAGAACAAGCACATAAACAAAGTGAATAAACATGTCACCAGAAGAATATAGAAGCTATCTAAAGCTGAATAACTTTCCTATGCTTATTACAAGGGTGTCATCTTGGGAGATAAAATATAGTACCATAAATTTAAAGGTCATTGGATTTTTCAAGGTAACCCAAACATAGTAAGGACATACAATTAATTCTCCCAACAGTTGGTGTATAACCAATAGTTGCAAAGAGCCCCAGCTATGTCTCATAAAGTCTATCTCTTCTCATGTGGCCTGACCTTTAGGGACAGTCCAACCTAACAAAAATATACTAAATTATCCAATCTTGTTTGGTATAGTTTGTGTTTTAGAGCATATAGAAAGAAAAAAAATGTATTTCTATTTAAAAATTATATTTCATACAATTAATCATCAACACATGATCAAATTAAATTTCACATTCTGTACAACACAATCTATGAAAGATCACAAATATTTGAAAATTGTCACCATTATTTTCTCGAACTCTTTAAGAGCCAGTCCTAAATTCCCACCTCTACTTCTTTAAAAATCCCATTCCAAATTATGTTTTGATGTTTCTGAACAATGTTTATAGCATTAACAAAGGGCAAATTACATATAAAAAATAAATCTTTTAAACAATTTCATTCATATTTATATCTATCAGAAAAAACCCTCCAATCAGAGCTCAGGCAATAAATATTATTTATGACATTTATTCACACAATATTCATCCTCCTAAAAGCTGTTTTTCAAGGCTCCAAATAGGTGGTATAATCATTAGGTAGTAAATTTGTAGAAACAAATGAATGTGACCAGTACTAAGGATTATAGCCTTATAGACAAGCTTCATTTATTCAACTATTGGTAGTGGATGATACAAAGATATGTGTTTTTGCCATTGTAATAGGTTAATCAACAGATTTGGGGAAAAAAACTCGAAATTTTGAAAACTTAACAGTTTAACTTTTGTATGCATTGTGCAATTAACCATAGGAAGTTAATTTAAGATTTAAGCATCAAAGGAGTTCTGATTATGAGCCTGATGTTTGGAAGTGTGCCCTCTTCTTACAAGAGACCCAAAGAAATCCACTCTGGATACTCCTGTTTTTAGATATGAGAAAACAGCCTTGAAGAGGTTAAGGCAGTGGTTCTGAAAGTGCTGCCTCTGGACCAGCATCTGCATTGTATGGGAACATTTTAGAAATTCAAACTCTAGGAGCTAACTCCAAAGCTGCTGAATCAGAAACTCTGGGAGTATGGTCAGCAATTTGGTTTTATCAAGCCCTTCAGGTAAAGCTGATACACACTAAAATTTATGATTTTTGCCTAATGTTACCCATCTAGTCATTGGTGCTAGAGGGGCTTCTCTCTTTTAAATCTCAAGTTTTGTGGTGGATATATAAAATGGTATACTACTCAGCCATAAAAAAAGAAAAAAAATGCCATTTTCAGCAACATACATGGAACTAGACTCTCATACTAGGTAAATCAGAAAGAGAAAGAAAAATACCATATGATATCACTTATTTGTGAAATCTAAAACATAGCACAAATGATCCTATCTACAAAGCAGAAACAGATCACAGCCAAGGAGAGCAGATTGCCAGGAGGAAGGGGAGAGGGAATGGGATGGTCGGGAAGTTGAGGGTTGGTGAATGCAAACTGTTAGATTGGGAATGGATGGGCAATGGGGTCCTACTGTACAGCACAGGGACGTGTGTGATTGGGTCAACTTGCTGTGTAACAGTAACTGAGGAAATAATATAAACCAACTATAAACCAACTACACTTTAATAAAAAATACATATTTTAAAAATAAATAGATCCAAGAGTTCCTGTTGTGGCTCAGTGAGTTAAGATTCTGAGTAGTTTCCACGAGAATGTGGATTAAATCCCCGGCCTCACTCAATGGATTAAGGATCTGGTGTTGCCGTGAGCTGTGGTGAAGGTAGCAGATGCGGCTTGGATCCCGAATTGCTGTGGCTGTGGTGTAGGCCTGCAGCTGCAGTTCCAATTCAACACCTAGCCTGGGAACTTCCATACGCTGCAGGTGCAACATTAAAAAGCTAAATAAATAAACAAACAAATAAACAAATAAATCCCAAGCTTTAAGCGGATACCCTATGTATGACTTTCAGTTGAAGGCTACCCTTTTGTTTCAAATCCTTATTTCTTTCTAAACTGGATTTTTTTTGATAGAGTATACTGAACATAATGGAATCTTTGATATTGCAGAACCCTACAATGCCTCAAGGTCAGCATTCTGACAAATGTTCGACTGTCATGTAAAACATAGGAAACATCCCTGATATGTTGTTAAGATCTGAGATGGAAATACCGGATGCCTCCAGCTCCCAGCTGTTGATCTGTCCAGACTAGCTCTCCACCCCATCTTTCTCAGTCTACCGCCAGGCCTTCTTCATTAAGCAGGGAAGGGGCAGCGTCTTAGGACTGGTGCTCTCTTAAGGAGAGGGTTACTTAACAGTGAGAAGCAAGAACTGGGGACATTCACTCTATTAGAGGACACACCAGAGGAAATCAATAACAAACAAATAGACCCCACACCTCAAAACAGCTTTCGTTCACCTCTTCAGTCATCCCTCCTTCGCCATGACCAAAAGCAGACTTTGGATGTACAATGCCACCACTCAATCTGTTCTCCCAGACTGCCTGACAAGGTAACCAACTGGTGCTGCCAGAGTCTCAGCACGTGAAATCCTTTTTTTCTAAGGAACTTGGAATCAGCATGACAAAGCATCCAAAGCACTTTGCTTCAAGGAATACATTATATATGACCAAGTCTAGAAGCCAAGTTTTCTACAACTTGAATAGGTATGAAGAGAGGGCCAAAGATTGATCATTATTACCTGAGGACATATCTGGAAACTGCTAATAAAAACCCCAAGTGTTCCCTTTTCCCCCAACATGTATAAACCATTAATTCCCTTGACAACTATTTGTGCCATGCAGGGTTCTAAGAAAATTGTATGGAGGCAGGAGGACTAGTGACAGACCCCTTGAAGTAGTGCAGGAGAAAGGAACTCATGCTAAGATAGCAGAGATGGAGAGAAATATTATTGAGGGTGTTGGGTGTTTTTGCAAATAGAGCCTTGCTGATGGATTTAAATGTAAGGACAGAGAGCTTGAACTGTAGGTTTCAGAGGAAGTACAATTTTGGAGGTGATAAGATCTAGGATGAGACCAAGGAAATGTAGAGTAAAACATGACTGTAGTAGACAAGGTGGTCAGGGAATTGAATGGGTCATTGGATGTTTCAATCGGCAAGATTGTGACAGACGCTGAAATTAAAAGAAAGTCCATAAACAGGTGTTAAAGTTATTACTGTGTGAGGGAGAGGAACTGGGAGCTGTGAGTACAGTCAGTTCTGTGGGTTTCCAATTTACGGATTCAACCAACCCTGGATAAAAATATTCAGCAAAAAATGTCCAGAAAATTCTCAAAAGCAAAATTTGAATTCACTACCCATTGGCAACTATCTACTAAGCACTTGCATTGTATTTACAACCTCTTACATAGCACTGACATTGTATGAGGTTATTATTAGTAATCTGGGGGTGACTTAATGTCTGTGGGAGGATGTGTGTATATTACATGCAAATACTACACCATTTTATATAAGGGACTTGAGTATCTGCAAATTTTGGTTATTGGGAGGCTTGTCTTAGAATCAACTCCCCTTGAATACTGAGAGAAACTGTATATGATAGTAAGGAGGAAGGGTATTGGGAGGTAGGGTCTGCTTAAATGAACTTTGAAGAGACAGAGGTTTTTGGAAGTGGAAGGAAGAGAAATAATACTTTTTGTTATCTCATGAGGTCTTTTGAGTGGAAAATAATGTAGAGCACCAATGCTTCAAGACCATAATGATGTCTCTAGTTTTTCTGGTCTAACTGTGGTTAAAGACTTTCTCCATGGTTCTCAGGAAACCATGATGGATTTTTCCCTCCATGGATCTTTACCAGGAAACTAAGGGAGATGAACAAAACAAAATAATAGTAATAAAAGCACAGAAATGAATAAGCTTAAAGAAGAAAGATTCCTTAACACGAGTAACCAGGCTAACCACAGACTGAATTGGCTAGAATCTGAATGGAACAGATTCCATTTAGTCAGTCCTGATTCATTTTCCTCAACTAGATCCCCTAAGGCTAAGGCTTGCATGCAGAATGGAGTGGCTTCAGCTCATTTCAACCAGAGATCAATTTTTAGTCCCTGGCAGGACCTTCCAGGTACAGGCTCTCAAGGGGCTCTCTCTGGCTGTCCTCTACCACTTGAAGCTGCCTTCACTCTAGCAAATGGTACCTCTTCCCGGGGGAGGTACTTTCTCATCCTGCCCCAAATTCCTTCTCTAGCTACTTTTTTAAAAAAACGTCAGCTTTAATGAGGTATAACAAATTGTAAGATGTTTAAAGTGCACATCGTGATGATTTGATATATGTACCATTGTGAAAGGATTCCTCCATTAGTTAATTAACACATGATCACAAGATGCTCTTTCTCTTTCTTTCTTTCATTTTTCTTTTGGGGTTAGAACATTTAGTTCTACTCTCCTAGCAAATTTCAATTTAACAATACAGCCTTATCACCTACAGTCGCCTTATTTTACATTAGATCCTTAGACTTTTAATCAGGGGAAAGTGGAAAGGTTGGTAAAAGGGTACAAATTTGCCTCTCCAGTTTTGAAGCCACCCTTACTATAAGTTTTTCCCAAGTATCCTAGGTGGCTGCACCTAAACTTCCTTTACCAATTAAATTCTTGCTACCTCCTCCTCATATGTGGATTATCCTTAGTGTCACTAAGAAAATTCTGGGTTTCTTCTTCATTATTTCACCATATGATATTCCTTATTCCTTATTCTTCTGCCTGGACTATCATATTGATGTCGATGGATTTCCTATAGATATTTCTGGCCTGAAACCCTCCCAATTTCCTTCTCACACTGCAGGAAGATAGTAAATGCACAAATCCAAACTATTTATCTTCTCAGAAACCCTATTCTTCATATCTCCTGTATCTTGGAACAATGGCAACACCTTCCTCAGTCTCCAAGGCTAGCAAGTGTTATATCTGGACCCTATATTTACCTTCCACCCATTCATTCAATCAGTCAATCACCCTGAAAGAGTTTCTGGATATAACTGCATCATTTCTACCATATCTACTACCACTTTCCTGCCTTCTGCCTCCCCTTCTACACAACAACCTCTCAACAGATGCTCTGTCTCCAATATAACCTCTACATTGACACCAGGCTTTCATTTTCTAAAACATGACTTTTAATCTATTACTCCCTACAGCCTAAAAGCTTCGCTGACTCCCCTCATGGAATAAAGATCAAACTTCTTAGTAAGGTTACACAAAATCCTATTTTCATTTCATATTGCTATGAATCCCAGGTTGCTGCCACATCCTGAATGTAGCATATGTCTTTGCTTTTAAGTCCTATAGTCCCTAAGACAAAAAATACCTTTCCTTTATTCATCCTTCAGGATATACTTCAAAAGCTACCTCTTCAAAGAAGCTTTCCTTGATCTTTTTTCTCCCCATTAGAAATAAATGTAATTTCCTTTGTGTCCCAACACTTTTTTGTAGCTCTCTGGAGCCCCTGATTTCCCAACAAGACTCTAGGTTTCTTAGACCTTTGGATATTTAAGATAAACTATTAAACAAGTGAAAGGGGAGAACACAGAAAAGTTTCTCTAAAGCTTTCACATTTTAGACTATTTGGATATAGAATAACCCTGCTCTCCAAAGATAGCTATAGAACATGTGGCTATGTTACCTTGCATGGGAAAGGAAATTTGCAAATACAATGAATGCTCCGTGGTACATTTTAACATAGGGAAAGTATACTGGATTATCCAGGTGGGCCCAATCTAACCAGTGAAGCCTTAAAAGCAGAGAACTTTCTCTGATCAGTATCAGAGAGGTACAACAGAAGTCAGAGGGGCAGTGAGCATGAGGGACTCCACCAGCCCTTGTTAAGAGGGGACAGCAGGAAAGCAAGAGAAAGAATAAAGGCAACCTCTATGGCTCTAGGAGCGAAGACCAGCCTCTGATTGACAGGCAGTAATGAAACAAGGACCTCATTCTTAAACCACAACCACAAGGAACTGAATTGGGCCAACAACCTGAATGAAACTAAACGTGGATTTTTCGTTAGAACCTTCAGTAAGGTCCATCTTTGATCCTTTGTATACATGGAAAACTTGACTCAATTTAAACAAGTGAAAATATTTTACAATGGCTTATAAATATGGTCACTAGCTTCTTTCCTACTCTGAACATAATTTGAAAGTTACAATATAAACCTCTCGGCAATCACCAGAGGATAGTGTTTGGATGAAGGATACACATAGCAGAATTTGCAAGGTATCTATCCGCCTGGCAAGTCTAATATAGCTTTTCCCAAATTCCCTTCTAAACCTCTAGACCAATGAGTTAAGAAACACTCACTTGGAAATGTTAAGAACCAACCTTCCACTCTAAAGATACTGGCTCAATGAAGTTTAAGCTAATCTTAATCTTCTGCAAACTGGATCGCAATCTGTCCCTAAAAGATCCAGATTTCAGAATAAATAGCTAACCATGACTACACCAAGTTAATATCAATAAAAATAACATCATAATATTTATGTAAAGTATTAAATGTTTACTCTGAGTCAGGAAAGGTTCTATATGGCATATCTCACTTAGTTCTTTGAAAGGATCTGTAGAAGCATCTCCATAATTCTCTATTGCCCAGATGAGGAAACTGAAAGAAAACAAGTAAACGAATTTGTCCTGTATCTCATACCTGGTAAATGGTAGAGGTCCTAATTAATTTAGAGACCTAATATTCCCAACGACTGATCCGTTTGGAACTGTAACAGCATCTAAACAGCCACTGAAACTCTTCTCATATTTTATAAAGACCGTAATTACATTTTTACTACAAACCTTCAGATTTTTAAGACGAAGTGAAGAGTTCCCACAGTGGAAACAAATCTGACTAGTAACCATGAGGTTGCAGGTTCGATCCTAGGCCACGCTCAGTGAGTTAAGGATACGGTGTTGCCATGAGCTATGGTATAGGCCACAGACATGGTTCAGATCCCGCATGGCTGTGTCGTAAGCCAGCAGTTGTAGCTCCTAGCTGTAGTCCCTAGCCTGGGAACCTCCATATGCTGTGAGTGCAGCGCTAAAAAACAAAAAAAAAAAGTGAAAGAAGCAGTAACCAATCAGGAAATATGCAAACTATATGTGATGGAAGAGTGTGAATGCAGAATCAGGTAAGTTAAAACAGGAAGTCAACTGCAGCCTAGTGTCTTTCACCGGTGGCAACTTTAGAAGTAGGGAGCATAGAAAGATCTGGGGGAGGCAGTCTCCCTGCCACTGAGCCAATAGTTCCTCCCAGTTACTGTAGGACTAAGGCCAAAAATTACACTTGTTTTATAGTTTCTTCATTTCAGGGGATTCTTTGAATCTGAAATTTCATATGCTTGGTTTCAATCCACCATGTTCTTTCAGTTAAATGTCAGCTGCTTTCAGTTAGTAGGCTAGGGAAATATGCCAAAATATACCCAAGTACCGTCACCATTGCACTGCATGCTATTTCTGGTCCAACTACTGGGAGTTGAAAGAATGAGGGATGGGAGGGTCTTTCCACCATCAAGATCATTTTGGCAAATGCAAGATAGATAAATGTCTCATCTGGGATAGTACAGAAGAAAATCCATGGCACACTGATTCAGCTGAGAATAACATAACTTTCTTATGTCCTGTAATTAAAATTTATTGTATGATAACCTGTTCTCTACAATGCTAAGAGATCACTGCCAACATGATGGTGTAAGGTCCTTCAGACAGTTTGCTCACTGCATTCTGTGCTATCATCTAGTTCACAAACGCCCACCTTGTTAGGAACATAATTAGATTTACTCTTCCCTCATCAGAAGGAATATGTTAACTTATTATCTTTCATATACACAGATCCATCTTTTTTTTTTTTTTTTGCTTTTTAGGGCTGCCCTTGTAGCATAGGGAAGTTCCCAGGCTAGGAGTCGAATCAGAGCCACAGCTGCCTGATTTGTCCCCTAGCCTGGAAGCTTCCTTATGCCACAAGTGTGGCCCTACAAAGATGAAAGATGAAAAAAAAAAAAACAACACCCAGAAAATCTTCCATGCTTTGCAGATTTTTAAAAAACATTACCTCTCCAATTTAACCCTTTCTGGAAAAAAAAAAGAAATTTTCAGAGACAATAACAAAAGTTCACTAACACGGGATGTTTAATTATAAGATCTTTATGATTATAAACAGTAAAAAAAAAAAAAAAAGACTGGTTTTTTTGGCTTCCTCTGATAAATTTTCATGTTCAGCCACTACTGTTTCGTAATGGATGGCAATATCTTAATATAACAGACTTCCAATTGTTTGTATTACCATTTCTTTATTTTAGAAAATAGGATATTATCTGAGTGATAGCATACTACTTTACTGTTCTGCCACCTGCAGGAAATTCTTTAGATCAGGGTATGTGTCTGCACATTTTACTTATTTGAACTGCATTATTCAAGTATAGTTCCCTTTGTGCAATACTTAAGGGAAAAACAGCTAATTGGAATGCAAAGTACCAACAATGTAAAATAACAAATACTATCAAAATTGCCCTAAATATCATAGCAACACTTCTTTGGTGAAAATGCTACATTGCTTTGATTAATATATTTTTTTTTCTTTTTAGGGCTGTACCCAAGACATATGGAGATTCCCAGGCTAGGGGTCAAATAGGAGCTATAGCTGCCAGCCTACACCACAGCCACAACCACAGCAATGCAGGTTCTGCCTGAGCCAAGTCTGTGACATACACCACAGCTCACAGCAATGCTGGATCCTTAACCCACTGAGCAAGGCCAGGAATGGAACCTGTGTCCTCATTGGTGCTAGTCGGATTTGTTAACCACTGAGCCAGGACGGGAACTCCCCTATATTGTTTTGATTTTTATCACAACTGGCAAATATACTATAAAACCAAGATGGCACAAATTTTCTTATCACCATATTCCTCACCCATTTGGGTTTAAATAAATCTGATATTCCACTTGTAAACTAAGAATGTCATTCAAATACTTAATTGGTTAATGAACCAGCTTTTAAAAAAAAAAAGTATACATCATATGTTGTCTTGTACAATTCAGAATTATGGTTTCATCTACATTTCTTGCGATAAGTATCTGAATAACTTTCATGTCAGAAAGAACATCTAATGCTTATATCTCTTCACGAGTACCTAGAACAATGCTTGGCAGAGAGCTGACATTCTAAAAACTATGTATTGAATTGATCGATGTGTTCCAAAGTTATGTAATTGTTGTTTCTGAAACAACAAAAGGCACAACAGTAAATTTTGGTTGAACTATATGACCATTTTAGAGACAGTGGTCAGCTATCATTAGATCATGCTATCTATTACAATCTCAAGGTCTACAAGCAAGTAATACCAGTTATTACCCACAATAATCCTGTTTTCTCAGGAAGACCTCAATTTTTCTCAATGTTCTCACATAGATGTGTATTTACTAGTTGGTTAGATCTCGGAAACAACTCTCATACTCTGGAATAGGGACATCTGTGCAAAATTCTACTTCTATGTGGTATTTTCCTGCTTAAGAATCTCTATGTACCCCGGTAACTTCCAAGTCACACACCAGCTTTCCTTGTTTTATGTCCAGCCCCCACATTTCTTGCCCTGGTCAGTCATCCTGGTCATGACTGTTTTACATTTAACACCGAAACTCAAATGTTTCCCTATTCTCTTCCTTGGAATGATTTCCTAAATTTCACAACTCATACCAGACAAAATATTTTAAAAGCTTCCCCCAAAAGAGAATCATTTCAACATACTTCATAAATGAAATTACTTTGCAGTTAGTTTTACCACAAATTTGTAGCCATCTCACCAGACGACAAGGTGAGTTCAATGTTTTTGTGCAAACATATAGTCCTAGGTTTGCATTTACTAGATTCAGTACAAACCACCCAATAAAAATTTATTCTGAAAGTCAAAGAATTAATATTCTGCAATAGAAGATTATTTTAAGAACAATATTTTTAGCAGTTCCCGTTGTGGCTCAGTGGAAACGAATCTGACTAGCATCTATGAGGACGCAGGTTCAGTCCCTGGCCTCACTCAGTGGGTTAAGGTTCCGGTGTTGCCATGAGCTGTGGTGTAGGTCACAGGTGGGCTCGGATCTGGCTTTGCTGTGACTGTGGCATGGGCCAGTGGCTACAGCTCCGATTCGACCCCTACCCTGGGAACCTCCATATGCCACTAGTGTGGCCCTAAAAAGCAAAAAAAAAAATGTTTTTTAAGAAATGATTTTAAAGGTGAAGGAAAGAAACCTGACAGTAATTCTGATTTTTAAAAGAAAATTAGCGAGACACACTGAATTCCATTTTCCTCATCCTGTGGTTTGATGGGGAAAACGTGCCAGCTCAACAGGACAAGACTCCTCAGTTGACCAGTCAACATTCCAATACAATATATATTTAGCTTTACATTTAAATGTTGAACATGATTCTCAAATAGAAGATACAAATATAGATCTTTTAATATCTATATCTGTATATATCACAGATGGCTTCAACTAAATTCAAATTTAATAAAAAGGCTCCTTGGAAATTCTATCTTATACTCACTGAACAAGTACAGAATATTACACATTTTGAAAAATAAACACATTTTAACTCTGTCTTCCTTGCATTATTTTTACATGAACATTATTTATGTGCTCATTACAGAGAACATTCTGATTATTAACAATGTCTCCACATGTGAAAAAAAAAAGAAAAGAAAAATGAGGTGTTCCTTAGATCACCTATACCTAAAGAGATATGCTTTATTTACCTAAAAATGTCAAGAAAGATGAGACTGCTAAATCCTACCATTAAAAAAGCTGTTTTGGAGTTCCCCTTGTGGCACAGTGGAAACGAATCCAACTAGTATCTATGAAGATGCAGGAACAATCCCTAGCATAGCTCAGTGGGTTAACAATCTGGCATTGCCAATGAGCTGTGGTAGGTCAAAGATGCAGCTTGGATCTGGTGTAGCTGTGGCGCAGGCAGGCAGCTCTAGCTCTGATTCAACCCCTAGCCGGGGAACCTCCATATGCCAGAGGTGCGCGCTTAAAAAAAGGCTGTTTTGCCTCTGTTTAACAAATTTTTGTATCATCGACCTCTGCTTTACAACCCCACCCCCAAGCCATTTCCTTGGACATACACATATTTTCTTTTTTTTCAAGGGTTGCACCTGTGGCATGTGAAAGTTTTCAGGCTAGGGGTCCAATCAGGAGCTATAGCTGCCAGCCTACATCACAGACACAGCAATACCAGATCCTAGCCGCGTCTGTGACCTACATCACAGCTCACAGCAATGCTGGATCCTTAACCCACTGGGCGAGGCCAGAGGCCAGGGATCGTCCTCATGGACACTAGTCTGGTTTGTTACTGCTGAGCCACAACGGGAACTCCCGCATGCGTTCTTAAGTAAAAAAACTACTATTATATAGACCTTGAACCAGAAATATATTTTGTAAGAACACACTGCTGAGGCATAAACTCACAGGTGACTAACGATACACTTCGGATTGTGAGAACTCTTAATATTGTTTATAAATATTCATTCACATAATTTCAGTTTTGCACTGGCGAATGCAGACACGTTAACTTATACAGTTTTACGATCACAATGTATAAGGACAATTCACGTAGGTCTTTGTCTCTACTGTATTTCTCTCTTGAGAAGAGTGGGAAGATGGAACTGAAAAAAAATATATAGTCCATAATGCCAGACCACGAAAGATCTCTACCGGTGTCGAACTGTGATACTACACATAGCACCAATTTACAAAAGAGAGTTTCAGGCTGTAATAGATCCTTTTGTGCTTCAGTTACAACCAACCGAAAATGTGATTAGAATAAGAAGACAAAATTGCCCACCAGGTTTGCAGTTCTTTTTGAAAAATTTGGTCTGTCCTTAATTTTGACAAATCGAGATGTTATTTCCCCTGAAGTTTCTGTTTATCCTGGAGAGCAATTCAGTACCTCATTAAGAAAATTCCTTTTGCTCTTAACTTGAATATTTCAAGGGAGAGTTCCTTTACCACAAACCCAAGCAATCAGTTCCATTCCTGTGCACTCTATTCTTTTTTCTTCAGATTATTGTTCCATGAAGCTACCTTGTCAGGAAACTGGAAAATTGCCATCTTCATTTATATTACCTTAGATGTATTTGTAGTCTTATGATTATATCTCTCTTCATTCCCATAGGATAGGAGCAAAATGCTAGCCGTCTGAGGATACAGGAAATTGAAATTTTGTCACCTGCAGAGGACTAAAAGTGTTTGATTTTTATTCTCCCTTCAATGTTAAGAAAGGATCTCTTGTGCATGAAAGAAAATTACCTTCCCTTCAGTAAGACATCTGGAAATATTCTTAACTATAGCCTTGCAAAATGACTAAGAAAGCTGATACCAATGTTTTTGTGATTTATTACAAGAATGCAGTAGAGTCTTTAAGGGATGTTTTCTTTTACTCAGCTATTTGCTTGGGAACCATGATGCAACTGATAGCCAGAAACAGAAATTTTTCTTCACCGAAGGGCATTTTGCTCCGGATATCTACACACTGCATCAAAATGGAGTTGAAACCAAATAACCCAGTGGGCTCTTCAGACTTCCAGAAATGCTTTCTAGCTTGTTTTAAAAGCCAGATTGGCTACAAATTTTGTTCAAGTGGCCCACAATAGAACTCTTATATTGTTACGCATCAAATCTTCAACAGAAGATTTTCTGCCATCCCCCTAAGATCTCATGCTGTGCAGGCAGAAAATGCAACTACAGCAGAGTAGCCCAATTTGCCTTAGAATTGAGACTAATAGCAGAACCTCTCCGTCTATTCTTGTCTTAAAGGCTTGTTAGACTCCCAATGGGGAGGAAAGTTTCCCTGCTGATAGAGTTGTAGGGTATCAAAAATGAATCATGAGCACAAAGAAAGATTATTTTGTTCAATGAGACATTTCTTATACCCTTGCTCAGGCGACAGCATTTCTGGCTAATTACCCAATTACCACTGATATAAGGTTTGTGAGAGAATTAAGGACATGAGGAAGGGGAACACATGGAGGTTGCAAGAGTTGATAAGACTATATTTTTGTTTCAGTAATGTAGCAGAAGGACCAGAGCACAGAAGAAAAGTTATAAGACACATTGCAATATACTCATAAGGAGATTATCACCACATTTTATAGAGGATGTGACTGCAAACTTGGAAGATCTTAGAGACCAAAAAAATGTCAAGGTCTGAGTTAGAACTGAAAAAACAAAACAAAACAACAACAACAACAAAAAAAAAACCCGAGTACCCCAAATGTTGACATCCTCATCTGATGAAATACCTAAATAGAAGCTAGAGTGAATGAAATGAGTAGTTTAAAACTGTGTTGTCTTTTTTATATAACGGCTTCATTTCTGAGATACACAGAGCAATTACCACCCTCCCCAACAAAATGGTCTACCATTAGAAATCTTACACTTTAATCCATAATTTCAGGCATTATCCAAAGGTAACAACAAAACTATAATTGATTTTGATTGTTAGAATCCTCACACTAAAATTTCAGGATAAAGTAAACATAAGAAAATTGAGTGTTATATAACCCTGAAGCAGGAATTATGCACTCAAGCACAAGATAAAAAGGATAAAAAGGGAAAAAACACACTTGGTACATCACAGCTGTCTTCTATTACATATAATTATCCATTCTCAGCCTGAGCTGGGGAACAAAAGCTTAAAAAGAACAATGGGTATGGAGATGTCAAAAGGTAATACTTCTCGTCTATGTAGCCTTTTAAAATTTTATTTGATTAAAGAAGTGTATGTAGAATAAGAACAATCTGTTTCTGTACTATAAACTTTGTTTTATTTTGTAAGTTTGTGGAAAATTGTGTTTAAAATATTGGTCAAAATTGAGTTTTGACAATTGAACAGTAAGTTTTAAATTATTTCTCTTTAGAGTAAAAAATTAAAAATAAAAAAATAAACAATGGGAGTTCCTGTTGTGGCGCAGTAGAAACGAATCTGAGGAGGAACCATGAGGTTGTGGGTTCGATCCCTGGCCTTGCTCAGTGGGTTAAGGATCCGGTGTTGCCGTGAGCTCTGGTGTAGGTCACAGACATGGCTCAGATCTGGCGTTGCTGTGGCATGGTGAAGGCCAACATCTGCAGCTCCAATTTGACCCCTAGCCTGGGAACCTCCATATACTGCAAGTACGGCCCTGAAAAGACAAAAGACAAAAAAGAATAAATAAATAAATAAACAATGTTCCTTTTATTTATTTATTTATTTAATTTAAAAGGAACATTGTTGCTTATTTAAAATTTTAGAGTTCAAAATTAACTGCAGAGAAACATCACAGCTTTTTTAAAAAGAAACCTTTCTATTTAAACAAATGAGTCAGTGAAACTGAAATTTATCCAATTGAAATGATAGAATCTTTTTCTTTTTACCAAAGTTATAATCTCAATATTTTTATTTAGGAATTTTGAATTCATCTACCTTTGTCATGGTTCAACTTAACCCAGGAACTAATCCCACTTAACCAACTTAACCAAATAATTAAACCTATATGTAATGGTTCTGGTTTTGAATCTCTCGATTTACCTCAACATTTCTGGAGTTGATAAAAGTCTCAAAAATTTATAGTTAGCTTTACACCCACAATTAATAAGCTTTAAGCAAGAAAATTGGTTTTTCTTATTTGCAGAATATACACAAAGTAATGAGAAGTAACTTCAATACATTAGTCACCAACACTTGGTCATCCTTTCAAAGACTGAGATGCTTTCCATAGATGTTTAAAATACCATAATACCATGGCAACTGAAAACAAAAAGAACTTTGTGTAAAATATGGATCGTTAATATAAAGCAAAGAATGACTTTATTTTTAATGGGTATTTTTGGTCACTCATAATCATAGTTTAGTTCTTATTTTCCATCTGTACCACTTTTGCTTTGGTTGGGGTTTATTCACATGATTTGCCTTTGGGGGCCTGGTCAACTCCATCTAACTGCCTTTAAGTAACAAAATATATAGTGAAAATTAATTGACAGTAAAATCAGAGGTCATTAATATTAAAGTTTGTTCTAATGCTCAGTGATGCCCTCAAGGTCCCAGACTCTCAGCTTTAGTTCTACATATAAGTATGTTCGCCATGCTTCTCCTTTTTGATCAAATGATGACTCCTCTGCGGGTATAAGCATCTCATTCTCACACAGCAATATCTTCAAAGGACAGAATCAGTTAGGAGTAAAAGGTTTTCAACCCTTGCACAGCCTACTAAGGAAGAGATGATTCTCAAACAATGTCCTCTAAAGGACAGAAATGGGTCGGAATAAAAAGGTTTTCTCTTATACTGCCTTACAGGAAGAAAACGTTTCCCAGAAGCGCCAGGGCAAACTTAGTTTTGTAAACCTCCAGCGTAGCGACTGAGCCCTTCATCAATGACAAGGGGTAAAAAGATGGCCAAAATTGACTGAGTCAATTAGGACACATCCTCTTGGTCCAGGCACATGGCTCTCCAGATAACAGTGAGATACTCTGGACAAGAAAAACCACTGAGAGAGTTTCCATTGTGGCTTAGAGGGTTAAGAACCCAATGTAGTATCCATGAGGATGTGGGTTCAATCCCTGGCCTCACTTAGGAGGTTAAGGATCCAGGGTTGATGTGAGTTATGGTGTAGGTCGCAGATGTGGCTTGGATCCAGTGTTGCTGAGGCTGCAGTGTGGGCCAGCAGGTGTAGCTCTGATTTGACCCCCCAGCTTGGGGACTTCCATATGCCACGGATGCGGCCCTAAAAAGGAAGAAACAAACAAATGACACTGGGCCTAGCATAAGAGTCACAAGCAAGAGTGTCTCCCAATCTTGGGGGCCTAGGACTCCACTTACTAGCTACCTGGCATTAAGGAAGTTCCCTTTCTTTTCTAAACCTCAGTTTCTACAACTGTAATTAGGAATGAAAATAATAGTACATACCTCGTAAGATTACTTTAAAGGCTACATGACATACTGTGTATCCACTATGAGGTAAAATTCCTGGAATACAAAGCATTTAATAAACACCATGTGTTGCTAGCTGTTTTGGTGCTATCACCAATATGAGAAAGTGCCTAAGCTGAATTTCCTTGTTTTCTTCTAAGAGAAACATTCTGAAAGGAAAAAAAAAATCGTAGTAAGATATTGGTACCAATGTGAGTATAAGTGTTTGGAGAAGGAAGGCAGGACTCCCATAGGAAAGTCAGTGGCATAAAGTCTAGTTTACTTTTGTGACATTGGATATGATTCCAATCACCTGAGAGTTAATGATAAGGCAGGTTTGTGTTTTTCATGTGAGTCAGTATTATTTTTATAATGTAATTTCAAATACACTGAGCTTTAGAGTCTCGTCTTTTCTTAGAAGTTATTAAGTCCCTTTTGAAAAAAAAAGTTTCCAGTCTCCTTAGCTTAATTTCATGAGGCATCACTTAATTTCACTAACATTTTTTTTTATTCACAGTACTACTATTTCAACAAAGTTATATAACTTTCACCAGACATCTGATTTTTTAAAAGTTACTACTTTCACACTATTTTCCACCTTTGTATTAGTGAATCTTAGTTTTTCTAATCTGATTTTTTTAATGTGTGAAAAGAAACCAAGTTAATTTTGAGAATCTATGGTTTTCCATCAAGCTAATCACTAGAAAAAGATACTCATGGTATATGCTTTTATAGCAAAAGGGAATTTATAAAGGTAAGGTTTTGGGGTTGTTAAAAAAAAAAAAGTAACTACTAAAAAATCTGAGTCTGAAACAGATCTGCTTAAGAATTCCTATATCTGTCTACCTGAAAGTGGAATGAATCCATCTGTTGCCATAATATCCTGCTCCTGATGCTCAGCTGTATATTAAAAACAAACAAACAAACAAACAAACAAAAAATAGGATAAGAATGAAAGAAAATCATCTCCTTTTGCTTTAAACTCATGACCTATTCATTTTGGATACAAGAGCTTTTCTTAGTCACCTGCTATGTTATCAACAATATGAGACTTAAGATTGAGTCTGATTCTTCCCAGTTCATATTTTATTGCAATCACTTTATAAGATGTGAGCATAAGCTGCCTTACATTTCATTGTCTTCTGAGACTTGTGACTACATATACTCGGAAATTTTTGGACTTTTAACAAATACTCTTTTCTATGACTTCTTGTCCTGACCAACCCCCTCTCCTCCTCCTTACCGCTTTCCCCAGCAAATCTGACTGATGTTACAGTAAGTAGAACCACTCCACTCCTTGCCAGGGTCAGGGATGGAGCAGGGGAGGGGACACAGACAACCTTCCCAGAACCGCCTGTGCTCTTTGATAAGGAAGTGACTCCAAACTATGCTGAGTTTGAGGGAAGGTACAATGTCTGGTTTGATAAATCTTGTCTGGACTTTCCAACTCTGCTCTTGTTTCAACTTCCCCTGCTGCAATCTGAATCTATTCTGGAATCCTAGAAGGCTGCAGAAGGACAAAAGAAATTTCTTTTATTGTTATCAGGCTTGTGACCTTCCGTTTGATGTTTAACAGTTGAGAAGGATTATTTTCTTTTTCTAACTATCAGTAACTACATTTGAGACCCCAACATTATATTAAACAAACACACTGAAGGACAAATTCTGCTTAGTCAGAAACCCCAAATTAGATACATTTGGGGGTGGAAGTGAGGGAGTGTCTGGGCATTTAACAGCAGGCTAGTTTCCAGGTTGTAACACTCATATTATCAGTGAGCTCCCCAGACAAATCAAGGCATTTGTCCTTCCAAAAGTCTTATTTAATTAATAGCCCAAGTTTTTGGAAGAGTTTTAGAAATTCCCATGATATTAGTAATTACACAAATATTCTTTTTCACTTCAGAAAAATCTTAAGTGAAGAAAGATTTACAAGTCCAAGTATTAAGGAATATTTTGAGAAAATGTGTCATTATAAAATTTACAAACTTTAATTTAGGATTCATTTTAAAATTAGGAAACATACATTGAAAAAAGTTTCTATTTCCCAACCCAGGAGAAAGAGACCCTTTTTCACTGAAGAGCAGGAAAAAATCTGGATTAGATAAGCTCTGATAATGTTCTTTCTCTTCATTTATGGGATAAATATCAAGAATCCTAATATCCTCTTATTCTTTCCCCTCCCCCAAAATAATGTAAGAGGAAATATTGAAAACTCTTCTCTCCATATTAAAGGGCTATGTTTAAGTCCCTAAATCAATCAGCCTCTCTCTCTTTCCTCCCCTGCCCCCACTTCAGCTCACCAGAGGAACTCAGGTAGCTCTGTCAGTGGAAAGGGGATTTATTGTGCCACTGTACTTAGATCTCCCTCTGGAGATATCCAATTTTGCCCTATCTCTTCCTTCCAAAGGAAAATAGATGAGCTGGCTAAACTGTTAGATCTTACTGCTGGATTCTCCACAGACTTCTGGCCATGAATTGAAACCCTAGCTGAAACAACATCAAAGACATGAATTCCAATTTTTTCCCAGAGTGATAGTCTATGCAAGTATTTTATTACTTGTCATATGCTTGGGATGAAGGAAATTTCTTCTTATGTGTGAGTAAATTAAAAATGGGATATCAGTTTGTTAGATAATTCTTTTTTTAAAAAAGATATTTCTAATAGTTGAGCCATGTAAGGGGCCCAATACAAAGTTAAGCTAAAGGAATATTTCTTAAAAACTTTAAACTTACTACCATGTATATTTCTGAGAAAAGATCAAGGAATTTTTTGTAAAGCCTTTCCCCAGAAGAAGAAAAAAGTTGAAGAGTTAATAATAAATATCCCTTTTTTGGGGTGTTCATTTGTTTGTTTCCAGGGGACTTCTACGGGCCATACACTGGATGCTGGGTATACTGGCTTCTTTATATTTCAATGATCTCATTGAATATATACATCAACATTATAACAAAACAGATGTTCCTGATAAGGAAACTAAGACTTGGCAATCAAATGACCTAGCTAAGGTATGCTCCACATGCTCCTTTGGAAGTTCCAAAAGAGAATATTCTCTGATATTTACTTCCATTACTAACTTCATAGTACTAGCAGTAGGGGAAGGCTCAATCTGCAAAGGAATGTTCTAAAGGAATCAGGAGTTAAAACATTAAATCAGCTTAGGTGTTAAAGTATAGTCAACCACTGTGTCAACTTGCAGCACACTTAAGACAAATTACTTTCATCCCCTATAAACACACACTTAGTAATCTAGCACGCAGGCACTAAATAAGCACTTACCAGCTCACTGCTTATTAAAATACATTTATTTCTTCCCAGTAATTTACTATAGAATTTCACATTGATAAAACTCCATGATGGGAAAGATGGTTAGGTAGTTAAATAATTATTTTTAAAATTTATAAGCCTCTAGTACTTTTCGAAATTAGCCTAAAGCTAACTTTAAAATATTATGTCATAAAACTATTTCATAATTTACATTATAATACATACATAGTATGAAAATCAGAATTTGGCTTTCAAATATTTATATTATATACATAACATACATAGTATAATAATATAGAAAATATAAATTAGGTATTGACATCTAATACTCTAAGGTTAAGAGTAAAGGGCAAAGAAATCTTTGAAAAACCTATGCCATATATTTTCAAGTATTTTATATTTCCTGGTGTGTTTTTGCTTTATTGCTAATGATAATACATGTTAAAGCTAAAAGAAAGACTTAATTAGTAAAACTTGAAATATAGACTTTCATAATGAAAGAAATTAATTATTTTTACTATTAGACAGCATTAACCATTTTAAGTGATTCTATCATGTGATAAATAAAATTTTCGGCTCAAATTCAAAAACTATACTGTTTCTATTGTTACTTTAAAATATGAACTACTGTTATTTCAACAATAGTTTCCTCAAACAAAATACCTCTATTCTATTGAAATTTACCTTAGATTCAAATAAACCATTCCATGCCCACCTGTTTTACTTCAGAATGAACAAATTATTGGCTATAATAACCAATGACCAGAGGTTCACCATATATTGAACATAGGACTTTAAAATGTATGAGGTGTGAAGTTTTTAGAACTGCACTGAGGTGCTAAAACAAAGTATCATACACTGACAGGAGAGTCATAGGAAAATGAGAAAATGACAAAGCTTGAAAAAGAAAAGTTACACTTAAATTTTTGAAAGTAAAATACATTGTCTTCAATTTGCAGACAAATGACCTTGGCAGCAACTTCCATTATTAGGAAGTGATTCATTTAAATAATAAATGGATTAGAATGATGAGGAGGGGAAAGGAAAATCGCAAGGAATTTGTTGTGGGTTCTCTGAAAATAAGCCATGCTACCGTTCAGAATTTCTGGCTGGGTTGATCAGGAAAATATGATAGAAATCAGATGACATGATATTTTTCATGAAGCATACTGGGGCAGAAAATTAGTAAGCTTAAAAGCAAAGGCAAAGTAAACAAAATTAAAATAAAGCAAAGAAGTAAACCATAAGGGCTCTGGGATTGTGAAGTCATATAAATGATGTACATAATGGTAAACTGGAAAAAAAAAAAAACCTAACTCAATAGCTAAAGTGACTTGATTTCGCTGATTACTAACCTATAATAAAGCTAGGAGAGAAAAAAACATCAAAATGCATGCATTCAGACAGAATACCTTATAGAAAAATTTGCAAAAGTCCATCAGTCCAAAGACACTAAATAGAGGGGTATGTTACCAAGTGAAGAATTATCAGAATCCAGGCCAAGTATTCTGGCAGTCTCCAAACATCAGAACAGTCAGACAATTTGGTTTTAGGAAGACAAAATGATACAGAGAGAATCATGAAAATCTGTCCCACATGGAGATTAAAAGAGGCATCAAAGTGAAAAACACCAAGCTTTTACCTGTCAAATGTTAGGAATTAACAACTCAGAAGAGAAAGAGGAGCTATTAATAAATGCCTCACATATATAACCTCTGCAATTTAAACTCTACTTTTCTTTAGTGACAGATTTCCTTACCTGAAATCAATCACCACTTACTAAAAGAACAATGCATGAACATACTAAATATATGGAGATTTACCAATAAAGAGTTAAACATTAACATATGACTTATTCATGTTATAAGTACAGTAAAACAAGAGTTCTCTTGGGGTGTAGTGAATCCAGTTTTGTCATTGTAGCAGCCCAGGTCACTACTGTGGCATGGGTTCGATCCCTGGCCCAGGGAACTTCTACATGCTGCAGATGTGACCAAGAAAAAAAATAAGTTACAGTAAAATGACTAGAGAGCACAAAGTTCTAGGAATGAAAAATAAAGTTTAATCGAAAGTGAGTAATTGATAAAAAGTAAAAACAAACTCCAAAATTCAGAGATGTTATATCTTGAGTATAAACCTCATTCTTTGCATTTTTTGAAAAATATTATCTAATAAGTTAGTGAAATATGCCAAGTTTTCAAAAATAAAGATATATTTTATATCCTTTATAGTAGGTCTATATGGTGTGACAACATAAAATAGTCCAAAGAGTCAAATATCAATCTACTTGTAAAAATAAAAGCTGAGTTCCCGTCGTGGCACAGTGGTTAACGAATCCGACTAGGAACCATGAGGTTGCGGGTTTGATCCCTGGCCTCGCTCAGTGGGTTAAAGATCCGTGAGCTGTCATGTAGGTCACAGACAGGGCTCGGATCTGTTACTGTTGTGGCTGTGGTGTAGGCCAGCAGCTATAGCTCTGATTGGATCCCTAGCCTGGGAACCTCCATATGCCACAGGTGCGGCCCTAGAAAAGACAAAAAGACTAGATTAATAAATAAATAAAAGCTAAAGAACCTATTATCAGTTTATCCATAATTATATATCTTATTCTTATAAGGACCATGTTAGCTGATTACTCTACAGGGTTTGTTGTGCTTACTCAGATTGTTATATTGTCCACTGATAAGTACTGATAAGTATGTGTCAGGCATAAGAGCGGTAGTAAAGAAACTAGCATTTGACTGCAAGTATTTATGTTACATATGTAATGTATTCCAACGTAAATAATTAATGATTGTTAGAATAATAAGCTCATTTGATCTAATGTGGGAAAAGCAAAAAAAAAAAAAAAAGAAAAGAAAAGAAAAGAAAAGAAAAAATATGTAAAAACTCTACATATAAACAGAATAGAAAGTCAAGATACTCGGAAACAAGCTAATCATTAATACAAGTGTCTGATTACCTCCTTTCAGGATCAACATAGAAAACAGGATAAAGAAGATACTAGAGTGTAGGCTTAAAGTCCAGGTACAGGGAAAGCTCTGCTATGTTATACCTAAAATACTTTTGGTCAAACCAGAGTATTAGATACATGAAGACTCTGAACTAAAGAAATATCTTTAAACATTATCACTTTTTTTTTGTCTGCTAATTGAAATAGTGAGAAACTTTACTTATAGCATATGTGGGATTCATTTGGCGCGACTGTATCACTCTATAAACTCTACTTAATTCAGCTGCATAGTATCAATACCAATTCCTGTGCCTCCTATAGGATGTAAGCTCCATGAATAATGGCAAGGAATTTCATCCATTTGCTTCACTGCTGGATCCAAGGGCTTACAACAGTGTCTAGCACAGAGCAGCCACTAAAAACAATTTATTGAATAAATGAATGCACGTGTTAAACACAAAAGCAATTGATGATACTGACATTTTATAATACTAACTTTGCTATTCTGGGGTATGTATATTCTATACATTTTAAAGTATAATAAATACAAAAGAACAGAGGAAATTCTTATGGATAATTTTAAGAAGTCTAAGAATACATTTCTTGAGAACAAGAAACATCTCTGTAAAACTAAAATTTCCACATGAAAGTGAAAAAGTCAATAGAATAACAACATAAAGTCAGTAAACAACTGTACTATGCATAACAAGAATTCATTGATATGAAATACTAAAAAGTATGAAAACATCACCACAATAAACATTTTTTTTTTTTTGTCTTTGGTCTTTTTAGGGCCACACCCTCGGCATATGGAGGTTCCCAGGCTAGGGGTCTAACTGGAGCTACAGCTGGCAGGCTACGCCACAGCCACAGCAATTCCAGATTCAAGCCGTGTCTGCGACCTACACCACAGCTCACGGCAATGCCAGATCCTTAGCCCACTGAGTGAGGCCAGGGATTGAACCCAAAACTTCATGGTTCCTAGTCTTACTCATTTCCAACGCACTAAGATGTGAACTCCCAATAAATCTTAATAAAAGACAAAATTTAACAGTAGATTGTTGGGATAAATTTCAAAAAGAAAAAATGCATATCAAACATTTCATTAAGGGCTTAAGAAAAATTATTCTAGTATATTATAAAAATAGTTTAAGATCTACTTTTTTAAAGAGTTTAAAGTAAAATGAGCATTCTTGAATACTTCTAACTGGACTCTTAATTTCAATATCTCTCAGAAAAATCCTAAATGATATCTGTAAACAGAATTAAAAATTGTCTTTGAATACAAAGTAAGGCCACCTGCTTTTCATTCATACAATGGAATATTATGCAATCTTTAAAAGTAACGTATTCACTGAGAAACGTCTGACATGCCATGTTAAAAACAGTGGCAATAAGGGGTATAAAAAGGTAAAATTTGTATAACTCAATACTTTTTGAATTTTCTATCAACTCGAAAACGTTACATCTACTCAAAACTAAAAATACATTTCAATGATGATCTCCTATATTTGTACAGGCTTCTGGCTTTGGACAGACTCTTGAATCACATACCTATGGAATCGCACATTTCCTATTCTGATGCTGACAGCACCTTATTAACACTCACTAAAGATTATTTTAATTCAGGGCCACTGATCTCAATGAAAAATGTTTTATTACTTTAGGAAAGTTCTTATTTAAAATACCAGGAAGCAAACAATACTTTAACAACTGAGCAATCCAGGCATAGTCACAATCCAAACAATTTACTCCCAAATCCATCTTCCAGCTCAGGAGTCAAACCAAAGTCTCAGCAAAACTCTCATGCCTAAATGCCATGGACCTTGGAAAATACCAATAAGCTGTAAAATGTGTAATTTTAGATTATTGCATAGTGGACACTGTACTGTAACTACTTTTGAAATAACCAGCTGAAGTGAAAGGGTGAAACTGCTTTCTCAGTGATGAAAGAGTAACAGTATCAAACTTAAGCTAAATATGATACATAGAGCCAAAATTTACCTATCAATTATTGATCTAGCGTTCTATCAACTCATGTATTTATTTTCCAAAGCCTTCAAGAACGAAATAGAAAATTCATGAGTATTTTGTACATCAAATGCAGGTTATTACCTTTTACTACCCAGGCAAAAAATATCTGCTTTCTTACATAATATGCAGAGGACAAAAAGATTTTTAGAAAAAAAACACTGCAATTGCAAAAGAAAAAATTTAAGCTCATAGCTGGCCTTTTTTTTTTTTTTTTTTTTAGTGGAGGTTATCTTTTAAATGTGGGGAAAAATGAGTCAGTGTATTAACATCATAAGATTGCTGCTCTTATTTAAAATCATTCGTTGTCTTCCCTCCGGTTGTTTACTCTTCCCTTAATTCACTGTGCTCTACTATCCCTTTGCCAAAAACATTTTAAACCAAACTAAATAGCATGTGCAACAAATTTCCTCTGTTATGTTAAGTCGGCCTTAATAAAAATTATTAAAGACTACAACTAAAGAATTACAGGAAGGGACAGAGGATTTATGAGAAAAATTCTCATTTTCCCCAACAAAATATCCCAACATTTTAAATGGCATTTACTTGATCTGTATTGGCACGCATTTGGGAGGCAGTGTGTATGTGTCTACAAACTGGCCAGTTAAAATGGCACCATCTATTTATATAAATTTCACATATCTTTCCACCCATGGTCTGACCTAGATAGGAGGTTAGGCAAATATAAGCAAAACTCAAGTAGCATTTTTTTAATCTTATAAAAATTCATGAACATCATTACCACATGCTTTCATTCATTAAGAAAAAAAAAAACCTAAATACCATCTGTGCACGATAGTCTAATTAGGGGATTAGAATCACAGACGCTTTGCTGGCTCACATGTTCAAGCACATGCCCCCTTGACCATTTCAGAAAAGAAAATAAAAAAGAACAATAAAAATGTAGTCAGAGGCATCCCTTTGGATTCAGCTTTGGCTACCAGTGTTAACTAACCCCATAGAATTTAGATGTCTAGCACTCCCTTTGGAAATTGATTCTTTTTTTCCCCCTTGATGTGCACAAGCACAAGCCTTAGGATAAACTTGGCATCACATGAATCAGGTTTTAATAAGTTCAAACAATATTTTACAGAAGACTGGTGTTTACAGTCTGCAACATATTGTAGGGACAAATTTTTCTGGACTTGGTACCCACAATGGAAAACTCTAAATTGTTCTGAAAGAAAATTAATGAACTAGAATCATTACTTGAGAGTGATGTACAATATGTACATAAGACCTTGTAATACTTATTCAAACTTATGATAGTTTTAGGGTCCATGAATGATAAAGCTGAATTACTAAAATGAGTTCATGTAGAAAAGTCAAGGGACATCATATTTATTTTTAGTTGGGAATGCTCTTCTTCCTTATCCTAACTTTCTAGTAAAATTATTGCACTAGAAGCATTTTAAACTATAAAGACCATGCAAGCTAATTTGATGCAAATTTCTGTCACTCCTCCCAACTAGGATCAAAAGGCTGAATCCTACACAGCTATTTACGATGTCAATAATTAAATATATTCTGCATAAAAACATGCAATGAAATTTTGTTTCATAATCAGGAAAAAATGTGCACTCTGTACATTGAAAAGGTTTTCATCCTAGAAAATGCAGGTGATAGATAAGCAAAAACCCATCATCACTTATAGAAAAGGGTACCTTTGTGTCCTTTCTATATAGCACAAAGTAAAAAGAAAATAAAAACATAGTAAAAATAATTGAAAGAAGTAAATCAGTTAACCCACCTAAACTGTTACAAACATAAATTTTTCAACCTTGAAAATAAAGTGCAGTATCAACAAAAATGTAAATTAAATGGCACCACCACAAGGCCACCACTCTTTCAGCCATCATAGTACCTTGAGACTCTATTTTTTATCTATTTTTCTATTTCTAGTCCAATCACAGTGCTCCATAACAAGAGTGCTCAGTCTGCTAAAGAGTAGCTATTTATGTCTTGATTTCATAAGTCAGATCCATGTCCAGCTGGAAATAAGTTCAGGCATTTTCAGCCCAAACCAACTATATAAGTAGGTCTCTTCAAGTAAAATTAGGTCTATGCAGATTCTTCACATTCAGCTCCAAAGGGAAAAAAGTCCCCATTTAAATATAGCTTGTAAAATCTGGAATTACATGCTATTCTTTCAGTGGTCAGACTCTGCTAGTTATTGACTAGTGTATTCTCTTTGGATTCTGGAGGCCATTTTTTATGAATATTGGCTGCTGCAACAATTTCATATTGTCAACAGATGCTGAGATGCTGCTTATTCAGCTCAGGAGTGGTTGCCAGTGGAGGCTCATTGCTTCAGGCCGAAGCAAATTAATCCCAGCAGAGATGAGTTTTATTTGTTTCTCTAATAGTGGGAAGAAATATTGATGAGAGAATTCTGAGCTGCACTAAGGACAAGGGGCTGCTGGAGATTTCACCAACTCACTTTAGCATCTCCAAGTTGGAGGGCAATATGGTAGGGTACCCTTCTCAGGCTGCATTACCCGTAGGGCATCATAGACTCCTCTATTCACAATAAACATACAGCTCTTTGTTCTCCCCCCCCCCTTTTTTTTTTTTACTATGGAAAGCGTTAGCCTTGTGTATGAATGTGTTTCTATCTGGCAATAAAAATTTTTGAAAAAAATAATTAAAATACCTCTAAAAATTGTAAACGGCAAGAACTAAAAGCATCTTGCTTTCATTGTTGAGTTTTTAAAAGTATATTTTCAGATGCTCAGCATCCTCTGCTTTCCTGAGTTTAATGATGATGAGTTAATTTTCTAACTGAAGACACTATTTTCCATATTCTTCTCTTCCTGTGGAGAACTCTTCCTCCCCAGGAATAAAAACTGGCAGATTTTACTGACGACTGCATCAGAGTCACGCCCTGGTAGAGCAAAAACTCAGTCAAGGGATAGGCAAGGACGGAAAGAGAAATGCTTTCCAGTTTAAATAGAAATTCCTCTTAAATTAGCTTATGGGTATCCAATAAGAGCATAGTTATTCAATTTTTAAATGTTACCAATTTAATATACTTTAATAGGTATGGTATTAATAGATCAAATGGAAATAAAAACACACAAACAGAGGTTACGGATTTGAACTCTTAGCAATTATTGTTAGATGAATAGTAAATAAGTAACACATGAATCCAAGGGTAAACTTTATGGTGTTAGATTTGATGTTTATGTGCATTTCAGCCTTGTTTTTCCATCTCTTTAAAAACTAATAGTAAGTGAAAAAATGAATTGTGGACATTTCTTATCCTTGATCTTAGAGTTACCCAGCTCTAAATATTATAGTTTAAATTTAGAGCAAACTTTTAATTTAAAAAATATCAGAGAAGTGACCACATTTGGAGAAAGTGTGCTATAATGGCCAATGGAATCCAGCCTGAGCCCTACGTTTTACGCTCAGTTTCCTGATTTATAAAGGTAAAAGGCGTGCAGAAATTGATATGTGAAAAAACGTCCCTGCAAAACTAAAGAGCAGTAAATAATTTTTGACTAAAACAATGAAAGTTGAATCACACATTCATCTGCTTTACAAAGACCATGTGAACATCGGCATGTTCAAAACACCATTGTGTCCTGCCTCCCCTTATGCTTCTCTTCTGATCTTCAAGATCTCACCCTTTCTTACTTCAAAATACAACAAGCTGTTTCAAGCTGACATTTTGAGCAGACGGCCATCATGGAGAAATATCTTCCAAATGTTTCCTCTTCACTGAATTTTTTTTCTGACCTCAAGGAATACCCACACTATCTTCTTTCCATGTTTCCCAACATCCCTACTCAACTGTCAATGCATGTCCTCAGTCTTCTCCCCCACATTTTTTCCCTCCCCTCCCTCAGTATCCCTTTATCCATCATTTCATCTATTTAATTCTTTCGTTTATTCTTGTCAAAAATGTGCAGAAAATATCTCTCAGTCTCTCAACTCTTTGAGGTAACCCCTCTGTTTTCCTCACCCTTTCTCTCTCCTCTTCTTTTCCACAGTAAAAGCACTGAAATAAGCACTTGTGCTTAGTTCAATAATCTTTTTCTTGGACATTTGTACCCACGTTTTAAATTTTTCTACTTTCTTTTGCTTTAAAAAAAGGACCGAGGTGGCATGATGGAATTTACTATATCAGGAAAATGTAATAATATTTTGCCATGACTTACAAGCATTTTATAGCAACGATCACTGCCACGACTACAATTGTTTATTTTCAAGGTAAATAATCACTTTATTTAAATGATTACAATGTTCTGCCCTATTCTACCGCACTGTTGATGATTTGTTATTACACAGTAAATTAAACTACGGTATACACTTTCTTGGGTCCACTCAAAAATCTGGCCACCATTTAAAACCCTGTCTTTCCCATCTAATGTTCAAAGTGTCTTAAATGTTTATTGCATGGGGTTATATGGTTACACTTAATTTCTTGTAATTTATCTAGCTGTACACTAATGATTTATGTAATTTATGTAGTCACATTTCAATTACATTTGTATTTTATAAAATATTATTATTAATTTAGTAAGATTTTTTTTTACCATTTTAATAGATCTATATATAGTTCCTAGCATTGAAGAAAATAATATGGATGCAATAAAACTAAAATCAGATCTCATAGAGTAAGGGAGAGGTGAGACACATGAAAAAATTACTGTGTGGTATGATGGCAAGTGGTTAACTTAATAAGCCAACAAATAGAAGAAAACCAAATGTCCACTGACGGAGGAATGGATAAGGAAGATGTGATATATATAGATATATATAGTGGAATATTACTCAGACATAAAAAAGAATGAAATAATGCCATTTGCAGCAACATGGATGCACCTAGCAATTACCATACTAAGTGAAGTAAATGAGACAAATACAAATAACATGATATATGTGGAATCTAAAAACTAATACAAATAAAATTATTTACAAAACAGAAATAGATTCACAAACATAGAAAAAAAAACCTTATGGTTACAAAAGGGGAAAGGTTAGGGGGGATTTGGGAGTAACATATACACACTACTATATATAAAATAGATAAACAACAAGAACCTACTATATAGCTCAGGGAACTATCCTCAATATTTTGTAATAATTTATAAGGGAAAGGAATCTGAGAAATAATATATATATATATAAACTAAGTCATTTTGCTATACAGCTGAAAACAACACAATATTATATATCAACTATACTATATATTTCAAACAAAACGTAAAGTATATGCATTAAAAAACAAAACAAAAAAATGACATGAATTTTGGAGTCAAATGGGCCGCAGCTAAAAATTTGTTCCATCACCTCTTAGCTCAGGACTTATCTGTTAAAATGGGCTGTTGAGAGACTCGATGAAACTCATCACTGGACTTCAGTCAATATTAATTCTCTTGTCCTTATAGAGCTCTAAAAAGTTGTATGCAAACAGACACAGACACACACATACACACAAAGTGATTAACTTAAGTCTAGAAAACTAGAGAACAGTTGCCAAACTTTCGACATCCCAGAAATGACAACTGAGCATACACTTGAAGCTGGAGCTGAACTTGACCAAGATGATTTCAAGGAAAAGCAAAATTTGGAAAAACACAAGCATGCACAAAGACATCAAGGTATTTAAGTCCAGTAATATTTAGTAGTTCTTTGTGGGTATGTGTGGAGGAAAGAAGTAGAGAGTGACAAAATAAGATGCCGAACAGGTATGTTTAAATTAAGTAGTGATGGGCCTTGCATGCTAACACAAGAATGTTTTGCTTGGTTTACTTTTATCCAATAATTACATAGTAAATATAAATATTAGGCTCACCTAGTTCCTTGAGATCGGAATAAGATCGGTTCAAACCTTCCTTCCAAATGCTTGGTGGTTCAAATACCTCCTCAAGCTTTACATCAAATCACTGAAAGCTGCTTCTGTAATTGTGATTTGTGTCACACTGCATTACCATTTATGAAAGAGAGACTCTACCTAGCTTTGCACACGACCCCACCCTCAAGTAAAAAATCCTTTCCAGAAAGCGTTTGTGATTTTTCCCTCTTAGCTAAAAAGTAGGAAGATCATGAGGAGACAGAGTTGCACAATGCATACAACTTTAAGTTCAACATTAGATATCGTATTTCTTAAAATGTTGCCTCACAACAAAAGGAATTTAGGGCAAAAGGAATTCTTTCGTGTTCACCATTTTTAGAATGTAGTTTTTATCAACTAAAAAAATTCTTTTGGCTGCTCCAACAGCATGTGGAAGTTCCTGGACCAGGGATAGAACCTGCACCTCAGCAGCAACCCAAGCCATTGCAGAGGCAATGCATGATCCTTAACCCACACACCACAATGGGAACTCTAATTAAATTTGTTTTATTTTTTAACACAATAAACCATCAAAAAACTATTTCTCTGGATAATGCATATTTGATTAATCACAATGTCCCATTCTCTGATATTATTTTTTTAATTTAATGTTAACAATTTATTATTAGTAAATCATTGGTTTACAAAATTGGAATTTTTAATAGGTGTGTGGGTTTTTGATAACTAGTCTGATCATGGTTGAAAAACTTAAACTATGGTTTGTACCACAACACAGCAGCAATTACCAGACTTTTGTGGTAAGAGATTTGAAGTATCCAATGGTAATATTCTAAAAACAAGTCTTATTTCCAATATTCCTTTACTTGCTCTGAAGTAACACACCATTTTTAGAATGTAAGTCTAGTTAAAATTAAGTAACCATTTTGACCCTAAAGTGAACACTGTCAGCAAACAAACAAGATTATAGAACTCCTTTTTCCACCTTGAAATAGTAGTTCTTTACATTTCAGAAAGCCCTCTGGGTTGCTTTCTTGTCTTGACTTCAAAGAGATATATAAGCTTAGATCAATTTTGCCGTGGCATATAGCATGATGAGAAATGAGCCTGGGTCTGTTTCAGGTCATGGTGAACCAACCTCCAAAAATGCTAAAAATTATACAAGTTTTACAAAAATTCCCTTTACTGGTGCCGTAAAATAGCTAGCTACTGCATCAAGATTGATTTAAGACCCACGAGCCATGTGAAAAAATAACTGTTTGCCCATTGGTTTGATGTTTCTTGGGTGTTATGGTAGACATAACTAGAATGTAAACAATAGGTCCTTAAAAAATACAATACTACCATCTCTTTTGGGACAAGATGATGCATTCTGAACAAAGATACCTTCTCTCAAAGAAAATGTTGGAGCCTATAACTACAGATAACAGAAGATTTCTCAGAAAAAAAAAAAAAATCTGACCTTGAGTGGATGCTGCATTTGCAAGAGTTAAACTATTAGGAAGCTTTTAGGAATGATCATAAATTAACTCAACATGAAAATAAAATGTGTTAATACTACTAGCACTGAGTAAAGTACTGTTTTTGCTTCCCTTGTTCTATATTTACATTAAGCATTTTTTCAAAATACGCCAGTTTATGTTTATTTCATAAATTTCAAAAAGAATTAAAGATGAGCCAGGACAGCACATTTTTTCACATATGCTGGAGCAGCATATTAGGGGAATGCTAGAGGCTCTGACATTCTTTCTTTCAAAATTAAATTACATTTCCAAGTTTACTGTACACCGGACCCTAAAATTAAATGAAATCCACCAACTTGACTTCTTTAGAGAGCCTTGACTAGGAAGAAAGTGCACTTGTGCATGAGGGAACATACACACAAACATGATTCTAATTAGGGTGGACATAGTCTTCTAGTGATTGATGCACACATGATGTTTCTTCCTAGTTAGGCAGAAATGTTAGAAGTCAGCAATTTGGCGGGAACAGAGACTGCTATCTATATTGCCAGTTGGGCAGCTTGACAATATGGGGTTTTGATTCCTGCTTGAGAACTGTGTGTTCATAACAGTACAAGCCTCGTTTGGATTGAAAGAACATAGAAATTAACTCCAAGGAAAAAGAGGAGGGAAGAAAGTCAGTAAAAAGGGATATATTTAGAAATGCACAAAGCTAAAAAATTAACAATTGAAATACAGGTTCTAAAAGAAACTAGATTGGAAGAGATAAGATTTTTAATAAAAATACAACTTTCCAAGCTAATGATACTACAGCATTATTCACTTGTTCAGCATTCCTTCTGACTGGCTCCCCCAGTAATGTCAAATTTCACACAATTGTCCCCCCTCTCAGTGAGCTCTCCCATAACCATTCTAAACTAAACCCTCCCTATCCCCACTACATGCCTTATATCCCTTTAATAACACCTTTATTTTCCTCCACAGCACTATTACCATTTAACATACTATGTATTTTACTTATTTTCTTAATGTTCATCTCTTTCTGCTAGAATATAGGATCCAGAAAGACAGAAATGTTTTCAGTTTTGTTTGTGGCTATAGCTCCAGGACGCAGGAAAATTTTTGGACAGACTCTGTGTTTCACAACCACTTGTAAATAAATAAGGAATTTCCATTAGTGAAATTAGTACATTTGGGACTAGCAACAGAATTCTTTGTTGTCCATTAAGACACAAATTAACTTTTTTTTTTTTTTAGGGCCACACCCATAGCATATGGAAGTTCCCAGGCTAGGGGTCGAATTGGAGTTGCAGCTGCCAGCCTACACCACAGCCACAGAGAGCAACACCAAACCCTTAACCCAATGACCAAGGCTAGGGATTGAACCCGTGTCCTCATGGATCCTAGTAGAGTTTGTTACCACTGAGCCATGACAGGAACTCCAAATAAACTTCTTTTTTCAGTTTTATTTTTATCAGGATAATTTACATGTTGATCATATTTATATTAATTATTTTCTGTGCAATCTAAATAACTGGTTTAATTTAATAGGGTTTTTTCCATTCTTTTTTATGTGGAATTATATGTCCTACCCCAAGAAATAAAATGTTATAAAACAAGAATATTTAGAAGAAATCAAGGTGGATACAGATTGAGATAATTATAAAGAATGAGTCAAAGACATGTGATTACAGTTGTAGTTTCAGTAATGGCTGAGTAGCTTAAATTAAACTAAACCACCCGCAGATAACTAGATGTTGGACAAAATATAAGGAACAACTCTTTGAAAGCACCGAAGAGTGACTAAAAACAGGCATAAAATGGAAAGGATTAAACCTTGAGAGAAGGAAACTGCACTAGGAATTAATGTGGGGAAATGAACTTTAATACAACTTTTCTAATAAAGGCACTCCCCAGGCCATGCAGAAACAGTAAGTTAGAACTCAATCATAGAACTCAAGCAGAAAGCCACAGTTTTATTGGCCTGAGATGTAAGAGAATGAAGCTCAGAACTGCCAGAGTGGCCAGAAATTGAAGGGGAAAAAATTCTAGAAATGAGAAAGTCACATGAAGGAGTTCCAAGTCTGCACATAACTTCCCCTCAAATCCTTGAGTGACCCATGAATTGCGCATGAGCAGTGGAGATGCCAGAGATCTCAATGGGAAGCATCAAAGAGCTGAGACTAAGATAGGGCAGATGGAATGGAAGTCATGCCAAGTTAGAAGTACCACATCTTCCGATTAAGACAGTCCTAGGCACAAAGGATTCATCTGGGACTAAAGCGGGGGGGGGGGGGGGGGAGCCATACTAAAGGAAAGTAAAGCCAAAAACCAAAACCATCACGAAGTTTAGGGTGTCAGAACATAATTTAATTGCCTGCTAGAAGAAAAATTAACACACTTCAGGAAAAGATAACAGAATACAAGGTCTCTCCAATGTCTAATTTGAAATGTCTGATATACAACCAAAATTTTAAACATGCAACTAACACATGGAAATATGCTGATGAAGAAAAAAAGAGTCTATAGAAACAGACCTCAACCTATATCTAACACTGGACTTGGCAGACAAGGGCTTTAAAGTGGCTAATGAAAATAAGTACAGTGGCTTAATGGAAAAGCCAGCCGTAATAATTAAACAGATGAAGATATTCAGGTAAGAAGTAAAAAGTACAAAAGAGAATCAAAATAAAAAGAAATAAAAATTTGAAATGAAACTCACTGCATGAGCTTAACAGCAAACTGGAAACAGCGAAAGGCAGGGTTGAAAAACCCAAAAACTGGTCTCTAGAAATTATCCAACTAAAGAACAGAAAGAAAAATGACTGAAAGAACGAGCAGAGCTTCACAGATAGGTAAGTCAATACAGAATTGGCCTAGTAAGCATGTAAATAAAAACCGAAAAAGGAAGTGAGTGAAAATGGCTGGAAAAGTGTTCCATGAAATACTAGCAAAATTTTCCTGAAGTAGGAAAAAAACGTAAGTATAAAGTTCCAAGAAACTTTATGAATATCACCAAAATAAATAAGTAAATAAATAAATCCACCTAAATACATCATAGTCAAACTTCTGAAAAGTAAAATTAAAGAGAAAGCCTTGAGAGAAACTAAAGGAAAAGAATGGACATAATCATATCTAATTTCTCCTCCGAATCAGTAAAGCCCAGCAGACAATGAAATTATTAAAATGCTGAAAGGTAAAAAGCAAAACAAAACAGCAACTTTTTAAAATAAAAACGCCACTGAATTCTATATCTGGTGAATATGTCCTCCAAAAATGAAGGTGAAATAAGGCCACATTTCAATAAAGGCTAAGAGAATTTACTGCCAAAGAAACTGCACCACAGAAATGCTAAATGAACTTCTTCAGGCCAAAGAGAAATAACACCAGATGGAAACCTCAAACTACAAAGGAATGAAAAGCACTAGAAATGGTAGATACATGGACAAATTAAAGGCAATTTTTTCTCTCTTAATTTCCTTGAAAAACTCTTTTTAAAGCAAAAATTTTTAACATATTGTGGGGTTTATAATAAATACAAATTATTACACAACAGGTAGTAGAGGTAAACAGAGTTATGCTCGTGTGAAGTTTTTATATCCTACTTCAAATAATACAATATCAACACCAAGTAGACTACTATCATTTAAGTATGCATGTATTTATACCAAGCATAGTAATTTAAAAATTAATAATAATAGTAGAAAAAGTATAGTTAAAAATCTAATAGAGGAATTAAAATGGAATACTAATATATATTAGATATACTTGTTTGAGTATATATGCAATGACAAAGTAACAGACCCAAACTAAACTATACCAATGATTATATTAAATGTAAAACTATTCTATTTAATAGGCATAGACAATATTAAGAGATGATTATATTGGTAATATGAGAAAAAAAGCAAGACTACTCACAGCTTTGAGAGATGCAGTATAAATATGAACATACATATACATACAGGTTAAAAGTACATGGATGGAAAAAGTTATATACCATTCAAACAGCAAGTTTAATAAAGCTAGTATGGTTATATTAATACCAGACACTATAGAATTCAGGACAAAAAAAAAAATCAAAGAATAGACATTCCACAATGATAAAAGTGTTAACAGCAATTTTAATTTGTATGTGCCTAATAAGAGAGATTAAAAATTAACAGAACCAAATAGATTTATGATTATAAATCTTTACAATTAGATTTACAACTATAATTTACAATTAAAGTTGAAGATTTTATCATCCTCCCTTAGTAACTGAGGAAAACTTCATACTATTAAGATGTCCATCCTGCATAAAAAGATCTATAGATAGAATAGAATTCTAATACAAATTCAACTAGGCCTTTTCTTTTATAGGCATTCTAAAATTTTTGAAATTTTAAAGAACCTAGAATAGCCATAATAATTTTTAAAAAAGAAAAAGAGGAATAACTTTCTGACTTTGAGATGTTAATGATAAAGTAATCAAGAAAGTTTGTATATTTACTTTTGGCATAACCAAAGATAAATAGATCAATGGAACAGAAGAGAGAGTCTGGAAATAGACCCACATGTATAAAATCAATCAATTTTAACAAAAGTGCCAAGGTAATTAAATTGGGAAAGGAAAGTCTCGTGACCAAATCAGACTGTAACTGCTACATAAACAAATTTAAAAAAAAAAAACCTTTCCCTGTTCTTCACATTACACACAAAAGTCAATGTGATATACATCATTGACTTAAATGTGAAACCTAAAATGATAAACCTTCTGGAAGAAAATACATGCTGTTGGAGTAGGCATTTTTTTAATGAAAAAAGTACTAAAAATGTTTTAATGGATAAATTGAATTTCAGCAAAATTAAAAACTTCTGCTCATCCAAATATACGATTAATGAAATGCAATGACAAGCCACAGAGACAAAATATTACGTCTACATATATACTCACATGTGTATATATATATATATATATATATATATATATATATATATATATAGACAAAGGATTTGTATCCAGAATAGATTATAAAATATTCTACAAATCAATAATAGAAAGATAAATAAGCTCCTTAAATGGACAAAAGACCTGGATAGACAATTCATAAGATACATGAATGGCTGATAAGCACAGGAAGAAAAGTTCAACAGGCATTAGGGAAACACAATTTAGACCACAGGCAGAGATCTCACATCCACACTAGAATACCTACAAAAAAATACTGAAGACACTAAATATGGCGAAGATGTGGAGTAGTTAGAACAGTTACACTGCTGGTGAGAGTGTAAAATGGTACACTCATGTTGGTAAACTATTTGACTGTCTTCGATAAAGTTCAACATATATTTAACACACAGTCCAGCAATTTCACTTCAAACTATTTACTCTCCCCTCCAAAAAAGAAAACATATGTCCATTAAAATACTTATATACAATAATGTTTCTAGCAGCATATTCATAACAGCCTAAAACTGGAAATAATTTAAATGTCTATTAATAGAAGAATGAATAAACAAATTGTGATATATTCATACAATGCAATTCCACTCAGTAATAATAATAAAAAAAGAATGAACTACTGATGGGCATAAACTTGTGGATGAATTTCACAAACATGTCAACTGAAAGAAGCCACATCAAGAGAGCATATACTGAATCATTCCATTTATCTAAAGGTAAGGAATAGGCAAAACTAATCTATTGTGATAAATATCTAAACAGCAATTGATGATGATGGTGATAAGGACAGACAGGAAAAAGGAACTAGGAAACTCTTGCAATGATAGACTTGTTCTATGACTTCACTAGACATGCTATTCCATGGATGCATACATTCATCACTACTCAGGACACCTAAGATCTATGCATTACATTGCATGCAAATTTCCTCTCAATGAAAGGATATGATTATCTATTCCATAGCTTGATGTTTATTTCAAAATTGATTTTTAAAATATAAAATCAGCCAAACAGTATCAAAACAATCAGAGATATCAACTAATTTATAAAGTATCAAATAAATATATGACACCTACAATTCCAAAACTAGAAAAGATGCTAAAATCAGCATTGAAATATTCCTATGTTATTTAGTCTTTGGGTTCACAACAAAACACAGTCAAAAATTTATCTCTAATCCTTTCAGGGTCTTTGAAACAGAAGGTAAAAGAATTCTTAACACTTTAGCAGGAGTTCCCTGTCAGCCTAGCTGTTAAGGATCCAACACTGTCACTGGTGTACCACAGGTTTGATCCCTAGCCCAAGAACTTCCATATGCCATGGGCATGGCCAAAAAAACCCAAGAACAAAATACCTATATCCTAACACTTCAGCGGTCTTCTGTAATTTAAAAGTAGTTTTTTCAACATTATAAAAATTTTTTTAAAATCTAAAATATCAGTTGTATGACATATTTGGAAAAATAATCTCATGGCAAAAGCTACTGCTGATACAACATTTTAGCATAGAAAAAGCTGTCTCTAATGTATACATTTGTTAGGTTGGGAGATAATTATAAAACCGTGAAACCAACACCACAATCTAAGCCATAAACATACATCATCTCCAAACTACCACTACTTTTTTTTAAAAAATTTCAACTATCAAAGTATTTCTTCTTCAATTGTGTTATAATGATATTTATATGAGGCTGCAATATGAGAGTTTTCAGACACTTTTTATAACTGCTAGAAGCATTTCTTTCTTCCTTCCTTCCTTCCTTTCTTTCTTTTTTGTCTTTTTAGGGCCTCACCCCATAGCATATGGAGGTTCCCAGGCTAGGGGTTGAATCTGAGCTATAGTTGACAGCCTACACTATAGCCACGCAACACCAGATCAGAGCCACATCTGCGACCTCACCACAGTTCACGGCAACACCAGATCCTTAACCCACTGAGCAAGGCCAGGGATCGAACCTATGTCTTCATGGATAACAGTTGGGTTCGTTTCACCTAAGCAACAGGAAATCCCTAGAGCCATTTCTGATAAGCTTTTTAATTAGGATATTTGGGAACATCATGAAACTTTAAAAAAAAAACCAAATTATAGAAAAGATAATCTCAACAATCACCAGTAATTATAATTTTAACTTTAAATATAATGAAAATTTTAAGCCTAAGCCTAAATGATTAGTAAAGTTTCTAATTTTCCCCAAGATTTAAAGTATTAACAATGTTGAATATATTAGATTCCAGATATGTGATATCATATAGTATTTGTCATTCTCTTTCTGCCTTAATTCATTTAGTATCAGAGTCTCTAGCTCCATCCATGTTGCTGCAAATGGCATTATTTTGTTCTTTTTTTAATAGCTGAGTAGTATTTATTGTATATATATACCATATCTTCTTAATCCATTCATCCGTTGATGGTCATTTAGGTTGTTCCCATGTCTTGGCTGTTGTAAATAATGCTGCAATGAACATACGAGTGCATGTATCTTTTTCAAGGAAAGTTTTATCCAGATATATGCCCAAGAGTGGGATTGTTGGGTCTTATGGTAGTTCTATAGTTAGTTTTCTGATATACCTCCACACTGTTATCCAAAGTGGTTGTACCAATTCTATTCCCACTAAAAGTAGAGGAGGGTACCTTTCATTTGAGTAACAGTAATTTCAAGGTTAAAATAACATATTACACTTTTGGGAAAAAAAATCTGTCCTATATAAACAAAAATTTAACTATTTTCTCCTATTTCGTAGAAGTAAATACTTTTCTACAGTACAAAAACTGACTTCTCTAAAACAGTTTTTCTAGGATCTGGTCTGAAAAGCTTCTCTCTTTTGAAAAAGAAGCCTATAGATTATGAACTAATATGTGGAAGACCACAAAGGACTTCTGCTCTTTTCTTCACTGTTCACTAATTCTGATCTTTGACATACTTATTTTCTTTAGCTTTCATGTTCCTAAAAAAAAAAGGAAATCGCCTATAAAACTTCTAGCAATATTTCTATAATAATCAGAAATTAGATTTTGCCAGAAAATGTTTAATCTTTTCAACACTTATCTGAATATCAGTTTCTTTGTCTATTGAAAAAGTAGTTTACCTGTAAAATTCGAAGGTCAAATTAAAAGAATATATAATTCTGATTGTAAAGAAAATAAATAAACAAAAATCCAACATTAAAATTACCCTCATCCAACACATCATTCAGTCTCAAAGATAATCTGACAGGAGTTCCCGTCGTGGTGCAGTGGTTAACGAATCCGACTAGGAACCATGAGGTTGCAGGTTCGATCCCTGGCTTTGCTCAGTGGGTTAGGGATCCTGCATTGCTGTGAACTGTGGGGCAGGTCGCAGACGCGGCTTGGATTCCACGTTGCTGTGGCTCTGGCAGAGGCTGGCATCTGTAGCTCTGTTTGGACCCCTAGCCTGGGAACCTCCATATGCCGCAGGAAGCAGCCCTAGAAAAGACAAAAAGACAAAAAGACAAAAAAAAAAGATAATTGGACAGCCAGAAAACTCAAAACTATGAAAAATAAGCAAAAATGGAAATTAATATTCCATTATTATTATAATTATATGTGTACATTGGTTTATTTTTTAAATTTAAATAAATGAAAAAACACTCAATGATTTACATTTTAAAAACAAACAATAACGGAAAAAATACTGAATACCCTTCAATATTACCTAAATGATAATAAATTGTTATTTAGATATTTAAGAATAAGCTGAGCTGCATTTTGCAATCAAAAGTTTATGACTACATTTTTTACTACCCATGGATATTCAGTATATATAAAAAACTACTAAAAAAGAAAATGGGTTTTCTAGCACACAAATAAAAAGAAGAAAGACAGCATACAGGCAATACAGATAAAAGCATCTGATATGAATTTTTTTGTCTTAAAAATACCTGTCAACTACAAAAGAACTACCAATTGGGTTAAAGAGAAAGAATAATACAGCGGAAATTCACCAGAATTTCCTAAAATAAGAAGCCTTGCTGTTCTGCCCATTGTGACTGCCATATGCGCCTGCAGGAATCCCCAAAGACTAGAATGGAGTCTTTCAAAGCCTCTGATTACATCCCTGTTTTAGGCCCACCTCAGGCAGCCTAAAGGTTCTGTTAATCAATTAGCTGAGGTCCATGCTAAGCCTAGAAAGAGAAGACTCTAAGGAGAGAGGCTGGAGCACATGGAACAAAGCTATCTGTTGCAATGGATGAGCTTTTCTTGTGCATATGCACATGGGCCATTGTTTCATTCTTGAAGAATCACATTAATCAATGTTCAGAGGCTGCACCTCCAAAATAGAGAGTTGGCTGTTCATCAGTGATTTATTACAGAGCCCAACATGCATTTGACATGAAACAAGTTGATAGTTTGGAAGCTGCCATTTGGAGGAGGGGAAGCAGGGGATGGTTTGGAGTGTGAGGTGTGCTAATGCAGACAAAAATCAGTTCCCTTCAGCAGTCAGAAAAATACCACTGCTGACAATTACGGTTACAAACACCCAGGCTTTCCTTGAAGGCTAAAGGTATTATCTTGATTAGTACAATTTGGGAAATGCTGAGAATTTAACCTTGAAAAAGAAAGGGAAAAAAAGAAAAAAGGGGGGGGGGAGAAAGAAAGAAAGAAAGAAAGAAAGAAAGAAAGAAAGAAAGAAAGAAAGAAAGAAAGAAAGAAAGAAAGAAAGAAAGAAAGAAAGAAAGAAAGAAAGAAAAGAAAGAAAGAAAAGAAAGAAATGGAAAGAAAGAGAAAGAGGAGGGGAGGGAGGGAGGAAGGCAGGAAGCAAGGAAGGAAGGAAAAGAAAGACAGGAGAGAAAAAGAAAGAAATCCAAGGTGAAGTGGGTTATAATCAATGAAAAAAGGTCTTTCCTGTTTCTCAGAATGGATTAACTTTTTAAAATAAATCCTTGCCTATGCTTTCATTGGGGAAAAAACCATATCTATCCACTGCCCTATTAGGAAAACAAATTACAATATGAAATGAGTATAAGTTTAAAATAAATCACATTGCACTAATTGAATGGTCTCTTGTTTAACTGAATGAATAGAAACATGAGCATTATCAGATACGGAGCAACATTTTCCTAGGGGGGAAAAATCACTGTGCTTTGGCAAGGTTTGGCATTATCACCATAGAAGTTGATCAAGTAACTTCACTTGAGCAGGAAACAGTGGTTGTGCTGTGGTGGTTGTTTTAATTCTCAACATAATTTCTTTTGAACCAAAAGCCATTTTTAGAAATAACACTCACATATTCTAAATGAAAATCTGTATACAACATGTGATGTGTTTCAGATGACGTATTTGGCAACAGGAGGGAATTTTTCTGAATTGGGACTCTCCTAGAAAATAAGGACCATACTATTGCCATGCACTTAGGAGCAATCCTCAAATTTTCAAGGAAGAAAAGAATGGAAGTTCAATTAATCCTGTTAGATAAAAGTAATCATTCATCGCTATTCACATATCTTCAACTGCTCAAAACATCAAAACCCTCGGAGACTTAAGACTATAAAAAACAGCTGCTTTTCACCAATTATGTTCTGGGTTGTCAAGATTCATCATACTCAAACAGTTCCTTCACCCCATTAAAACCAGGAAAATTATTCAAATAGATGTGTTGATTATAGCAGGAATTTTAAGTTGATTTAAAATAAAGGAATGTACCCAAAGAGGATTATTTTCTCCTTTCCTTGCTTTAGTTTTCTCAGCTATGAAATGGGATAATAGTACCAAATGACAGGGTTGTTTCTGTAAGTGTTCAATAAATGATTCCATTTGCTTAAATTTTAAATATTGATCCATGTAAGAATGTCCTCAAGGCTTTCAAAAATGCTTTCATTATTTTTATCCACCTTGTATTCACAAAGGAAAACGGGGGGTAGTGGGGAATGAAAGAAGAGGAACTCCTAGGTCTTAAATCACCTACAAGGTACACTAGCAATCCCAATAATGAACACATCTGCTTACACAAAAACCATTCTTAGCTGACAACTGGATGGAGTCAGATTAGCAAAGGTAGGAAAAAGCAACAATGCTGCATGATTTGCTCCCATGAGTCAAGGTGTAGGATGAGTATCCATTGGCACACACTCTCACAAACACACCATGTTCCCCTATCTACCCCAAGATACATTTCTGTAAGGAAACAATCTGGTGTAGTTGTGAATGTCACCCTTCTTATACCTCAAAGATCTAGACAAGTGATTGCAAAACTTGGCTGGACAATAGAACCACCAGGATCTTTGAAAAATTCCATATCCCAGACCATACCTTAACTCAATTAATTCACACCTCTGGGAGGGAGTATGACGAGGTGGGAGACACAAATATCAATATTTTTAGAAGCCCTGAGGGAGACTCCAGTGTGCAGATGAATTGGGGAGACATAAATGTATCAAAAGTAATTTCTGGGAGTTCCCATTGTGGGTCAGTGGGTTAAGAACCCAAATAGTATCCATGAAGATGCAGGTTCGATCCTTGGCCTCGCTCAGTGGGCTAAGGATCCAGCATTGCCATGAGTTGTGGCCCAGGTTGCAGATGCAGCTTGGATCCTGCATTGCTGTGGCTGTGGTATAGGCAGGCAGCTGTAGCCCCAATTCAAGCCCTAGCCTGGGAACCTCCAAATGCTGCAAGTGCAGTCCTAAAATAGAGAAAAAAAAAAAAAAAAAAAGCAGCTTCTAGGCAGGTAGCATGTTTAGAAGTCAGGACTGTGACCAGCCCTTATGTATTTTGTATATCCCAAGTAGTTAGCATGTTTGTCCTTTGGTCAATTTTTGTTGGTTCACTTAATAGAAATTTAAAATGTGTAATTAAAATCTTAAATTAATGAGATACTTTTAAATGAGAACTTGTGTGGTGCATTTGTGTTATTTTGAAAGAAGGCTGGATTACCAAGAACATATTTTTAAAGGGCTATCACTGTATTTTTTATATTTATCATACTACATTATAATATTTATTTAAAGGTAATATTAAAAATAAATTTGTAAAATGAATCTATTTTTTACAACAAAATTGCTAACTCACAATTCCACATAAGAAGTATGAAGAAAACAATATGGCCATAGTTAAAATAGAAAAATTAGTGTATTACTGCCCCTAGATCGATCAAGATAATGAAGTAGGAAGACATGGAACTCACCTCTGACTATGAACATATCAAAAATACAACTCTCACTGATAACTAACTAGAAACTGGCAGAAAGACTCCTATACAATCAAGGCTTTTAAAAAGATCTACATATAATTGGGTAGGAAGGGAAGAAAAGCAATCAGGTCAGAACCTGTGACCCTGGGAAGAGATTCAAAGGAAAAAGTAGAAAACACAGGCAGACCTCTCTGAGGAGTGAGTGGTGAGAGCCACAAAATGGGTGCCTCAGTTCTGGAGTCCTACACAGGAAAGACAATCTCTCTTGGCTGGTTGGAGGAGTGCTGGATCTAACGAGAGGATAGAGAGAATCCCAAACTCCTGTATGCTGGCTTGCCCCAAGACGGGGTAGAGAGGGTTGACCTTCTCTGCATGCACTCCAGCCCAAGATGAACAAACACTCCAGCCCTACTCACTCCATGTCACAGCACTGCACTGTATCTAGGGCTGCCACAACCAATGAGAAAACTTGACCATGAACATAGGAGACTCAGTCCTGGAGCAGAGCCTGGGTGGGGTGGCAGAGACCATTGCTGGAACTAACCCAGGCAGCTCATCATAAGAAGCCCAGGACTCTGATGGTGGCAGCTCCACCACAGCTAATGCCCTGATGAATACTGAGAGTCCACGTGGACTCCGCCTGACCTGCAGTGCAGCTCCACAACAAGGTGGGGACAGCAGAGGAAGTGAGGAGTAATCAGCAGTGGGGGATAAAAAGCACTTGGATGCAAGGCTGTGTCTGAGCAGAGAGTGTGAAACAAACCATGGCACCTGCACAGGCAGCACATCAGAGACATCTTCAACTCTCTCTATAGCCAACACAAGCCAAGACCTAGCAAAGCCCCCCCACCCCCCACCTTGATTCAGTCTGCCCCAGCTCCAGGACAAGGGTCCAGTGCAGGGAGAGAGTAAAGAAAACACTTAAAGGAAACAGAACCAGCTCAGGCCTTGTTTCCAGGGCTTCTGCTGCAGCAACTTGGGAACAGACCTGACCCCCAACAGAGTACTGTAGAGGAGTAAGGAAGAAGTCCAGCCTAACACTCATCTCCAGCTCTACCCACTCCATCATCATCCCCATCCTCTTCCAAGGTGAGAGTTGCCAGCACACTCGAGGAAAGACATGACTTGTGTCCCATCAAAGGCAGGGAATATGCAGCCTGTATAGGGATGAACACCCCTTCATGACTGTGATAGGTACTATTTCACCTAAATTATTAGAGGCAGAAAAAAATAAGCAAAATGAAAAAGCAGAACAACTGATCTCACTCAGATGAAAGAGTAAGCAAAAAGCTCTGGAAAAAAAAAGAAATAAACAATTTACCAGACAAAGAATTCAAAGCATTAGTAATAAAAATGTGAACTGAATTAGGGAAAATAATAGATGGACACAGTGTGAATTTTAACAAGGAACTAGAGAAAAACTAATCTGAAATCCAGATACAGAAAGCACAGATGGTCAAAAACAAGATGAACCTAAACAGACTCACATCAAGATATACAACAGTGAAAATGGCAAAAGTTAAAGAGAGAATTCTAAAAGCAGCAAGACAAAAACAGAGTCATATACCAGGGATTCCTCAAAAAGCTATCAGCTGATTTTTCTGCAGAAACTGCAATATAGGAGGGAGTGGCCTGATATATATATATATATATATATATATATATATATATATATATATATATATATAAAGTTCTGAAAGGGAATACCTGCAACCTAGAATATTCTACTCAGCAAGATTTATCATTTAGAATTGAAAGAGAGAGAAAGAACTTTCATACAAGCAAAAACTAAAAGCCTGTCAATAATAAACCTACCATAAAAGAAATATTAAAGAGTCTTCTCTAAGTGGAAAAGAATCTACAGGAAAGGGAAAAATCCCTAGGAAAGGCAAATATATAGTAAAGACTGAAGATCAACCACTTAAATAAGCCAGCACAAAGATTAAAATACAAAAAATAGTAAAAAGTAACTAAAACTATAGCAAACAGTTAAGGCATAAACATGAAAATGTAAAGAATGACATCAAAAACACAAAATCTGGGGGAGCAGAATAAAAAAGTAGTACATTTAGAATGTCTTTGAGCCTAAATGACTACCAATTTAAGACAAGCAAATATAGTCATAGATCAACATATATGAACCCATGATAGCCACAAACCAAAAAGAACAAACAAAGCCCAAAGATAGAAGAAGGAAGGAAATAATAAAAATCAGAGAGGAAATAAATAAGACAATAAATGAAAGAAAAAATAAACAAACTGGACCTAATTAAGCTTAAAAGCTTTGCACAGCAAAGGAAACCATCAACAAAACAAAAAGACAACCTAATGAATAGGAGAAAATACTTGCAAATGATATCATCAATAAGGGGGTTAACATCCAAAATATTATTTTATGTATTTATTTATTTAATTTTTAGGGCTGCACCTGTGGCATATGGAAGTTCCTGGGCTAGAGGTCCAATCAGTGCTGCAGCTGGAGCCTATGCCACAGCCACAGCAATGCCAGTACCAAGCTGCATCTGCAACCTATACCACAGCTTGAGCCAGCTGATGGATGCTTAACCCAGTGAGCAAGCCCAGGGATCAAACTGGCATCTTCAGGGACAACATGTTGGGTTCTTAACCCACTGAGCCACGATGGGAACTCCTAATATCCAAAAAATATAAACAGCTTGTGTAACTCGGTATCAAAAAACAAACAACTTGATTTAAAAAAAAAAAACAAAACCTGAATAAACATTTTTCCAAAGATGACATACAGATGGCCAACAGGCATGTGAAAGATGCTCAACATTGTTAATTCTCAGAGAAATGTAAATTAAAACCATAATGTGATTATCACCTCACACCTATCAGAATGTCTATCATTAAGAAAAACACAAATTGTGTTAAGGATGTGAAGGAAAGGGAACTCTCATACATTGTTGATGGGAATGTAAATTGGTACAGCCACTGCAGAAAACAATACAGAAGTATCTTAAAAGATTAAAAATAGAACTCCCATATGATCTAACAATTCCACTCCTGGGTATAGAAAAATCAAAAACAAAATTCAAAAAGATAATGCACCCCAATGTCTATACCATCACTATTTACAATAGCCAAGACATGGAAGCAACCCAAGTGCCCACCAACAGACAAATGGATAGAGATGTCACACACACACACACACACACACACACACACAGAGGAATATTATTAAGCTATAAAAAAGAATGAAATTCTGCCATTTGCAGCAATGTGGATGGACCTAGAGGATATTATGCTTAGTGAAATGTCAGAGAAAGGCAAATACTGTATGATATAACTTACGTGTAGAATCTAAAAAATAAAACAAATGCAGAAACAGAAACAGAAAACAGAAACAAAAACAAAAACAAACTCACACATATAGAAAATAAATTCTTGGTTACCAGTAGGGAGAGAAAAAAGGGGAGATGCAAGATAGGGGTATGGGACTGATATACAGACTACTATGCATAAAATAGATAAGCACCAAGAATATATTCTACAGCACAGGGAATTATATACATTATTTTATTTTATTTTATTTTTGTCTTTTTAGTTATTTCTTGGGCCGCTCCCGCGGCATATGGAGGTTCCCAGGCTAGGGGATGAATCAGAGCCGCAGCTTCCGGCCCACACCACAGCCAAAACAATGTGGGATCCAAGCTGCATCTGCAACCTACACCACAACTCACATCAACACCAGATCCTTAACCCACTGAGCAAGGCCAGAGATGGAATCCTCATCCTCATGGATACCAGTTGGGTTTGTAAACTGCTGAGCCACAATAGGAACTTCCTATACATTATTTTATGATAACTTTTAATGGAGTTTATGCCCTAAAGATACTGAATCACTATGCTGAATACCTAAAACTAACATAATACTGTAACTCAGCTATACATGAATAAAAAGAAAACTTCTCTCCCTCCCAACTTTATTGAGATTATAATTGTACATCAAGTTTAAGGTATACAGCAGAATGTCTGATCTGTACATATTTGAAATGATTACCAAAATGAGTTTACCTAGTATCATCATCTCATAAAATAAAAAAGAAACCAAAAAAGGAGAAAAAAGTAGAAGCTCTCTGACAGAACCTCATTCTTGAGTGGTAACAAAAATATGATATAACAAGGAACTATTGCCTAGAGTTCTGACTTGGATATACCAAATGCCTGTGAATGTTACGACTTAGATAGTGAATGCTAGAACTCATGTGACATATCATAATAAACAAAAATATAAAATAGAGATAGTGTTTATTTTATACACTGAATATGGTGTATTTTTTTACCATATATACATTACCGTGTATGTGTATATGTACATATACACACGCACATAATATACACACATACCTCACATCCAAAAGTAATTTCCCTTTTTTTTTTTTTTTTTGTCTTTTTAGGGCTGCACCCATGGCACATGGAGGTTTCCATGCTAGGGGTTGAATCGGAGCTATAGCCGCTGGTCTACGCCACGGCCACGTGGGATCAGAGCCACATCTGCAACCTACACCACTGCTCACAGAAACACCAGATCCTTAACCCACGAGTGAGGCCAGGGATCAAACCTGTGTCCTCTTGGATCCTAGTCAGATTCGTTTCCGCTGAACCATGATGGGAACTCCTGATTTTCCTATTTTTTTAATGTCATGTCTGTTTTCAGCTACTTTGTAAACAGAGGTAATAAAAGCAAAGGCTGAAGTGGGCATGGTCTAGGTATTGGCAGAAAAAGAGAGAACAGGAAGCCCAGAGGCACTGACAGTGTAGCTTGCCCAAAACACTCTGGCACCATTTATGAGCCAGGATATTTGTTCTTTACTCTCACTTACAGTTTGATTTATTCCCAACGTTTTTGTGCCAGTACTAGTACCCTAGTGTTCACCAAATGCTGGAGTCATTAACTGGCTCAATTTTAAAATAGCAAATGTCCTTTTGATCTTTACTGATCACAGAATAAACATACTACTCTTTTTCCTTAAAAGATAAAGCAATTAGAGGCTGAGGGACAACTTAAATAGAGTACATTTTCTGAAGACAGTAATCCCAACTCCTATAAAAATGCCATGCTTTGTGACTTCGTATACCTGGCAGCCATTAAAATTGTGGGTACTTTTCATTGCAAACTACAATTATCTTATTAAATAACTTATAGAAGTGATTGTTATTTGATGGTAATATGTTTGGAAATAGTTATTTCTGTGAAATTTAGTATTCAGTAGAAGAAAGCTTGGTTATGACACACTACAGGTAGCTGACTTTAGTTGTATCTTACATACTTCTGTTTCTGTATTAGACAATATCTAGGAACTGGGAAAACTGGGGATGTTTAGTCTCTGAATATAAATTTTTAAACACCTGTAAATATGGCATTGCTATAAAGCAACAACAAAAGACATACTTTCAAAATAAAGCTCTCATATTCATTAGCTGATATTAAACATACTTTGATTTAGACAGTAAAAGAAAAGCAATTGATAACATATATTTACAGATTTTTCATTACCATTTCTCTCTTTTTTGGACTATTTACAACTAACAGTGATTGTTTCCCTAAAAATAACATCTAAAAAAGCACACATCCTATAGAACAAAGGCAACCTCTAAGAATTTGTCAGTATGATAGGTTACCAGATGGAATTTGGACAATAAGATAAATGCAGATAATTATGAATTGTGTTATGAAATGAAATTGCTTTCAACAGTGTCGCTGTTGCTTTAGAACTTTTTGTCTACAACACAGTCTGGAGCACTGCAGTTGCTCTCTGGGTACCAGGCAGGAAAGCCTTTGGGACTCTGGATGTGTGAGGCTATTATTTCTGGGCTTTGGCAGTAAGAAATATGATCCATGCCCCAGGAAAAACACTGAAACCAGAAGACATGGTAATTTAAAGCCCAACCACAAGAAAACAGAAAGTTCAGTTACACATAATTTCACTTGTCTAAGATAGAATCAATACCAACATATTAACAAGTAGTTGTTAAATTAATATTTAATTTGGTTCAACCAATGAAATTCTTAATAAATGTAAGATTTTTCAGTAATTTCTATTATTCTTCAATGTCTATATAAACATAGAATGTAAACTAGGAAACTGCTAAATATTTAATTCTCAAAAAAATACATGTATGGATTCATCATTCTTATATTACTATATTAAACATTCAGAATATTTTGGTAGGCCCAAGAATACAACTTTAAGAGTTCTTAATCTGTAGATCTGATAAAAGAAATTGCATGTTGTTCTTAATGAAAATGTCGACTGCCAAATTAACTAAAATATTTATATTAATAAATGCATTGACGTTTTAAAATTAAATCTTGTTATACATTTTTAAATTGGCCCCGGATTTAGCTACATTAAAAGAATAATTTCAGGAATGACAGTTTGTATTCCTTTTATCTTTATTTACACATTTGCTTTAAAAATGAGCTTACACAGACGAATGCTTAAGTATGCAGATTTTCACCTATGATTTTTGAGTGTTGAAAATGAAACGTTTCCAAATTGATTTGTTATATTTTCTTTAAAAACAAAAAATACTACTTGAGCTACAGAATATGTTAATCAATTTCCAATATAAAATATTATCTTTTTCTCCAAAATAAATGTCATGTTCTAGAATGGAAATCATAGAAATTGTAAACAAATACTTTTATGGTATTAATTTGACAGGAGACACAAAAAAGAAAAAGATAAAACAGAAAATTAAATGTAACACCTTTATTCATCTCATCTGTCTCTTTCTCATTATCCATCCATGGAGACATTAAAAGCCTCACTACAGAGAGAGGAATTGCTTGTTCATTTATTGTGAGAATCTTTTTCAGATAAGTGGCAATTTGCATCCTCATGAGCAATGTATGGCAATGTCTCATCTGGTCCAATGCCGTATGCAATTTTGCACACATTGTCATGCTGACCTGAAGTAACTAGGATATATTGCTTGCATAAGAAATATAATGGGTAGGAGAAATACCCACATTCATGTCTTCCAGCCCACAGTTTCATTATGCCATGACAATCAAGAACACAGCAGATGCCACACCTGCAAATATTAGGAAGTTAATTAACCAATGAAATATCATCAGGGATTTTCATTCAGCCGACAAAAATAATAATGTAAAGTTCACTCAGAGCAGAGACAGCAAAAGTTTTGTACAACTCTCCAACATTTACAAAGAAAAAAGATCTAATAATGGATGGGAGTATGCCTTGAAGACATTTTACTTTAAACAGTAAATATAAAAGAGAAGCAATGTAAAATATTAAAACTTGCTACTAATTATAGATAATTTCTGGTACCCCGTAGGGATTTTTAAAATAACGCCATTTATTTTAAAATGCTCTTTTAAATTGTCAGAAGGCTTTTAAAATTATTTTTGACTAAAATCAAGAGGGGAATTTGACTACAATGGGAGTAATGTATCTCTCTCTAACAAGAATGATTTAAATCCGTGAAAAGTGAGGCCTGACAGGCATAAATTGGCTCCTGTCTTTTGATATTTAGAAGATGCATTAGCTCTCTTTTCTTGACAGAATACAGTATTCCATAGGTAGATTAGATCCCATCAAATGTCTACACTAATAACTTTGGTGATTGCCCATCTTTCCATTATAGTGGCCACTTTCATTGTTTTCTTTCTGCCACTTAGTGCTGCGGGGAGGGAAAGACTGGTTGGATACAATATAAGTGCCTGTTATACTTCTCTCCAGAAAATTAGCTTTAGTTTCTTATACTGGACTCCAGGTGCATCGCACATTCTAGAATCCTCGATAAACAACAGCCTAGAAAGCAATGGAACTTGGGCAATCACTTAGTGCCACTAATCCATGACCACTTGATATTTTGGCATCTTAGGTGATTTTCAAAGCTACTGTAAGGGTAAAATATTTTCTAGGCTCTATGAAATGAATATTTAGAATTAAAAGTATTTAGAATAAATATTTAGAATAAAATGTGTAATAATATTTTATTTTGTGATGAAGAAGATGTATATTTAAACATGTAAATCATGTTTAAAAATCAAAGAATAATTTTAAGCTCTATTTTAGATCAAAGAATTCTCTTATCCATACTACCTCTATAGGGAATAAATCCCTTTCTGGTTTGCAAAGATTAGGTGACAGAGATTTCTAAAATTTAGACTGATTTTTCTTGCTTTATCTTTTGCTGGCTTCAGTACACAAGGAATAACTTCATATATAACTAAATTTGCATTATGTGTTTTCTTAAGAAGGCAAATAATGCAAAACTTCTGTTGAAAAAGTAAAATATTGAAAAATATTTATTGATACAGAGATATTTTCCAGTATTGTTCTAAAATTCCAGGCTCTAGATTTTATTTTTTATTTTTTCTAGAGTTTTATTTTTTATTTTCCTCCTAAGCCAAAGGAAGATGTCATTATTGTAAAGTGGAAAAAACATTTTGAAAAATTGCTTATTTATATATTAAGGGTTCAATAACTACTCTCACTAGGAAGAGGTAGCTGCAATTTAATAGGGTAAACAGAACTCTTCAAATATATACACACAAATAAGTAAAAATCACAAATATAATTAATGTTTGCCACTTTTTATTAACATAATCCTCAATGAGGAATATTCTTTGTGGATCCTTTTTTATAACTTCAAATGCCACACACATCATAGACTGTAAATATTATGGTTTTTCAATTTGGTCAACAGAAAGTCTTAGCTCCTAAACAATTCTCCATATTTAGCCTATTTTACTTGTGGATGGTTTGTCCCACAACACACTCATACCCAACACCTGCCTTCCAGTTTAACTTCAAAGGCATATGTCATATAAAGGCATCTGAAAGGAGAAAAATCTGATACCACACTTGTTTTAGTCTTCACTATTTTTTTTTTAAAAGGGGATAACAAGCAATTTACATGTACTCCTTAAGAAAACGCTGAGGCAATTTTTTTAAAAGTTTAGAAGTATGTCTTGCAAGGAGACTTTTAAATGCTTGATTACATTAGAGAAAGACAAAGAAATGAAGAGGTCACACTGTCTTGGTTCATATCCAGGCTCTGCCAATGACTGATTACATATAATTTGTAATCATTCTGAGAGTATCTTCCTCATCTATAAATGGGAGTAATGATTTTATTTACCTCAGAGGATTATTGTAAGGAGCAACAGTGATTCCACACGAAGCATTTATAACAGGACCTGACACAGAGGACTAAATAAATGTTAGGCAATGTGAGTATAAGCATATTTTAGGTGACTAAAATTACAGTTTGTGTGTGTATGTGTGTGCTTTTGTTGTGTGTGCTTTTGTTGTGTGTGTGTAGATATTTCATACCCAAGCAGCCTTGGTGAAGTAAGGTAACTTGCCAACACTCACACAGTCAGAAAATGTTGGGAGCAGGATGTGGGTATGAGGACGTCTGGCTGACTTCAAAGCCAGGGCTTTACCAATATGATAGATTGCCTTCTACAGCTACTGGCATGACTGTCAAGAATAGGTATGATTGTAGAACCGTTCCATCATACAGGCCAACGTAACTCTAATCAAAGTCATAGTTTTTATAAATGTGGTGGGGAAGGGGTTGTTTTGGGTTTTGGCTTTTGCTTGTTTCTCTACTTTGTCTTATAAATATATTCTTTAAGTATCACTAACAAAAACATTCTTATTCCTGAATACTGAGCTCTTCCCTGCCAAATTAGGTTTTCTCTGACAGTCATTATGAACAGACCAGCTGTCCAACATCTCTCATAAAATAGTTCCTAATTCACATGGAATCGTTTGCCCCAAACTCCTCTCTCCTGTCTTCTTTAAAAAAGCATGTCACAGCTGCATTTCAACGAGGCTCCAGTCATGCCTCATCTGTGAGCCATCTCAATGGAAAACTAACATTTTGAAGTGCACACAAAATGGGACCAAGAGTGCCTTCCTGTTAATTAAAACCGTCCTGACAGCCACTGACTTGGCCTTTAGGATGCAGCCACTGTGTTTGCTGAGTTGAGTCAACACATCTGCACCTGTAGGCTGGCCCATGGTGAATCAAATGTGAAAATTGAAGGGATCCTTAAAAAATAAGACTGTTGGATTCTTTTTTCCGAGGACAAGCAATTCTCATGGGCCAAATGTATATGTGTACATTCAGTCCAGTACTTAGAACATCACTATTTTTGCTAACAAAGAAACGTTAAGACATTACGATGTCTTAAAGCAGCTGTTCTCAAATGTTTTGGTTAGGAGTCTTTCACACTCTTAAAAATTATTGAGGACTCCAAAATGCTTTTACCTATAGGACTTGTAACCATTGATATAATTAAATTAGAAATTAAAATGGAGAAATATTTAAAATATTTATTAATTTACTTTAAAAACCCTATAACATGTCACTATAAATAAGAATTTCATGAAAAATAACTACATTTTCCCAGACAAATAAGTTTAAAGAAAATGACATTGCTTGATGTTTTGGTAGGGTTTTTTGGTTTTTTTGAATGTCTGTTTTAATATGTACACCGCCAGATTTTTCTGCCTACTTCCACTTTCAGTCTGAGGCAATACATTATTTTCTTGAAATGTATGAAGAAAATTCTGCCTTACAAAGACTGGTTGGGAAAGGGAGTATTTTAACAGCCTTCTCAGATAACTGTGAATATTCTTCTTTCATACTACAACACTCAACATGTGGGAGTTCTTTAAATATTAGTGGCAATGTAGACTCTGAAACCACGTCAAAGAACTTTTGTAATCTGTACATTAAAATCCATTATTTTATCTTGAACTTTAAATGGGTCTTCTAGGCATTCATGATCTTGATGTTGAAGACTCCCTGAAAAGATCTCTGGACCACACTTTGAGAATCACTCCTATCACAAACTCTGAAAAGAATACGAAGAAGGAAGAGCCGTGGCACATAGGCAATTTAGGTGAAAGGGATTAAGAGGTACAAAACCTCCAAATATGTCATTAGTCACAAGGATGTAATATACAACAAAAGGATATAGTCAATAATAGTGTAATAACTTGGTATGAGAACAGATGGTTTTTAGACTTTTCACAGTGATCATTTCATTAGGCATGCAGGTATCATATCATTATGCAGCACTCCTGAAACTAATATAATAATGTAGAATGTCAACTATATTTAAATAAAAAAAAATTAAGAGTATGAATGAATGAATGAGTCTAGTGACAAAGGAAGAAGATGCAGTAACCATACAAAGAACTCTATAAACTGTTCATGATTTTGGCTAACTCATACCAGCATGATATGTTTAGCATTGTAAACTAGAAAACAGGCCCATCCTGGAGATGCAGCCTTGCAAACTTGGTTTAGGTAGAAGAGAGTCAGTTGGGCTCTAACCTCCATTTGTTCCCTTGGCCAGAGTGACCTTCTGCAGTGAACAAAAGACACAACTATACATGGTAGTCCTCGTTACACTGACATACAAGGAATGGCAATTCACACATAGAAAAAGAAGAAGAAAAATAAATTTGCTCTTGTGAGCCATAATTTGAAATAATTCATGCAATTTTTTCAGTTTTTATTCCTTCGCTGCTGTAATATATTCATGGCAAGTTTGACAGTTAAAAGTTCACGGTCAGTGGAAAATAGTATCAGGTCTCTGCAGTGTGCTTTTATTTCCTGACATATGTATGATCAGGAGAAAAAGGCAGGTACATAGAAAATATTAAAAAGGAAGAAAATCTAATTTTTAAATCTTATGATTAAGTGCTTTCTTTTTTAAAAGTGAGCAATTCCCTTCAGTTAAAAACAGCAACAATAAACATTTCTAAGCATTCTGACTTTGTTTCATGTGGTTGCATGCCACCCCCAAAAAAGTGATATTTCATTAAAATATACTGAAACAAGAGATTTTAAAATAGAAAACTCTGTAAAAACTGAAATAGTTTAAAACTTAAAAAATGGGATGTGACTAATTTTAGTTGGTTTGCAGAAACCAAAGGGGATATCAGTAAAGATATTTTAACTAAATTAATACTCAGCAAAAATTAGTTTCGCTATCATGCCTCTTTAATAATTACACCATACTGTAACCATTACCAAATTCATAATGCTCTCTTATTCATATATTTGTATGCAGTTACACTATAAATCTGATTTTTATCAACATAACCTACCATCAAGAAAACTAGCTATTTCCTACTATATCTGATGTTCAGATGGTAAAATTCCAAAACTAAGGAAATTGCTAAACATCAATGTCTTTCAGAGATTTGTGTTATGTGGTAAATATGCAATTTTGCAAAACACAGGGTTTCTAAATGATGACTCATCTACTGGAGATTACTAATAAGTCTGAGAAGCCCTTTAAAGTGAATATATTAAAAGATGGTTATGAGCAGAAAAATTACTGTATTTGGTACTAATTGTGGGTTTTTTTTTTTTCCTTTACCACTTTCTGAGCTCATTAGAATCACATGTTACATGAACCTCTTCCCTTTGGAAAGTCAGACATTATTGTATGCCTTATGCCACTAGCTAACCTTACCTTTCCACTCTACAAAGCTGCTACAAGCATTGAAAGAATATACTTGTAGCAGAGGTAAGGACAGGTTTTATTCCACAGATAAAAAGCATGCATGAGCTGTACTGACCACTCAAACTGCACTGCAGAGCTTACTAAAATCTTTTAGTAGACATTTGAGGTGGGGGTGGGGGGGTCAGCATTTCAACAGAGAGACAAAAACGCATATATTGCATTCAATACCCTACTCTGAAAAGTCAATTTTGAGTTTTACTCAAATGAGCATTAAAAACAATTAGAATAAGCCAAAAATATGAACATGAAGCTTAAACAATTTGAAGATTTCTCTTAATTACAAAAAATTAAATTATAGGTATATAGTTGGTAAGGCAAAAGGAAAATCTGATTATGATCAGATCATCCTTCTCCTAATGACAGTAACTTAGGGAGCGCAGCATTTTAGGACAGGAAAATGGTGATTTAGCCTGAATCTCCTCCAATTCACTCACTAATATCCAGTGAGAGTCAAACTCCAGTTAGCCCCAGATAAATTAGAAATATAGAATACATTCTTCTTTAAACAGCAAACTACATGTCATATCAACATTGGAATTGTTCAGAGAATCAGAATGAAGATGGTCATATACAAAAACCATTTTCATGTTCACAGAAAGGATTAAGTTCTGTTTCATAATCTGTTTACTTGGTTCAGAAAGGAAAACGCAGCCACTGTGAGTCCTACACTGTTAAAAGGATGAAAGTCTTGCCCAAGAGTTGCAAACACAAAGGTGATTCCTCTAGGGGATAAGAGGTAGCTATATTAAACCCAAGTAAGTGTCTTAAGCCTAACAAACACCTTTCCTCTAATTACATGCTCACTGAGAAACCTTATAATTTGATTTCCTGGCAGCAAAAGAATTTATGTGCAGTTGTGAGTATTCTGGTCTCCTAATAAATCATTAAACTGAAAATGAATAAATTGCTATTCTCATTTCCTCTTTCTTTTGAAAGAGGGTATTCTCTGATGTTTATATCAAAGATACATTGAGGATAAAAGAGCAATTCTTAAAAAAAGAAAAAGAAAAGAAAAACCTGGGGGGGGGGAAGAATCCTTTTTTAAGACCTCCAGTATATTCTGTTAAATGGTTATTTAATTTTAATTATCATGCACTATGCAATTAAAATGATTAGATCATTTAATGACTATCAATATTTGTTGTAGATTAATCAAGTACCTTACATTGATTCTAATACTTAAAACTGTTAACACCAATGATGCCACAATAAAATAATACAATTATTTGACCCAGAAACTCCCCAAATTTTAATTAATGTAAAGTCAGACTGCAATAGCACTATATGAAGCTATTAAGAAAATAAAATATGGGTATCAGAATACTCCTTAGTTTCAACATTATACTCCCTGATAATAAATTTTTTAAAATTCACTTATTTTTAATAACTTTTTTTGGATGCATCGACAGCATGCAGAAGTTTCTGGGCCACAGATTGAACCCACGCTACAGCAGTGAAAATGTCAAATCCTTAACCTGCTGAAGAACCAGGGAACACCAAAAGGACTTTACAAAGAGAAAACAAAGGAGGAATAGTAAATTTGTACCTCAAAGTGAATAATCTTTAATGTATAAGGCAATCAATGGTGTGTGTATATTTATAAAGAATTCTGCATGGTCCTATTGAATAAAGTTTTTGTTAAATTGAAAATTCAAGCTATTTTTAATATTTCAAAGGTGTCACATATTTATCTTTTGCATATTTAACATGTGCAAAGGTCAAAACAATGTCAAAGTCTGCAATTGGATGTGTATGTCTTCAGTAAAATATGACTTCAAATTATACCTAGGTTCATCTAAGAAGTGGCAGTTTTGTAAAATTCCTACCAAGGAGGCACAGGAATGTGAAAATATGAAATGTCATGAAGTAACTCATAATAGAGTTGATTAGTCAAATATTAGGGAGATATTGAATAAAACTATAGGGTGGGTGAAGAGGATTAGGACAGAGAGAAATGGGAAGTGGGAGGAAATTCCAGTGGTTTCCATAAATGCCCCTTCCAAGTCAACCAAGCAAATGTTGTACAATGCTTTGCTCATACACTATGGCAAATATTCTAGCTATTTCTCTGGGTAATTTCCCTATTACATTAGAGATCATATTTTTAAAAAGTGTTAACTAACTGAAATGTGCTGAAAGCAATGGTAAAAAGTATTTTATAGAACAGAAGTTCTCAATGTGTGATCTCTGAACCACTTCATCAGCAATACTTGGGCGTTTGTTAGAAATGTAAATTCTCAGGCCCAACTCCAGACCTGCTAAAGCAGAGGATACGGGGCCCAGGAACCCAGGTTTTAACAAGTCATCCAGGTGATTCTGATACATACAAACATTTGAGAACTGCTGCTCTAGACTTTAAGAAAACAGAGCGTGAGGGCAATTACACCTTGAGGAGAAAAGTCAAAAAGATTGTCACTGCACTAAATAATGCCACCTATTCCAAAAACATGTAAGGAGAGGTTTACCATTAGAAAACATGGAACCACAGACATGAAAGAACTTGAAGTAAGAGATAATTAGATCCATATTTTTGAGAAGTTCTGAAATCCAATGTACGGCAAATTGTTGACTTCACATCTGTAGTTTTGAGGTCTACTTTTAGAGAGCATGGTTACATACATTTTTATGTAAGTGATATATAAGAAAAACAAGCCAGAAAATTTACTAAACTGAAATCACGTAGATAGGTAAAAGAGCATCCACTTCTTGATAAATAAGAATTTAATGCATATGCTGAACCCTCATCCTGTTTAATTTACACTTGTGAAAATTTTATCTCTTTTATGGATATGTACTGTAATAGCAATACTGACTGTGCAATACTTAGACAGGGAGATGGAAATATGTCCATTGTGCTGTTGGAAACCGCTGATCCTGATCTTACTAAAATGAGTAAGAGTGTCATGCACTAGTAACCTGACCTTTAACCTGAACTTTCCTTTGGGGAATTTGAGATGGACTAAATCAATTGATATGGCCAATGCAATTGAAGGCCCTGTCAAAATTTTTACAGTATTTGAAGGGGGTAATTGGAATCTGAAATGGCCTGTAAGTAACATGGAACTACAGTTTTCAATACACGAGGAATCCAACACTCTTGATTTCTTCTTTATGCTGTATAATGTGAAGCAAACAAAAAAATAATTTCCAAGCAAATACTGAGAGACTCTGCTATGTTGATTCTAATATATGTCTGATGAATTTTTCTTCACTATGAGAAACAAAAATTAGTTTTGATGAGAGATAAACAAGTTTTTATAAATAAATATAAGAAATATATCTGGATAGTGTGAACTACCATTTTCTCTAATAACTTCATAATTTGGGGAAATACAGAACACAAGAACAAGAGTTCTTTCACCTAGTTCAAAGGAAAATTATTTTACGAAAGTGCATAGTTGAATATAACCTTTATTTTACATTTAAAAAAACAATTAAATTGAAGCCAAATTTTTTCAATTTCAAAAACTAAAATATATATTATATGTACTGATTTATGCCTAGCCCACAAGGTGCTTTTTATACTGGACAGAAAAATAGAATGCTTTTTAACATCAATGTATGTTTTAAATTACACTAATAAGCAGCATATCAGCTGCGAGGTGAGACTACATTGAAAAAGACTGCTTCAGCTTACAGAAAATACCAGCTGTCTCCACTCTGTGAAGATGGATTACCACCTGTCCTGTTATCTTCCATACACAATACAAGGCACGTTAGCCATTTTAACCAGGATAACTGTACCCATATGTTCTCTAATTCTGGTCTGCATGCTGCCTACCATTAAATATTCGTAATGGATCACTGTAAACAGGAGATTAGCATGGAAGACAGGGTGTTTAAGCAGAGTCTAAGCCTCTATTTTATTAAATCTCCTTCCTTGTTCTCGAAACCTTGCATAAGCTATAGTATTTGTGATAATATCATCCATTTTAGCTAACTAGCAAATCATCCACAAGAAAACAGAAAATAGTGAGGGTCTTTTTCTTTTTCTTTTTAAGGCATAGTAAGTTCAGGTAACATGTCACAATAAATTAAAACTTAGGTTGTCATTAAAAAATATAGCACACAATCTCTTGGGATAGACCAAGATGGAATATAAGAAAAGGAATGAATATATATATATTTATATATAAAACTACATCATTTTGCCGTACAGCAGAAATTGGCACAACATTGTAGACCCACTATATTTTAATACTTTTTTAAATTAAAAAAAAAAGATAACCAACAGGGACCTACCATATAGTATAGGGAACTCTACTCAATATTCTGTAATAACCTATATGGGAAAAGAATCTGAAAAAGAATGGGTATCTATCTGTACATGTATAGCTGAATGACTTCGCTGTACACCTGACACTAACACAACATTGTAAATCAACTGTTCTCCAATATAAAATAAAAATTGTATTTAAAAAAATACAATAACCTTTAATGCTGTCAGATACATAATTTGCTAGCAATAAATGATTTTGCTAGAAATTTTCTCCTTTTCTCATCACTTACAAAAAGTTATATAATTGAATGTACCTGACAGAAAATAGTATATGAAAAGAAGTACAAATTTTTAAAAAGTATTATAGCTGAAAAAAGTACTTTTATTTGAAAAATAAAATGTATAAATAAAATTATATTGGTTCTCTTACTAAATCGTTAACCAACAAATGGGGATGGATAAAAGAATACACATTTCTTCTATGGGAAAAAATGGAGTAAAAAATGTCCTTCGTTATCAAATACATCCAAGTACTTGGTCAGCCTAATTTGTAACCATTTATATGTAAAGTGTTGACTGATTAGATACTAACTTATCTTCTGGTGAGTGCAGAGCTATCTCAGCACTATGGAAATTAAACACAAAGTTGTGGCCCTACTATGTTTACCCTATGCTCTAGCAAACTGAGCAATGGACCAAACAACAGCTCTGCTAGCAGCTGCTTTGCCTAATGTTCAATATTTAAGGCCTCCAGTCAATGTGATTTAGTCCAAATGATTAATGACCTAAAACAATGCAAAAATAATTTATTAAAAAATGTATATTTAAAATCCCATTGCTTTATTTTAGATTAACTAGAAAGATAAAGTGGTCTCAAAATATAATCTCTCCATTGTAAATAGTCATTAAATTCTGGTCTTCTTAGAAGAAAATAACAGGCAGATACTTGCAGATGTATTTTGTCTTACATTTGTTAAGTTCTAATTTATATTGGTCAAACATTTTATTTCCTTTCAACTTGTGAAATGTTAGATTCCTGATTCAACTTTGAAATAAAAGGAACAGGGAGAAGCAAGAAGAGATTAAAGGAACACATTACAAAAGCTTTCTTGATTTACAAAACTTTTCTTAAAGGAAAGCAGAAAGCTATTGTAATGGTTAAAGACAGAGCCCTTTCATGTGTGTAGATGGGAAGTACTTCTAGAGAGTGTCATGTTTCCTTAGGCTAAAGACCAAGAAAACTTAACTGCCCCAGGCCTAGAGTTTTGTAATGAGAACAATTCATTCATTGACAGCATTAAGATTCAGTAATCAAAGTATGAGGACAAGGGTGTGATTTTCATCTTATCTGAGGACAAAAGAAACAAATGGTGGTCCTTTATTTCTCTGATTTTAAATTTCATTTTCTATAAATCACAGATCATATAATAAACCAAAACACATATATTGTGTTTGACAGTTTTCAATAAAAATTTCATATTATTTTAAAAATCTTTTCAAAATTCATAAAACTATGTGGTATTAAAAATCTGAAAAGATACTAAATACAGAAATTTACCAAATATTTATTATCAACATTCCATAATACAAGAAAACTCATGCAGATTTAAAGGTAACAGTTACGATTTTTTAAAATACTACTTGACTCAGTGCACATAATGAGTTTTATTGAAAAGTTTAATATTAGAATGTCCTTAAGAGCCAGATAGAGAGGCTGTGTACTAATATACATACTTATCTTATGTCCAATTAATATCCTATTGGACTCCAATGGCCCTCACAAGCTATACCTATTTCCCTGACACAACTCCAAATTTCCATGAAATGCCAGAAGAATCAATACTATAAATCAATACCTTTAGTAGACAGAACGTGCCTGCATTTTTTTAACACTAGCTTTGAAAATAGGGGCAATGGTTTATAACACTGCATTTAATTTTATCTATTTAAATCTGACTAAAGCCTTTGCACCTAGTGCTCCTGGAAACATGCTAAAAAACATAGAGTTGGAGCTTTCAAAACTATTTGATAACTATAATTTGGGGACAAAATTAAGTAGGAATACATTTAGATCATTCTTTGTCCAAAGTGATCTTTTCCGAAGGAAATTCTTATTTCTCTAATATATATTACATATATGTATTTTGTACATATATATGTGTATATATATATATATATATCCTATCCAAAATATAGGGTTAAGTAATAATGAGCAAAGACTAATGAAAATTTGGAGGCCTGTCTTATAACAGTTTTAATTCCAAGCTTGGCACTACAATAACTGGATTTACAATTTCTGATCTAGCTAAATACTGTAGTTTCCAGGAATTATTATTATTCAGTATAATTAGTTTATATACACATTACTAGTTAAGTTCAGGTATTGTTCTTTTGAAAAGAAAAAAGAGAAACAAAAAAAACCCAAATGGTACACATAAGAGTTTATGACCATCTCCTTTGAACTAGTCAGGACAGGAAAGCTTCCACTGTAAACTTAATTACATAAGTATACTTAGAGTAGAAGAATGACTTGAGTATTAGAAAACCGGATAAGAAGTCTGAAATAAAAAATTCTTGTCATGAGTTCTTAGGTGGTATCATTAAATATTCATATTCCCATATAATAATGATTAACATCAGAGGCAGAATTTCTCTTATAAATGACTATTCACTTATTTTTAGAAGTAAATCTGGAGTTCCCTTGTGATGCAGCAGGTTAAGGATCTGAGGTTGTCACTGTGGTGGCTAGAGTCATTGCCATGGTGCAGGTTCAATCCCTGGCGCAGGAACTCCCACATGCCATGGGCACAGCCAAAAAAAAAATTTTTTTTTAATTTTTAAATGTTTAATTAAGAATAAATAAATAAAAATAAAAATAAATCAGAAATATTCTGCAATAATAAGACATCGCCTCTTAGGAAAAAAACCAAAGATTTCTAAAATAAGAAAAGATTAAGCTAAATTATACAAATTTAGGCTTTTTATTTTGCCTTTAATGCCACATTAAACATAAATATAAGTAGTTTACAGTGGCAAATTAACTTGTTTAATATTTAGCAATATGATTAATTTTACAAAATCTCAATTTCCATCATCACTCTTCAGCTACCAAAAGAAGAAAAGAAGGCATATTTAAGGAAAGACTGTTAAAACTCCAGTCCCATGAAGTTCTTAGTCATCCTGAACCTTCGGACAGGCCTTGGCATAAACTCAGATCATATCCCAGTAATATAATTTCTCTGGGGACATATCATTCATTCAGCTTTGAAGGTTTTATCTTAGATTCATCTGGTCTATTAACAATTCTAATTCAAAGAATCCAAACAAGAAGCAAACAAAAAGGAAATAACTGGGTGTTTTTCAACCCCAATTCTCAGCCTCCATTCAGAAAACATCTCCCTTCTTTTCATCTTTTGATATGTAAGTTGTTATTAATGTTCTTGAACAACAGAAGCTACAAGAAGTGTCTAACGCTTTATATGATTGATTTCTATATTCTTTAAATATATAGCACAGTTCTATACCATCCGCAGGCTTTCAGCAAACTTAATTGATGTTGAATAATACTTGATAATAAGTTAAAAGATAAAACATGATGTTGCGAGCACCAAAGCCAGTGGGTAATAGATTTTTAATCAACTGCTAAAAGAATAAACCATTTATGGAAAAATTATAAAACAATTCTAATTTATTCCTTCTCCTATGACATAAGATTAGATTGTGTTCATAACATTTACATCTATAAATGGAAATTACATCTATAAATGGAAATCATTTGCTGTGAGAGAAATATGTAAATGTTTTGGAATGCCTATGGTTCGTAAAAGAGTCAGAGTATTACATGCAATGAGAGAAAAGGGAGAAAACCAACCATGATGGAAGAACAGCTTGGAAAAGTTATTACCCAGAAAAAACTCTAACATGGAAAATATGGTAACTTTTGCTCAATTTGGAGAACAAAAATAAGCTATAAAATTTAAAGAACTATTTGATGCTTTTAACAATTAAAGATGAATCATCATCCCTTATTTGGTAATTTTTAGATTTTGTTTTATGTTAAATTGCAACAATCTTTCCTAACTCAGTGTTTGCTTACTTTTCAGGGTATAAAAAAAAATCACCAAGTAGTCTGTGACAGGGGAGCCAAAAGAAATAAATAATCATCCCAATTAGATCCTGACTTTCTTTCTTCAACTTTCCAAGTTCAGACTATTACACTGTGATCATCATTCAGCTGAGTCTTCTCAGCTGCCTGAGAAGGTGCCAGAAGGTCTGGTCTATCTGCGAAGCTGAATATAATGCATACACACATCATTCATAATTTTGAGAAATCTCATGTATCGAAGAATGCTCATGGGTAGTGATAGCCTACCTCCTTAAAACACTCTGATACGAAAAAAATCAAGCATCTGGCAACTGTCCTAATCTGAGTGTGTTTACCTAATTCTCTACCACATGTTTCTACGAACAATTTATTGATCCTTTCTTGTGGTTCTTTCTGGAGCAAGGGAACATTACCACATTGATGTGAATTTTCATATGCTTACAAATACTTCAGCAATTTTAGTTAAAATTTAGTTAAAAGTTCAGTGATAACTGACTTTAGTTAAAAGTCAGTGCTAACTGACAATGTTATCTCTAAAATTATCCTAGCAAAGTGAATTATGACTACTTCCCTGAGACATAGATTTCATTCAATATATCAATTTGTGTTTTTTCTCAGTGGCTATTCTATTTGACTGTCAGGAGATCGTGGTCCCCTGAGCTTCAAACAGTCCCAAGTGAGTCCTCAGAAACGGAGCTTTCATGGATCTTCTGAAGTGAGGAACTCATACATCTCCTTGATCAGACAGCGTAAATCAGGACTGAAATACTAGCACCTTCAAATCATAGAAACTTACTAGCCAGAGATAAGTAACTCATTTGTTAAGTTGAAAAGCTGTGTTGACTTTGACAACATAAAACAACATGTATAAGGGTAAATTAAGTACAATTAAAGCAAATGGCCCTAAGAGAAAGCTAAACATGTCACAGGAACAAACTCATCAATACAAGAGAAAGTACGTGTTCGCAGTGTAAGTCAACTGAAGCGTTACTGTTTCCCAACTGTTTACTTAGTGATTGTCTATCAATATCTAGGCTTTAAAAGATTACCTATGCCATGCAAGAAGATCCCAAATATTGATCTCTCCTGGACACCCTGGCCACATTCTTTTAAGTGGTCATATTAGGCAATGGTTTCTTTACCCACAGCCATTCTGTCTTTTTTCTTTTTTCTTTTTTTGGTCTTTTTGTCTTTTTTTAGGGCCACACCCACAGCATATGGAGGTTCCCAGGCTAGGGGTTGAATCAGAGCTGTAGCTACCGGCCTACGCCAGAGCCACAGCAATGCCAGATCCAAGCCGCACCTGCAACCTACACCACAGCTCACGGCAACGCCAGATCCTTAACCCACTGAGCAAGGCCAGGGATCGAACCTGAAACCTCATGGTTCCTAAGTCGGATTCATTTCTGCTGTGCCACAATGGGAAATCCCATTTTGTCTTTGTAAGAGACAGTTAAAGAAGGCAAGTTGATAGGGGTTAACTTTCTTGGTTGGGGCTATTAAAGGACAATAAAGGCAAAAACAAGGACCAAAAGGCAACTATCAATTTACCTCTCTTTTTACGCCATCTCAGATTTTATTGGAGGAGACAAATTTTTTTTTTTTTAATTTTGAATATCCTAATCCTGTGATAGTTCGATTTATCAATAATTCATAGATGTCAGGAGTTCCCATCATGGCACAGTGGTTAACGAATCCAACTAGGAACCATGAGGTTGTGGGTTCGATCCCTGGCCTTGGCTCAGTGGGTTAAGGATCCGGCATTGTTGTGAGCTGTGGTGTAGGTTGCAGGTGTGGCTTGGATCTGGCGTTGCTGTGGCTCTGGCGTAGGCCGGTGCTACAGCTCCGATTAGACCCCTAGCCTGGGAATCTCCATATGCCGTGGGTGTGGCCCTAGAAAAGGCAAAAAGACTAAATAAATAAATAAATAAAAATAATAATAATAAATAATAATGCATAGATGTCAAAGCCACAGATACCTGCAACATGTGAAAGTATTGAACTAAATGACTGTGGCAGGATAAAAATGTAAGAGTTTCATATGTAAAAAGGAATTGCATGTGAAATGATATTAACATTTTACTGGTACTTATCTATGATTGAGTGTAGAATAGGAAAAAGAATAGAAAAATGGAAGTTGAAAACTGTGTATAAAAGAAACTAGAACTTTTGGCAGCCATATTAGCAATTATTTTACCAAAGGAAATAACATATTACATGCTTTGTCATTATTTTTGTGATGGTAATTTTCTCGTGCACAAAATGAATTTGTCTAAAGTTTCACATTCATGATTAAGAATCCCTCATAATTAAGGAGTCTCATTAAGCATGAGAGGCAAAATAACATAAGAATTATGAGTATGAGCATAGTTATTTAAACTACTTGGGCCTTGAGTTCATCATCTGAAAAGCGAGGGTAATAATAGAGCCTATTTCAATGAGTTTTGGTGAGGATTAAATAAATTGACACAACACTGTAAATCAGCTATATTCTACTAAAAGATAATTAATAAAGACTAACACACAGTAAACATTCAAGCATTGGCTATTATCATGAATAACATGGACTTTCACCTCAACTTCTTTCAAAACTCTAAAAAACCTAGATTGTATTCTATAATAAGATTTCACTAAGGGCCAATTTGTCCCACTAGGTTAACTATAAAACTGAAATATATTAATATTTTAGCTGGAATATTAAATATTCTTCTTCCTTTGGCTCTGTTGAGAATTTCAGTAATGCTGTCCTATATACATATACTTTCCAGAGCTAACTGCTCTCGCTATGGTGCTTTAAAAGCTTCCAGAGAGCCAGGAATGTACTTAAGAAGTTTGATTAGCCCCTTATGTGAGATAAATGAACAGTTTTGTAAACACTGAGTGCAATACGAGTCATTTGGAAATGAGAGTTTCTCTGTAGGATAATAAATGTCCCATATGTAAAGTCCCTGAAATAATATGATTTTGCTCTCAAAATAAGCCCACCTTTTAAAAAGTCAGAATTTTAGCAAAGGATAAGGAGAAAAAGAAAAAGGTTATAAGTGGCAGAGTACAAATGGTTATATTTGCACACAAAAGGTGTAAGAGTGCACTGGCCCAAAAGCACACTTTCCACAGGGGACAAAAATCTGGCATAAACAGCAAAATCTGTCAAACAATTACAATGTATAGTAAAGATGTGGTCCATGTTTTAAAACAAACAAACAAACAAACAAACAAAAACAGAAAAGAGTTTTAACCATCTAGTGAATTAAATATATAAAAGGCAGGCTAGGTTTCCATGGAATTAAAGGCCCATCATGCTAATTAATAGAATAAATGCTGTCAGAATAAAATCCAAAACAAGGCTAAAGTTGTCCTTCAAAAATAAAGAGCAAAAAGTAATCTTTTACTATTTCCCCACCCCACATCACAAGCAGTATAAGTTGAAAACTGTGGAAGATCACAGAGGAATGTACCTTCTGGAAGTAGAGTCCACCCCTACCACATATGATCCTGGCCTACACTCACTCCCCAATCAGCCCTAGACATACGAGTTCATATCACTGGTCTGAAAACTGGGACACATCAACCAAAGGGCACGGATGCTTATGAAAAAGTATAATTTTAAAGAAAAGATCATAGGCATGGTTGTCAGAGCTAATTAAATTTAAAGTCCTCTCCCTCTCCTTCTAGTTTTCTCTCTCCTTTCCATATTTATTTTTATAAAATTGCTGCCTGAATTTCAGGTACTAAGATGGTACAGTTTTGCAAAAGCATAAAAAAAAAAAATCAGAAGTTCTAAAGATATCATTGATTACTTAATAAAGATAACTACCTCTTATCTGTACCATGCCTATGTCTGACCAAATACTTTCCAATAGTTACCAGTTATGCAACTATTATGTAAGATGGTAAATAACTTTGCCTATCTGTAGATAAGAAAATTAAGTCATCAATGTTACAAGGCATTATTGGGTCCTTAGAAAAGCCCAGAAAATCAATCCCAAGTGTTCAGCTAATAAAACTCATACACCAAATATTTTGGAGATATTTTCTGTGCCAGGCACTGTTCTAGAACAGTTATTATCTGTAGTGGAAAAGTCCTTATCCTCTTGCAACTGATACTGCAGGAAGGGAGTTCTATGGGAAACAATTATATATCATTATTAAGATGACCCCAGCCTTCTTCTGCTGTTTGTTTGCAAGTCATTTACTGCTGAAATGGAAAAGAAATGCTTCAGGACTCCCCCTCCCCCATTCCCCAGGGGCCATACATAGAACTCTAAGTTATCAATGGACAGATTGCAGAAATGTTGAGTGAATTGAAGAATAAGCTTTTGGAGATGTGTGTAACCCCACTCTAAAGTAGTCCCCCTCTTTTGTAGAAAACCAAAAGCCTATTAGGGGAGACAAGATACTGGGATTGGAAAGAAGAGAAAATGATTGATAATACTCTTTATTCTAGAAGAAGTTAATCCTCTCTCAAGGCACCTCCCCCACTCATCAACTCAAGCAGCCCAAGAAATATATCCTTCAGGAAAGTCCTTTGCCCTGTCACCTACATGAGCATCAACAGCTCAACAGCTTTCATCGTGAACTGTGAACTGACTGCCCAAGTTCCTCAGATGTGTGAACTAAGTGATAGAAAATAGTCCCTTGAAGGAGGGACTTGATCTGTGGAATTCATGACCCATACTTTCGTATTTTCAAATTGGAAAATATTTTCATTTAAAACAGTTACATGTGCTATAATGTAATATTAGAGAAATATCACCTGAACTTGGGGGAAATGGAGGAATTTCTAAATTTAATCAATTCTGTTAGTGAGCCAAAAAAAGAAATATATGTGTATGGTAAAAATTACTTTATAGATCTGAAGAAATGATAGCTTCTGAATAATAAAACAGTCAGTGATTATAAAGACATGTACACTCATCTACTCAAGTTTTCTCATAGAGTTTTAGCATCCTAAAATGTGACACGATTACATCTAAACTTGAATCTGCAAAATAATTTCAAATTAAATATTAATCAAAGGTACAATTATACCAAATCAATTTCATGCATTGCCATCTTACAGGATGAAGGCAAACTGAAATATAAATTATTTATGAGAAAAAATATCCATAATAACATTGTGCTAATCATCACAGTAATTGTAGCATTTCGGGGCAAGAGTAGAAAGAGAAGATTTCCTTTGTTCATATTTTTCCTACCCAAAATTTCATGAATAAATCATATGTAACAACCCTAGTCTAAAAAACTAAAGAAAATTTGAATCTGATGTTCTTTAAAGCATTAAAAAACAAAGAAGAGCTTTAACTGAATCCATAACAGCATATAAAAGATTTCCTTGATTTATGTATGGGGTGTGTGTGTGTGTGTGTGTGTGTGTGTGTGTGTATGTCTGTGTGTGTGTGTGTGTGTGTGTGTGTGTGTGTGTGTGTGTGTTTGCATGTATCCTTCTGGCTTCAATAAAATCCCTTTAAAGTTGGGACCACTTTACTCTAATTAACATTCTTTCTTTCCTCCCTCTTGTTAGTATCACTGCTGTAAGTTAGAAAAGGGTTATCATCAGCACAACTGAGTTAGTCAAACGAAATAATTACCAATGTCAAGGACTATCCCCTTCCAGTTTCAGATGGATTTTATGTCTTTAGGCAAAAGCAGAAAGAGTAACACGCTTATTTATATACATATATTGAAAATGTTTTAAGCATAATGAATGTTTAAAATTCATATTAAAATGTTATAGTAGATATGTTTAGATCTATTAATTTTTAAATTTAACATTATAAGAGAAAAATGTGAATTGTACATTTTATGGGAGAATTCTATATGGTCACGCTTTTTAATTGATGTTCAAGCAATATATGTTGGATTAGTAAAACAAACCTCAAGATAAAATTTTATACTATATATTTGCATATAAATGTTAATGTGAGGTTATCTAACAACTCAGGGGGCAAATGATGCTTATTTATATTGATGTATATCCATACATATTTCTTTTGAATAACCATGCATGATATCTTCTACTTTGCATAAATTCTAAAAACTTGCTTCACTCTATTTAAGGCATATTAAGTGTATAGTCTGTGATAATGATCAGAATAAGATGTTAAATAAGTTAATGTTGTACTTGAAGTCCATTTCAAAAAAATTACCTGAGATGTGCAATCATAGACTTATCATTACAAGTGATTCTAGACAAAATTATTGTTTCTAAATAGGAATATAAAAAGATTCATAAAGCAGACAGGGCACAAAAAATGTTCACGCTCTTATTTCTACTGGGGAAACAAAAGGCCAAATTGTACATTAGCACCTTCAAATATAAGAAAGAAAACATTTTTCCATTGTGTCTGGTTGAAGTAGATGATTGTACAGGATTTTTTACTGATAGAAGTTTAATAATAATACACTCTTTGTGACCTGTGCTAGGTACCACAAGCTATACACAGTGCTTAAAATTAAGTGGGAAATAGAGATAAGTAAACATTTAATTACAATGCAGGACTTACATGCTGTGATCAAGGAATACAGAGTGGTGTGGGTAAAGCTAACCTTGACTTGTGATGGGGGGAGGAATGGGGGATACAGAAACGGAGGTTTGGAGGAAGTGACGGCTCTGCTGAGCTCTGAAGCAATAAATAGCTTTTTCTGGATCAAAGGGATGGGGGTAGGAAAGTGTAAAGTCTAGGCCACACTGCCAGGATCATACAGATCCTTGCAAGTCATTTTAAAGTGTCTGGATTCCAGGAGCAAATGAGAATCTCTGAGTGAGCAATCAAGAGGGACAGACTAGATTTTTACCTATAAAGAAGTATTACTGTTATCTAGGTGACAAATGATGGTGATACTAATGAAAAAAATAGTATGAGGCATGGAAATAAATGGGAAAACTCTAAAATTATTCAGGAAAAAACATCAGCAAGACCCTGATGATCTCCTGTTATGAACAAGATGGAAAGAAAGGAGGAAAGAATGGATCTCAGGTGACTGGTCAGGGGGAGTGGATAGATGGCAGTATTATTTTCATTGAAAATATAAGAAATAAGAGGGCAGGGATGGAAAAAAGATAAATCTCATTCTGGACTTTTGAGCTGGAGGTGCCAGTAAGAGCTCCAAATGGAGCTGAGTATAGAGTTCTAGCGAGGACAGGGAGTGAATCAGGACAATTTTGAGAACTGGATCCAAGGAGGAAGGTGTGGTCATCCAGGGTGGGGACAGGGCAAAATCCTCCCAGAATGTGAACATTTCAGCAATGGACCAAGAAAGAGTCAGATAAACAAGAGGAAAATCAAGAGCATATGTGTGGTCGCCCTTGCTAGTTGCCTACTAAATACTCTGTTCTTCCTTCCAAGAAAATCCAAATTTTGTTTGGACCAGTGAAAAACACATTTCTCTGTGCAACTTTGAAACTAAGGCTGGCCATGTAATATCATTCTAGCCAATAAGATGTAATCAAACTCTAGTGGGTGGGATTTCTAGGAAATTGATTGTTTTTCTGAAAAAAAAAAAAATAGGGTGCTGATTTTTTTTTTTTTTTTTACATTCCTCCCTCAAGAACAGCCCAGACAGGTAACCCTGTGAGGTACACCAGTCACCTTGCAACCACAAAAAGGACAGTCACATACCTAGGTTGGCAGAACAGAAAAATCAAAGGAAGGTGGATTCTTAACCGCTTCTTGGAACTGTTACATTTTCTCTCTACAGTCTTCCAGCAGAATCGAATTTAAACCTATTTGATTAAATTGTCTTACTTTGGTTACATGCAGTAGGATGCAATGCTGATCTAGCTGAGTGCCATAAGATTCTGGGAAAGAGAATATTTCACAAAGGTCAACTATGTCAAATGTCTGCAAGAGGTAAATTATATCCATAATAGAAGGCAAACTTTAGAAAGCTATTAGGAGTAACAGGATATTAGTGAGAGAGAAGGGTAAGGCCACACACTGTGCTAAGCATCTCTGCAAAGTTTGGTCAAGAACCGTATTTAAATTGCTTATGTTTGGAATATTGAATGGACCCCTGTTAATGGCCTTCAACAGGCAGCTGTAGGAGAAGAAAACATCCCTGGACACAAAACTGAAGCAATGGAATAACATATTCCTACCCTTATGAACTTGAAACAAAGGAACCATTAAGGTAACCACACCTGAATTTGAGATACACACATATTGTACGTCCTCCCACAAAGTATCAAATATTAATGTTTATCCATAATGTTTTGAGAAAACAAGCTTTTTTCTAAAAAAATACTTTGACAGTTCATTTAAGTGTGGGAGTCATAATAATTTAGATCTCTGACTTGTGTTTCATACCATTCATTGATATTTCAACAGCTCTAAAATCTTATAAAGAAGGGATACATTTAAAGACATATTTTCCAAATTATTTTTTAACAGCTTATAGAAATAATTCACTGAAACATATTTTGAGAAAGGCCACAATAAAATTTTTAAGTGCTATCCATGCCAATAACAATATCTCTAAAAACCATCAAAAATATACTGTCATAAAAGACATACTGTGTACTGATATATGAAGAATACTTATCATTTCATAAATATTTATATGGATTTTAAATACACTTTAAAGATGACTGCCTCTGAGAACAGAAAACTTTTTCTAAATAAAAACCACATATGGCTATAAGCTTTTAGCAACCCCCTTCCTGATATAAAGAGGTATTCTTTGGGATCACAGGAATGGAAGAAGCCCAGTAATGTTTCTAGCACAGTAAATAGCACATGGAACAATAGCTGTCATTCATATGATGCTTGCTATGGACCAGGCACAGTTCTAAGCACATTATACATGTGAACTTAATCCTCTTGAAATATCTAATAGGTAAGCAGAATAATATCCCCACTTTACACGTGAGAGAATCAAAGCATAGAGAGGTTCGGTACTTCACCAAGGCCAGAGAGCTATGCTAAATAAACACTTAAAGTTTGTTGGGAACAAAATTCGTTTTACCTTAATGACAGCTATTTGTATGAGGGGTTTCCATAATGCATTCTATGGATAAAACCCATTGGGTTAATGATTCATGAGAACCCCTTATATTAAAAGAACACAAATTCCTCTTGGAATAGGTCATAAGAAATGCATTATTATTCACCTGAAGTTGATGACCAAAATTTTGAAGGAGACTGAAGAATCATAACCAACACAGTCCAGAAAGAATCTATTTCATAGGAAAACACTCAGAGATCTAAGCGGTCTTTTGAAAAAGAAGGAAAAGGTGTTCTCCTGCAGTACAGTGAGTTAAGAATTAGGTCGCTACTGTGGCTCAGGTTCAATCCCTGACCCAGGAACTTCCATATGCCCATAAGACATTTTCTCTTCTCCTATGGAATTCCGGCTCATTGCTTTCTTTCCTGAGGTGTTCCCCAAGAAAAATACATTATAATCATATTTTCCAAGAATTCCCTTAAGCGAGATTCAACAAGGCTGCAACCTGCCCTGCACGTCTATGTTAGAACTAAGGAAGTCACATGGGTGACCATGACAAGCGCTAAATTATGTGATCAGAATGCTCTCGGTGTCCTTCTATATCAAATACAGGCTCCTAATCCATTTTCTAGTGTCTGAGTGAGATAAGAATCTAATAAAGGGTAACTTAATGTGACTCAATCTAGACAAAGTACAGTATTATCTGGAAAAGAGATACAGGGTGATGGAGAGGGAGAGATTGCAACAGATTATAAATCCTTCGTGTAGGGGGAGTGTCCTTTCCCACTTTCTTTTTAACTTCTTGGCTTTTATTCTAAGTTTTACTCCATCATTCACGGTATAAGATTAAAAATGTCCCCATTCAGGCACACTAAATAACTTGGCCATAAACTTTTATTTCTCTTGACAAGTGTAAAATGTCATAAGTGCTATTAAAACTTCAATTTAAACCTTAGGTTAAATATGACATAACTTAAAAATGATACTAAAGCTACAACTTTCACTTTGCATATGAAGAGACTGAGATTAGAAACTGTTTTATTATATTCAGAAACCTAAATTAAACATCAGATGTACTTTATTAAAAATTAGGCCCCACTTAATAATGATCTTCAAACACACGAGCTGCTATATTTTAAAAATGGCTTTTAGGTTATCACTTACCATATAAAATGAAAGAAAGTCATGCTGCAGCATAGACTTTAAGTAAATTAAAGTAATAACTTTGTGTTAACATATGCTGATGCATGTAAGGAATACTGATGACAGAGGCTAGAAAATCTTTTGCTCTGAACCTCTTTTAATACAACAAATGATCCTTAGGTAATTTAAACTAAAAGTCAGAAGGAAAGATTAAATGATTTCCAAATGACCCTTCCAGCCCAATTCTATTCTTATTAATAAAAACCTTTGCTTTTTTTTCTTTTGGTTTGTTTGTTTTGTTTTGTTTTTATTTTTACAGTTTTCATTTTAGAAAATGTAAAGAAAAATAAAGAATCTAGCATTTCCCTTTTGGATAAAGCTAAGCAAATATAGCCTTCCACGAATTTACTTAAAAATCCCTAAGACACATTTCATATATTTCTTTCCTTGATAAACAATGTTATGGATATTAATTAAAGTTTGAGTATCCTCTTCTCTGCTTAACATTCCACTATCTGTAAATATTCATATGTAGGAACTTTCCCCCCCTATTTATGCAGGCAAATGTATTTCTCTGCTCTCCTAAGCTTATTATCCCTACCATATCAGTACCCACCCATCCACACTCCGGATCCCCAGCTCACACAAGCACTCTCCATCTCTCCTCCACCCTCTCCCCACTCCACACCCTCTCTCCTTGAGTCTCTTTATCTGTTACTCTGGATATGTTTCGCTCTGTGTCCCTCTTATGCTCTCTTTTCAGTGAGTTCCTCTGTCCCCATTTCCACCCCTGAATGCTGTCTCTGCCAGTCTGTTACTTAAGCCTCCCACTCTCTCCTGCCTTCACTCCTTACTGGTTTAGAAATCCAAGATAATTCACCTAAAATCATGTTTCACTTGATTCTCTTTTTAAAAATCAGCCACACTGGGCTCACATTCCCAAAAGGTGTCTGGAGCTCTCGGGGTTGAGCAAAGGTCTATGAATTCATTTTGCACAATTGTATACCAGGGCTTCTAACCTGAACTTGTATATGAGTCACCTTAAAATATTGTCTTAATAGGTCTGATTCAGGTGGTCTGAAGTGGGACCCAACATTCAGCATCTCTAACTTGCTACCTGGTGATGTTAATGCTGCTGGTCTATGGACAGTATTTTGAAGAGGAGTCTCCAGCTGCTGCCTGCAGTGGACCCAGTCCTTCCTACATCTGAGTTTGCCTCCCCAATCCAGCTGGATGCATTACCATCCCTATAGGTTTCTTCTCTTTTTTATCATGCCTAGTTATTGAAGCACCTAGATTTCCACTGGTTTTTACATCTTATTTTAGCTAAATTTTTCAAAAAAACATTTCATCAACCACATACCAAAACCTAAGTTTGTAATAAGAAATTTAAAACATTATCATGTTGCAATTTTCCTTTGATTTTTTATTAAATTTGCTTCATTAAACACAAATCTATCAGACTATGATAACAGCTTTACATGTAATATACAGTTTACTGGCAAAGTACAAGAAAGTAAATAATTCCACTTAACAGAATATGTATTACCCCACTCCCCACCCCCATCCAGAAAGAAAAGGAGAAAGTAAAGAAGGTTAGATTCTGTTTTGCATATGTAAAGTTTCTCTAGGGAACTGCAGAAAACCCCTTCAGGAACTGTCAATACTAATTGTGTCCTTATCAGTCAGGAAGTTTTAAGCCCTTTCTTTTCTATTAGCCAGCCTCTAGACACATAAATACAGGCTGATGTTACTCAGAGGGGGTCACTTCACTTAGAGAGCCTGCTCTACATTTATTAAAACCTAAAAATAACTCATTTGACTTTTTGTACTAGTGGAAGTCAACTAAATTTTCCTGAGTAACGTTATCCTCAGAAGAGCCAATTAAATATTCCAAAACCTTGAAAGAAAGAAAAACTTCCAGGAAAATAGTACCAAGATTGCATTCTAAGAGCCATGCCTTCATATGAGTGTTTAAGATCAGGTGAACTACTTGCCTTTCCAAAGAAGTTCTATGGAAATGAAATTGTTTCTTGAAGTGGTATTCTGATGCTTTATGATGTTCCTCATATGTGAAATAAAAACCCTTTCTGGTTACTGTTAGATCACATCACTTTCAAAGGGCCAGGAATGGTGCTGGGCACTTGAGTCACAGATGGCTCCAGAGGAGCTGACTCTTGAGCTGATTATAGAGAGGAAGTGGTGGAACAGGAAGAGATGCACATTCCAGGCTGAGGGAACAGAGGAAAGTGCTATTTCTTGAGACTGTCATGGACCTCAGCATACTGAACTACTTACCATCAGCCATTCAAAGCTAACACAACCTAATCCAAACTCTCAATTCCGCTTGCATGGTCCTAGACATGACTTTGACTTTTCCATCACCAGTAACTGCTTCTCTTACGAAATCTCAACTTCTACTGTCTCACCCTCCAAAATTAAGCCAAGTCTTCCCTCTCCAAATCTAAGGTGCACTTTTCCCTTTATATCCATTACTATACCTATTTCAAACTAGCACTATCTCTTGCTTGTAATACTGCAATAGCTCCCTGGTTGGCCTCCCCAAATCATTCTGCAATTTATTCTTTACATGTGCAGTATGCAAGTATCACATGAGTAACACTTAAAAATGTCAATCAGATAATATCTTCTCTACCATTGCCTAGAAAACTTCTGTGGCTCTCATTGCACTGAATCCAACATCATTAATCTGGTTACAGGACCCCACATGATCTGGCCCCCACTCATCTCTGTAGTTATTTCCCTTACTCATATGCCATACTAGCCATCTTTTATTTTTTCAACTATGCCTGAGTCTATCATTTGTCTTGGCCTTTGAGTTGTCCTATTCTTTTTGACTGAAATGCCTTTTTTTACTTTTTACCTTGGTAACATCCACATATATTTCCACTCTCAGCTTAATCCCAATCCTTCCTGTCACTTGTCACAATTTTTCTTTTTTTTTTCTTTTCTTTTTTTTTTTGCTTTGTGGGCCACACCCACAGCATATGGAAGTTCCCAGGCGAGGGGTCAAATCAGAGCTACATCTGTCAGTCTATATACTACAGCTACAGTGGGATCCGAGCCATGACTGCGACCTACACACAATTCACAGAAAAGCCAGGGATCAAACCCATATCCTCATTAATGCTAGTTAGATTCGTTTCCACTGAAGCACGATGGGAACTCCAACTTGCCACAATTTTAAGCATAAAGTTATTTATCTGTATTATTAGTTACTTATTTTCTGTCATCACACCCCCCCTTCCCACTATATTGTAATTTCCATGAAGGCAGAAACCACTTCCCTTTTTGTTCACTGAATCGCTAAAACTAAGCAGAATGCCTGTAAAGAGTTACTTAGGAAAAAAAAATACCATTTTTTCTTTGGATAAACTACACTTAGTTATTCTTCATATTTTTATTTAATGCCTGAGATTTTTAAAAACACATTCAACAGGGCTCCTTTTTTTCTTTTTACAGCTGCACCTGTGGCATTCAGAAGTTCCCAGGCTAGGGGTAGAATCGGAGCTATTAGCTGAGGCCTACACCGAAGCCACGCCACGGCAATGCTGGCTCCAAGCCACACCTGTGATTTAAGCCACAGGATCCTTAACCCACTGAATAAGGCCAGGGATTGAATACATACCCTCACGGTTACTTTGTGAGGCTCTTAACCTGCTGAGCCCCAACAGGAACTCCTCGGTAGGGCTTTATTCTAACCTAACAAAAAAAGTTTCAACTGATAATTAATGACAGATTTAAGTTCATTTATATTGTATTAATTAACATTATACTAAGAATTTGGATAGGTTTTATTAAATATACTTATCACTAAAGCAAATTTCTTAAATAAATACAAATGATTCTCAAGTTAGTCTGTGCATGTGGGAAAAATGTCTAGCATTTAAATAATAAATACATTAGCGGGATTAAACGTGGACCAGTGATATGATGATAAGACTTAAGAGATAACCCGACCTACCTTGTTATTTTATTATTTTTTTGGAGACAGTACTGTTGACATGAGGAGACATGCCAAGAATTTCCCATAAATAACTAAATACTGAATTGATTTCCTGGAAGCCTCAAGGGACTTTATATCTAGGCATCAAACAGTGTTGAAATAATCATCCTAGTACTTTTCAGCATGTGTAGACACCGTCTACTTTTTGAGAAAATAAAAGGAGTGGCTCATGAGACTGGTAATGGAATACATAACCTTTAACCCCAAGATCACTGGATTGAATCTGGTCCAGGATGGTGTATGTAATAATATTTAGCAGATGGAAGCTGTTTTGTAGCATCCAATCAATCTAGAGAGCTAAACTTTTCCATTTAGTCTTTATGGCATAGCTATGTGTTCTGACATAGCCAATGCCTTTTTTGGCCATCTAAGAAGAGATCAGATAATAATTGAATAGTAAATAACCTTCCCCAGAGAACAGAGTGATGTTAGGAAATCTAGAAGGATAACCACTCAACTTTCAATATGCTCTGATTGGTGCTAAAAACTCAAGTCTTTAGTAAACAATCATGTCATGGAACTTAGCAATATTGCTTCTTAAGTGAAAAAAATATATCAATTCAAAAAGAAAAACTGAATTTTATCCAAACTGTAAAAGTTAACAAAAAAATAATTTTTTCATTTGTCCCTAAGACAAAAGTGATTTAAGTCCATACTATTTGCATGTCCTGCATTAACAATGAGAATCTAAAGATAAGGGTAAATTTCTCATACCACAGATTTCAACTCAAGATGGAATTTAATATATTCAGCATGCTCCATAATAAAATTTAATTACTGAACCATTATATTTAAATTTTAGTATATTAACACACATATCTTCAAATTCAAAATGGAATCAGTCTATTTCTGAAATCAGAAGCATCCAAACCCCCTATATATAAACAATCTGAGTTTCAGACCAAAATATAGCGAAAGAGAAAAAAGTAGTAAAAATGACAGCACTGACAATTAGATTTGTGATTTATTATTATGTGCCAGTCACTGTGCTACACACTTTATATGCATTATTTCATTTCATCATGAATCAATTTTGGAATAAAAAAGTCAGTGCATTTTGGAATAGAAATGTCCATTAAGAAAGTGGAAAGACATTTTAAAGTCATTAAACTAAATGTATCCTTAATATCCTTCTTTGAATACTGAAAACAAAAATAATATAAATTAAAATGTTTACAAATTTGGTCTAAACATGGAAAAAAAGCAATTTTTTTAAAAGATAAAACAAAGTAGAGGAAAGAAGAAACGTTTTCAAGGATGCAGTAAAAGATAAAAAATCTTTCAAAGAACAATATGTGTGTATAATAAAAATTTTATGAATAATCTTTGTACCTGACCATAATAGAAGTCAACTTGATTGTGTGCACACTCAATCAGTCAATCAATATTTTATGTAGATGGTATACTCTATTTTCACCTGCTCATCAGAACCATTTCACCTCCAGGAGTAATCCTTCCAATCTTCCACGCCCCAGATTTTGGAATTCATTCTATTGTACCAACACATGACTACTTAAGCATACACAGTCAGTCCACTTTCTTGTTTTATCCAAATGAGGAAAATAAGATAATTCTTATTCTAAATCACTTTAAGGAGGATTGTTTAATAATAGAATGATGAAAGATCATAATGTACTGAAAGTAGTGGAAAAATATTACTTCAAAAATATAAACATTCTACCTCAAAGTACTTCCTATTAAAAATCACTCTAGCTACTAAAATCTGGGAAGACTTAACTTTGATTAAATGGAAAAAATCATTTTTCTGGAAAGATAGTTCTGCGGTCTTGCTGCTAAGACAGCCAGCAGATGTTTGCCTAGTCTGAAGGCAATTTCTCTTCCTCAGGAGAAAACAGCTTACATCGGAAACAAATAGCCATATGCTGACTGTGCACTGCTGAGCAGATGACGTAGAGAGCCATGTTCTGCAATTGAAAGTGTGAGGGTCAAGGTTCAAATTAATATTCTTTAAAACTCAATGCCATTACCCAAGATCAAATTACTTATTAAATATAAGTTGTGTCAAAGAACTGTGCTATTAATTTGTGCCAGGCATAAAATGAAGTTCTAAATTTAATAACTGGTAATGTTGGATACAGAAGAACAGACCATAAAACATCTTTCTAAACATTTAGTAGACTGTCAAACAAAGCTAATATAAAACAAACAAGAAAATATTACTTGCAAGACTGTTTTAGAAAACTGAGGTTGAAAAGGAATTAGATAAACAGGAAGTTTTCATAAATCTTAGAAATAGCAAAATCTTTGAAACTTACAAATTAAAGTCCTTATCAAGATATATCATTCTTGGCTTGTGAAGAAAGTCAAAAATTAAGAAATAAATTTAAAAAAATGCACCTATGACTAAAAATCATTTTCCTTTACAAAGATAAACTTCCAAAATTGAAGATATAAACTTTATAAGGATTACTACATATTTCTTAGCATGCCAATTCGTAGACTTTATAATTGTGTGACATAAATTTAATTGCATCAAAACTGAGTTTTCAAGAACAAGAATACAACTTTTACCATATGGTAAAGATCAGTACTTAAAGATTGGCTAGTGCTTTTCAATGGGTCCAACCTGGTTATAATGGGGATTTAAAAGAAAATAAAAATAGATAATCCTAAAGATAACCAATAACTACAGTACATGTGATGCATTATTTAAATTTAAGTAAATATTAAAAATACAAAAGACAAGAATATTATCATTTCTACACAGACACAAAGGTTTTAGATGACATTCAACATCATTTTTTCCCCACCATTTGAGAGATTGACAATTGTTGGGAACCAAGAAATCCAGTTGTTGTTACAGCTGTAAAACTTGGTTTAAAGGCAAATAAAACACAGATAAATGTTTTTAAAAGGATTACCAACAACTGTGCTGTGAAACCTGTATTGCCTCAAGACACTTTTGTTAATGTTATTATTGTGGGCTACAGAGTCACTAAGAAATTAGATGCAATCTTTGTCTTCCTGTGTCTGAGCCTTTGGGAAGAATAAGAATGGTTCTTATTGAACGTCTGGTACATAAACTAAGGAAATATGAAAAAATACAGTAATATTCTCCAGGAACTAATAAAACCAAGCTATAATAGTACTTTATAGATTTAACCTATAACAAATATGACCCATGTTTCTCTGCCCTCTCTCCCTTCTAGTTATTTATGTAAGATACAAAAGGCTAGTTTTGATTTTAGGATGCAAACATATGTTAAAATAGTGAATGAGTAGTAACCACTGGCTAAAATAAATAACTGAAATATATGTGAATTAGATTACTCTATATCTATTTGTAGTGCACTGAACCATAAATTTTTTTAAATACAAAAACTCATTCTAACTACAGAGTGCAAAATTTTTCCCATAAAACTCATGTGACCAAATAATACAATTTATCTAACAAAAACATGCATTTAATTTTTACAATTTAAATAGTATAAAAATTAGTGGATGCAAACATTAAAATTTTTTTCTTTCTTTTTTTTTTGGTCTTTTTGGGCCCGCACCTGTGGCATATGGAGGTTCCCAGGCTAGGGGTCAAATCATCGGAGCTGCAGCTGCTAGCTACACCACAGCTCATGGCAAAGCAGGATCCTTAACCCACTGAGTGAGGCCAGGGATCAAACCCGCATCTTGGTGAATACTAGTCGTGTTCATTCACCACTGAGCCATGACAGGAACTCCTCAAACTGTTTTCACAGTTTCAAATAATTATTATCACTAATAAGAATCCTTATTACCAAACTATCCTGATTAATATCAAACTATATTTGATAAATACAAGGGATTATGTATTTGAATATTTTACTAGTAAAAGTTATATAATAATCTTATATCTGGTTTCAATTTTGTGATCATATATTTGTTAACTAAGACTGCAAGAGCTTTTCCCATAATGGACTCTCAGGGTAATAGAATGTCTAACTTATAAAAAGAACTTAACTGGAAACTAACAGGATCTTTTAAAATATCTGCACAAAAGCCAGATTAGAAAAGACAGGTCTCTGGGGAGTTCCCGTCGTGGCACAGTGGTTAACGAATCCGACTAGGAACCATGAGGTTGCGGGTTCGGTCCCTGCCCTTGCTCAGTGGGTTAACGATCCGGCGTTGCCGTGAGTTGTGGTGTAGGTTGCAGACGCGGCTCGGATCCAGCGTTGCTGTGGCTCTGGCGTAGGCTGGTGGCTACAGCTTCGATTCGACCCCTACCCTGGGAATCTCCACATGCCGCAGGAGCGGCCCAAGAAATAGTAAAAAAAAAAAAGACAAAAAAAAAAGAAAAGAAAAGAAAAGACAGGTCTCTAAATCCCCAAACACTGAAGGTTTCTTGATCATGTGAGTTAAAACTAGAGGTGTTTTGAAAGGAAGATCTAGAGGGTAAGCTTAGACCCTCTATTCAAGTCTATAAATTTAAAAAATAATTATGGCAATAATAAGAATGCACATAGAGTAGAAAATAACCCAGAAACATAAGATGATCTTGATATTTCTGTTGGTACACACTTCATTTCTAAAGAATTATAATTCTAGATAATAAACCATCATTGTTTTTGCTTCCTGTTCTTCAGTTCCTTAAGTACCACATTTGGAGCTGACCTAGGTTATCTATATTATCTTTCTTGATTCTCTAAATTTGTTCTCAAATGTTAACTTACATTAATCCTCACAGGAAATAATTATTCTTAAATATAACCTGTGTCAATACCATAACATTGGAAGGTGTTAATACCATAACATTGAAGGAAGACCTTATCAAAACATATTCATCTTTTTATAAATAAGTTGAATCTTTTAAAATTCTTTTGATTGTGCTACATTTAAAGCTGGGCTTTAAAAAAAAGAAACAGAAAAATAGCTTCCTGTTGAGATTAGAGCTTTCATACATCTCACCAATTTAGTTCTCAGATATTCACTGAGAATCAAGTCAATAAAAGAAAGAACAATAAACTAATTATCAACTGTGAACAGAGAAATAAAAACTTGGGTTTCAAGTAAATGTTTTTAAAATGTGAATGGCTAGTTCTGACATAGTTGTAAATGGTTACTTTAGTTTTGTATTCTATCTAATTAAATGTTCTGCTCATATCAGATACCTTTGACCTTCTGTCTCAACTTCAATACTGCAGTATTGAAGGTGAGCACATTCAATACTCACTTCAATATGGCTCTGGGAGTGTGGTCAAATCACATAAATTCTCTGGGGTTCATTCTACATTAATAATATGATTGTGTTGGAATAATCTGTCTCTAAATTCCTTTTCTGTTTATAGTTTCATAATTATCCGTGGTTCCATATATTCATGTTCTAGTTGAATGCTGGAGACAATGTTAGAGATTATGAAACCTGATTGTATAACTAAACTTTTGAACATAAATTATGTTAAAATATCAATCATCTCGGAACACAGTATATGTAAATATGTATAGTTATATATACAGTTTCATACATAATTATTGACAAATTTAAAGTGAATTAGATCTAAATTTCATTTTGCCTCTCCAATATACAAGCCTCAATTTCTGTCATATGTACATAATACACAGCAGGATTCTTTCAAAGGAATGAAATTCTCTGGCTACTTCTTGAATGCTTATTGAAAAGAAGAAAAATCTGATTCTAATTCAAATACAATATATATCTAGACTCTAGATAGAACACGTTAATCAATAGTCAACCAAATCCATCTTGAGGTAATTTCAAATGAGCAGCCTTTGGTATTTGTATAAATAAACTGAATCATCAACTACCTGAGGATTCCATCCACATGTTTTCCTCCCAGGGTGCACTACACTATGGTAATAAAGTATGAGGTATAAACTTATACTTCTCTCAATGTAGCTTTCCCAAAATATATATTTCTGATAATTAGACAGTTTAAAACCATACCTTACACTATCAGTTGAAAAGTATTTCTCCTAATGAAGACAAATGAAAAATAATCTACACTACTTTTTTTTTGTCTTTTTAGGGCCTCACTCATGGCATATGGAGGTTCCCAGGCTACTGATCAAATCAGAGCTAGCTGCCAGCCTATATACCACAGCCACATTAACACCAGATCCAAGCCACATCTGTGACCTACACCACAGCTCACGGCAAAGCCAGATCCTGAACCCACTGAGCAAGGGCTGAGATTGAAGCTGGGTCCTCATGGATACTAGTTGGGTTCATTAACTGCTAAGCTATATGGGAACTTCCTACACTACTCTTTTTACATGAACATATTCAATTTTACATAAACATATTCAACATGTTTAAAAGGAACAAAAGAGGGGAATAAATTAATTTTGGTGAGAATGTTCAACAGAAACCAGCTCCAAAAAGTAAAACAGTTCTGCAACTATACATAAAACCCCAATCTAGCCTGAATAACCAACCAGCTAGGATGAGAAATACAGAAAATTCAAAGACTAGATGATATTCATATACAAAGCTAGAGATTGTCCTCAGGTAAAGCCTGTGATACAGGGTTAATTTTTTATTACCATGATCAAGGCAAATGACCCACTCTGCCACACCCCATCAAACACAGAAAGCCCATTTTACTTACTAGCTACCTCCAGCGATGCATTGTGACTCACAGCCTCTCCGAGGTAATTCCTTGCAACACAGACGTAGACCCCTTCATCAGGCCTACTTTTCCGTCCATGCACTATACGTAAGAAAAATAAAGATCCACTTGGCAGCAACATTCGGTGTGAGCGAGGGTCATCTTTGTCTGTCTCCACTCTCTCCCCACCTTTGTACCATTCAATGGTGGGTGTGGGGCGCCCTTCAGCTTTGCAGTTCAACGTCGCAGGTTCTCCTTTTGAGACAATTAGGTCTGAAGGGTGTTCAACAATGCGAGGTGGGAAATCTTCCTGACGAAGACGGGAGCCTGCAAAAGAATTGACAAAATACCTTCATATCATGACTTGAAAACAATGAAAAGTCTTATTTCAAAAGCCTAGGCATTAGCACTACTACCTGAACACTGCATAATACTAACCTACTCACCTACCCTCTTTACTGACTAATCCTTCTGGTGTCTCCCTTGACTATACCTTCTAACTCCTGAGTCCTTCTGACCCTCCACCTAGAAAGTGCTCTTGCTAAAATTTGCCTGTACAAACACTGTCTGCTCTCCAAATCCCTTGTCCACAAAACCTTTCAAAACCCATCACGCTGTTTATAACGTGGACGTGCCTGTTTTTGCAGAGGAATGTGTTAGAGAATGTTGACTGTGATGGCATGGCTTCCTGGAATCTTCTTTTTAACTGACATCAATCAACACTTTGACAAAACATATGCTATATACTAATGAACATTTATGTTGACATATATATGATGGAACTGTTCTTTACATAGACTTTTATATCTTTCTAAATAATAAAAATATATATACTTTCCCAGAGTTCTTATTAATAAACCAAGTTCATTAGTCTCTGATAATTATGCTAATATTTTAGCAGACTTCGAAGATGAAAAGTTAAATAATGAGTTTAAATATAATACTAAATGGAAAAGGATATTGGGTGAGGGGCTACATTCTAAGCCTAATGTATCATTTAATAAGTGAAGTCCTGAGTGTATATGTCACTTAAATATTTTCTGTCTGCAACTTGTATTTTCCGGTAAGATCATAATCTCTAAAACGCTGTTCAAGTTTCATATTTTTAATATTCCTACCTTATTGTTGGATAGATTTAATATGTCAAAATCTTAGATGTTTCTCAAATTCAACGACCAAACCTTAAACGTTGTTCTCATCTATGTTTCAATCTCAAAGAACAATTGGAAGTAGAAACCAGTCTTCCCTGACAGCTCTCTTTCTGTCCCCTTATCCTCTCCCAAATTTCTCAAATCAATGTACTCATCTCAATCTCTCCAGCCAGCTACCCTCCCAGATCAGACCTTAGAGATTCTCACTAGGATTTAGGAAAGCTCTTAAATAGCTTCACTTCAATGCAGCCAAATGAAGGCTTTGAAATGCAAATACAATCTGGGTCCTCCCCTACTTCAGTGGCTCTTAAACTCAGTGCTCTTAAGATGAAGTCCTTAAGACCTTTAAGAGTCAATGTGTTCATTCCCCTATCTAGTTCTCCATACTCTTCCTATTTCACCCCCTTCTCTGCTTCCTTTACCACAGTCTTCTGTTAGTTCCACAAATACGTTAAGCTTCTTTCTGCCTGCCATAGGGTCTTGGCTCAAAATGATCTTAACTTGGTTTATACCCACTCGTCTTTCAAATCTCTGCCTTCTCTGACCTTTACCACAAAATTTAAATCTTCCTTTCAGCAAGGGTTTAAAAAAAGAAAAAAGAAAAAACTATCCTTGGTAAAATGATCTGAATTATAATTTAAATTGATTTATTTGATGCTTTAACTACTGTTTGCTTTTTCTCATTACTCTATAAGATCTGTGGGTCTGATTTTGCTCATGGTTGCTTCTCTTATGCAGTGTGGAGTGCTGAACACACCATAGATATTCACCAAATACTGTGTTGAGTAAATTAAAACAATGAACAAAGTGCTAATAGCAAAATTCTATTTGAGTGGAATGATTTGAAGCTTAACAATCCTGTACTCTATAAAGAGACTGTAAAAGATTTTATATTTTAGTTGTAACCATATATGCATTTGTTTAACCTTTACGAGACTTTAAGTTTTGCATGAGGTTTATTTATATTTCTAATTTGTAACTATGTGCGGTCAATATTTCTTAATGAAATGCTAAATGAATTATAAAGCTAAAAGATCTATTATTTGCTTATATGCACCATGAAATAAAAAAATTATCATCTGAAATATTGAGTAATATTTTCATAATCTGAGATATTGAGAAAAAGCTTTAATTCAGTGCATTGTATACTGCTTAATATAAATCCTTTAAATGAAACCAGTCTCTAAAAGAGGAGGAAATAAGCCAGCAACGTGGGAAAAAATTTACTCAGAAACTCATGGTCTTTCGCAAAGGCTAAACTGAAGTCAAATTAAATTTAAATTGGATGTTGGATTACTCAATTACAAGTGATGTAGAAACTTAGAAAATAAAGCATTAGAATATATTACTGGCCTTTATCCTAACTATAATTATGAAAGGTGGATGCTAATGAGGATCAACTGCTGAAGTAATATATATTTAATTAAAGAAAATTTTATTTATATTCTGAAAGTCTATTTCAGACAGGAAACAGGGACATTTAGGTAGCTAATACAAAGAATGGGCACTTAAGACTGCCTGAGAAAGGAAGAGAGGGCATACCAATGAATGGAACTTGACATGAGTCTTGAAAAATGCCAGGAAGAGAAGAAAAGAGATGATATCTTTCAGATGCACAGCTATAAAAGAATGTGGTATAGGAGTTCCCGTCATGGTGCAGTGGTTAACGAATCCAACTAGGAACCATGAGTTTGTGGGTTCGATCCCTGGCATTGCTCAGTGGGTTAAGGATCCAGCATTGCCATGAGCTGTGGTGTAGGTCATAGATGCGGCTCGGATCCCGTGTTGCTGTGGCTCTGGCGTAGGCCAGTGGCTACAGCTCCGATTAGACTCCTAGCCTGGGAACCTCCATATGCTGTGCGAGCGGCCCTAGGAAAGGCAAAAAAAGACAAAAGAAAAAAAAGAATGTGGTGCATTTGTGGGAAATGTAGGTAGGTTAGTATGATCTCAGTATAAGGTGCATGTCAGAGATTAGGAAGCTTGTGTCTGAAGAAGTAGCTAGAAGCAATAACATGATGGGCTTTGTACATCAAGCCAAAGTTCTGGAAACTAACTGAAGAATGAGAACATTCAAACATTTTAAGCAAGGGACTGCAGGATCATGTTTGGTTTTAAAGAGCTCTGGGACTTCCCGTTGTGGCTCAGTGGGTTACAAACCCAACTAGTATCCATGAGGATGCGGGTTTGATCTCTGGCCTTGCTCAGTGGGTTAAGGATCTGGCGCTGCTGTGAACTGTGGTATAGGTCACAGATGCAGCTTGAATCCTGCATTGCTGTGGCTGTGGTGTAGGCCAGCAGCTGCAGCTAAGATTCGACCCCTAGCGTGGGAACGTCCATATGCCAAAGGTGCAGCCCTAAAAAGGAAAAGAAAAAAAGAAAAAAAGAAAGAGCTCACTATTGATAGTATGAAACTAGACTATAGCACCTAAGCTAGGAAAGGATTAATTAAGACACTTTCACACTCTTTAAACAATAAATTCTGAAAGCTTGACCTTGGATCTTGACAGACAGAACTTGAGATGGAGGGAAGATTCTAGAGATATTTAGTTACGATATCCACAGGATCTACTCACTGGCAATGTAGGGGGAAATGGAAATGAAACAATGCACAGGATGGAACAGAAGGTCTACAGAAAGTAGAGCAATTCCAAATTTCTGATCTGAGCAGTAGGTGAAGGGCAGTCGCAGTGAAGATCAGAAATAAAAAGGTGTCGTGTGGTGAGAGGAAGAATGGAGATGACTTATTCAGCATGACACGTGGAGAGTTTGAGATACTTCCAGGATATCCAAATAAAGATAAGTGCCCATAAAATACCCAAGTCTGACCTCAGGAAAAAAATCTCAGCTGGATACATAGATGAGAATCAAGTGGGAGACTGGAACTCTGAGAAAGAATAAAACTGTCCAGGGAGAGTGTATAGAGGAAGTAACGGCCAATTACAGAAACTGGAGATCACCCAGGCTCCACAAAAGTACAGTGGAGCCCAAGACTCTCTCTCTACATCGCTAACCTACAGTCCTGCACAGCTGGACCACAGCCAGTAGGACTTCGGGGAGTGGAGAACTCAGGCTCAAGTTCTCACCATGATGTTTGTACAGCAGCATTCAGTAAAAGAGTTTCAGCCAAAAAAATTCTCTCTATTCTATTAAGGGCTAAATTTTCAAAATGCTCAGTGGAATACTCTTTTCTCAGATTGTTGGCTCAAAAAACGAGCTGTGGTTCTCAGGGTCTTTAATCTTGCTAAGGCATATGATGTGTGCTAGAAAAAAGGTATAATATGCAGCATTTCTCAAACTTATTTGGCCACTGAACTCTTTTTATTTTTCTTTTAACAGAACATCCCAATGAACTTTGCTTCTAAGGAACACACTTCAAAAGAAAATATCTCAGCATATAATACTCTGAAGAGAATGAAGCAGGTTAGCCAAAAGAGTTAATTGACTGTAAAGCCAAAAGCTTTGGAAATTACAACAAAAATAGAGAAATCTCACATTTCTCATAATGTATAACCTTTAGGAAAAGAACTTCCCAATTCCCGAGTGATATTTATAACGAGTGATTCATTAACCTCAATAATAACAATTATAAATGGCAATCATCATCTCTATAAAAACTATAATAAATTATCCTTCATTATCATGCCTAAGTCGGAAGAAAAGGAATGGAAAAGAAAGAAGATATTGATTTTCCATCATGTCCTTCAACACAACAACACCTTTATGAGGTAAGTGTTGTCATCCGGTATTCATTTGGGGGACCTGAGACTCTCCACTGTCATTCAGCTGGAAGACGGCAGTGCTAGGATTCAGTTCTAGTTAAATTCAAAACACCTGTTCTTTCCAAATAGCCTATAAGTATTGCTAGGATTAACTGGGTAAAATAAAGAGAGAAATATGCTTTGTCCAATCTCGTTTGCAATACTGGAAATAATTAATTCTGATTACTTATTTTTTAAATGTAGATAGTAAAAACAGCAAGACACAATCAAACCTGAAGACATCCAATGCTCTTCTTCCATGCATTCACAGAATGTCTAGCTGTAGATCATATAATTGCATAGTTACTTAACTCAGTAAAGACCTTTAGGATGAATGAGTGAGAATACAAAGCATCCCTTGTACTGCGTGATCTTCTCTAAATATGAGCTTGCATCTTTAAGTAGATATCCTATATCATCAGTTCTCAATATTTGAGAACCACGATTTCTACACATTATTTTCACAGTTAAAATGAATGACCCCAGTTTTTTCCACCAACATGCTTTGAGGGGAAAAAAATCACCCAGCTTCTATCAATAACTGAGTGGCTTTCTCAAAGGAGGTCCTTGAGGGAGTTACACCAAGCACAAGTACAAAATAACATATAAAAAATCTCAGAAGACTGTGGATGAAAAATGCTAGTGACTACAATCTTTCTCCTTAGACGTCATGCCCATCTTCACTTGGTCACACCACCTCTCTTTATGTAATATTCTTGACTTGCTATTCATAAAAGCCTTCTTTCTTCAGTCATAAACTCTGAGTTCCTCTAAACCACTGACAACCACCATTTGAGTATGCTAATTGGGGTATTTTTTTTTTATATAATAAGATATAAGGTTTATATTACTGTTGGTGTAATATCAACTACATTCTGCAGAGGAAACCAAAGAGAGGGTAAAAGAAGAAAGGAGCTGATGGAGTGAGGCTTTAACAAGGAACTAGGAAGATAATGTCAGCTGCCCTTGGCAAGAATCCTGGTAGAACCTTGGGAATATAACATCATTGACTTCAGGCAAGGCCAGCATCAAGAAAAAGGGCAGGGCAGGATTCCTTCAACAACTGCCCGGTTGGAAGATAAAATATAAACACGAGCGACTGAAATACCTAAATATTTACACAACCACAGCTGGAAAAAGATACACATGTAAGTGCTAAGTATTTCAAGGAAATATATCAAAGTCACAGGAGATTTATTATGAGGAAACCAAACTCCTAGCTGGATATAAAATGTTCTCCCCTTTAAGATATCACATTTACAAAAACATGAGTAACCATTTAAAAGACTGATTTGTTAATATTCTGCTGAGGTAAGCAAAACACACAAATACATAATTTTATTCTTTTTTCAAATGTATGATTTTAATCTTTTTTTCTAATATAACAGTAATAGGTGTCTTGGGGTTTTGTTTGTTTAGGTTTTCAAGTCTGTTTTCTTCTTAGAAGACTGAGCAAAGCAGTATTTATTTTATTAACAAAGTCTTGTTTTGATCCACATTCCTTTTTCCTATTATTTGGTAGTGAAATGAGAAAATCTAAAATGACTAAAATATCCATTTGTATCATATATCATATTAAAACATCTTGCAGCACAAGAATGCCTATAATATTGCTGAAAACACAAGAGAAACAAGTTCAGTGAAGAGCTGACAGATGCACAATGAATATTAATAGACAATTTGATGACATCTACCCAAGGGAGAGGGGGTGTGGGAGTGTATATATTTGCCTTGACAACATACCTATATTTGAAAAAAATACCTATATTCCTAAAAGAGCCTTTCCTCTTAACCTTGGTATTTAAGCTCCATTTACATCTTAAGGAGCAAAAGGCCTTCAATTATTAACATAAACCCTATCACGGGCACCAATCCTGTAATTCTCCTGTCAGAACTTCATCCTACAAGGAGATATTTGTGAAAAATAAGAAGACAGCACCCATTAATTACTCACTGTGTAGAGAGTAGATTTAAATATCCTCTATTGAGTTATACACATTTCCCAAATACTCACACTTGCCATAATAACTATAAAAACAGAAAACACTCTACAGAAAACCTAGATAATTTTACCTGAAATTATATAGAGTAGAAGAACATAGGATGCATTAAAATAATTATATGATTAATGGATCATGTCATTTTCCTTAGGTACTTTGTTCCATCTTAATTTCCTTTGATTATAATTCTACCTAACAAATGGAGGAGGGAGATCTTTTCTAGTTAAATTTTAGAATAATCTCAATAATTAACTGAGTGCTATTGCTACTGTCTGTTATCATCTAAAATGATTACCAAAATAGACCAAAATGAAATTCCAGGAGTGAATCCTGGTGTTTTTGTAATATTTGTATAGAATCTAATATCATATGGCTGTGTCCCGAGAGATGTGAGAAAGACTGACAGTAGCCTAAGTTAAATTTTAGAAACAGTATTGCTTGCCCTCCCCCTTATTTTTAATAATACAATCATGGAATACAAACATTGCAGAAGCTATGACATTGACTTGCATTGACTGCAAGACTTGCCTCAGCTGACTCCAATCAGCCACGAAAGATTTCACTATCAGCCTGAACTAAAGAGAATGGATGGTTGAGTTGCTTAGTTGTGTTCATGCTTCCTATCTGCCCTTTATAAAATTTCCAATTAACATGCACCTAAGAGGATTTTACTTTCTATAAAATGGGAAACAAAAATATTTGCATATCTTAAAGTCCGAATTAGCTCACTCTCTTATCCGTCAGCTAACCTATATATTGTGCCTATATGGTATTAAGAACTTGCTCAGGAATGGCAACACAAAGAAAAATGAAATAAGATCCCTGACCTTAACAGCCAGAAGTTTACCAAAAGAGACAAAAATGTGAATAAGGATAATACTGAAAAATAAGAGCCATACAAGGGGAGGTAGTGGGAAGAAAAAAACTAGATTTCAGAAGAAAGAACTGTATTGGCAAGAAAGCATTAACCAATGTAGCATTCATGGGGAAATTTTACTAAATCCAGAGAATGGATTCAGTTTGACTGGGTTTAAATCTGGGTTCTGCTTGTTAGCTGTGTGAACTTGGATAAATTGCCTAACCTCTCTAAAAGTTTCTTCATCCATAAGTGAGAATAAAAATAATACCTATACTTTATAGGTTAGCATAATCCCTGATGCACAAAATAATACTGCATTAACCCATGGGTTAGAACCATTAACGTGGTATTTTGGAAGCTGACATAAGCACCATTGTTAGATTTTATGATTCTCCTCTTCAGGGATTACATCAGGACTACTGTTAATTTATAAAGAAACCAATTACTTTTTCCCTAAATCTGTAAGAATGGTTGCAAAATAAGCCAGCCTCTAGCTTTAGTTGAGAATTCAACTTGAAATATTTTCCTATTTCCACAGTTCTTAGCAAGATCTGGCACAATTCCAGCAAAATATTTTTCAAAAGAGAATAAAAACAACATCAAAAAAGAAAGCTAGAGCACTCAGCACAGCCCACTGATTGTTTTACTAAGAATCATCAGAGGTTGACTCTAAAGTCATCTACAATGAAGCATCTCTGTTCCATGTGGAAAATATCTCATATAGATATACTGATTTAATGTATTTATCACTTCCAAACTTTAACAAATAAAGAAAAACTTTAAAAGACACAGTAATACTTTTAAAATAGTACTGAGTGGGGTTGAGAAGGCTAAGATGGAAAAGAAAGACCCTGAGATCATCTCCTCCCATGACCATAGCAAAATTACAACTATTTACAGAGCAATTATCTATGAGAATGACTTGAAGACTAGTGAAAAGATCTTCTATAACTAAAAACACAAAGAAGGAGGCAATAGGAAACAGAGAAGATGGCCAAAACATAGCATAGTCAAGACCCACATCCCCAGGTGATGACCCACAAACAGGAGGCTAATTAAAATTGATAAGGTTTTCCCAAAGAAGCGAGAGATCTGAGCCCCACATTGGGCTCTAGCCCAGGGGTCGTAATCCAGGAAGATGAGCCCTCAGAACATCTGGTTTTGAAAGCCAAAGGGGTGAATCAGAGGACTGTAAAATATCTCGCACCCTCTGAGTCCCAGCCCAGAAAATTTGAAAGGAACCTGAGTTGGATCTACTTGCTGATCTCAGAGAGCCTCCCAGACAGGCAGAAGGCAACTGGGACTCCACTGGGGACATAGATGTTGGCAGCAGCCATCTTGGGGAGCTCGTTATACCATGAAGACACTGGTGCAGGCAAACACCACTTTGCATCATTCCTCTACCCTATTAGTGCTAAAGGCTTTCCCACCTGCCAGTAGGCCAGCACCCATCACAGCATGAGGCAGGGCTTGGCAGCCAACCAGACCACAAGCCAGCCCCACCTACCACTGTATCTACAGCAATCATCCCTGCCACAACAGAAAGGCCCATGGAGCCCACATTAGGGGCAGCCCAAGAGCATACAGCTCTGGTGAACAGAAGAACATCCTGCTTGGCCCCACAGGATGTCTCCTACATAAGGACACTTCTCCAAGACTTGGAAATGTAAGCAACCTTCCTAGTTACATAAATATAAACACTGAGAATTAGGCAAAGTAAGGAGACAGAGGAATAAGTCCAAATGAAGAAACAAGACAGAATCCCAGAAGAAGACCTAAGCAAAGCAGAGATAAGCAAGCTACCTGATAAAGAGTTCAAGGTAATTATCACAAAGATGTTCAATAAACTGAGTGAATAGTCATATTTCCTTTTCATTACAAATATAAAAATGCTATGGGCAGACAGAGTATAGATAACATTTGTAATTATATAGAGTAACATTTCAAGTCAACTCTCTATAGATATACTAAGATTTTCCAAATGTACAAATAATCCTTTATTTACTAACGCTTATCCTAATGGACCAAGATACTTAGGGCTGAACATATAATAGCTTATTTTAGCTTTTAGGACCATTTTTCACAAACAAAGCATTTTGGATAATATTTTGAACTGTGAACTGTGGGTGGTCCTGTGAATATTTTTTATTGCTACAGAAATATAACTCATGCTAATATTGGATTTCCAACATATTAGAAAAAAATTACATGGTATTCCAATCAATGTTAATCTATACAACATTTCTTTGTATATAATACAGAAAGAGCAAATGGTTATAAATTTGAGTCAATTATAACTTCAGTAGACAGAACATGAGCAGACTGCCCTACTGAAAAGGCAACTCAAAAACACCCTTACATATAAAATAAACCTTGCTTATCAATCTTCCTCTGTCCTGATTTCAAATTTCTGAGGGGAAAATATTCTAAAAATAATCTTATTTTTAAGTCACAAATTAAAAGTATGTAAAAACAAGTATGGATAACATACAATCCCTTACAAATATAAGAGGGTTATTTTTAATGATTATGTAAAGTAATAAGTCAATTCTTTCCCTAAAGAGTTACATTTGATTTGTAAAGAACCTGTATAGATACAATTTACTAAGAATAAATAACCTTAAATCAACTGCAGTACTAAAATAAAACTTTCATCTTTACTTCTTGAATTAGTTATGCTTGAGCCATATTTACAGAACCCCTGAATCTAGGTAAGTTATTAATGTCTGCAAGATAGAATATGGAATTGCAATCCTAAAAGTAATTAAGTCTAATGATAATTATTCTTGGAAAGCACAATACTTAAAACAATGTTTCAAGAAATCTCTATAGGAATACAGTCAACTTCACTCCTTTCAAAACTCAGTCAATACCTCAGGCATGAACAAGAATTTCTACACTCTTACACATTAGCAAACTGTCATCGTTACCTCTCTGTAACCTCTGCATTTCTCTCATTAAATCTCAAATTTAGTTCTTACAGATTCTAAAGGGCACCCTAATAAAAATGCTGAGAGGCAGATTCTAATCACTTGACATATGAGATATGGAGATTTAAAAACTATTTTACTGTTAACTTAAAATCTACTCAATAATCTCTACTTTCAGAAGGGATAAAAATTGGTCCAACACGGAGTTCCCGTCGTGGTGCAGTGGTTAACAAATCCGACTAGGAACCATGAGGTTGCGGGTTCAGTCCCTGCCCTTGCTCAGTGGGTTAACGATCCGGCGTTGCCGTGAGCTGTGGTGTAGGTCGCAGACGCGGCTCGGATCCCATGTTGCTGTGGCTCTGGCATAGGCCGGTGGCTGTAGCTCTGATTCAACCCCTAGCCTGGGAACCTCCATATGCCGCGGGAGCCGCGGGAGTGGCCCAAGAAATAGCAACAAAAAAAAAACAACAACAAAAAAGACAAAACACACACACACAAAAAAAAAATTGGTCCAACACAAAGCTATGTGTAGTTGACCATACATAAAATATTGCCGTATACAAATTATGATGCAACATAATAAGATTTCAAAAAGTTCTTCTAAGAACCCCTCTCCCACTTTTTGCCCTTTGATTTGAGATTGCACTCTCTTTTTCTTATGGAATAGAGGTCTATTGCCATTTTTTTCCAGAGGATTTTTTTTATTTTTTTAATTTTGGTAATATAATATCTATGTGAATTTATCATTTTGTATGTTAATGCAACTTTAAAGGGGAAATACAATACTTTTAATCATTATTTTGATGATGGTTTAATTAATTTAGAAGGGAAAGAGCCATAAAATGTCTTATTTAGAAGCATTTATAACATTGAATACTTGTGTTTAGTTATTAAATAGTAAAACATAACTGAAATACTTCCACATCTCCAGTGCCTACAATGGTGCCTAGCACTCAGCACGTAGTCAAGAGAATTTGTGGAAAGAATAATCAGATAATGGAAAAAAATGATGAGTGGCCTCACATGTGTTTTGTAATAGTTTAGAATACGATATAGACACACATCTATACTTAGAAGCAGTCAGCATACACCTGAGTTTAAAAAAGAGTAAGGGGAATCCTTATTTCTGCTTCCAAGGAAGCAAACATCCACAGGAAAGGAGCCCTGAAGCAATGGCCTCCCTGAAGGTTTTTGGGCCATTCAAAGTAGGGAGTTTTCCTTAAAATTAATTCTAAAGCCATTGAAACCTACATACAGTATCATGTGTGGAATAAATACAATGATTAACACAACTGTGAGCTACACGTTTCTAGTACAAGCGTTAGAGAGACAGAGGGAGAACGAGACCTGAAAAAAAGATCTAAAAGGAAACTTAATGTTGATTTCTTAGGGACTGTTGAAAAATGGATAGATTTTGTTTCCTCTTCTCTACATGTCTCTAATTTCTAAGTAGTCTCTGATGTTCTGGTGTTATTTTCATAGTAAAATATTTTATTTTAGAAGTGTGAAGGCCAACAAAATTTCTTGGGAAATATGGAGAAAATAAAATTCAACTTCTGCTAACTCTTTAGCATTCATTTATTCACTCAACAAACATGTACTAAGAGCTCACACTATGCCAGGTCTTTGCCAGATGCCGGTAATACAAAAGTGCAAATGAACAAACAAAAAAGCAAAAAGAGTAGCATTACCCTCTCTACCTTCTCCTCTCTCATTAGTTATTAAAATCAAGATGCAAAGTTCATGCAAGTAATACACAAGTGATAACTGTGTCACTGAAACCCTGTATATGCATTTAAATACCTTTTAGCCAATATGAAACTTTTTTTGTGGGCACACATAAACAACCAGTGAACAAATAAGAAAGAGATACATACACAAAACTGTGTGCAACATGGTTAGAATTATTGGTTAGAATTATTGGAAGCAAGTGTACTGCATGCACAATAGAATGAGCAGAAGCAAATGCCCTCATACAAAAATAAAGCTTCCTGGAGGAGTTCCCTGGTGGCACAGCAAGTTAAGGATCCAACATTGTCACTGCTGTGGCTCAGGTGGCTGCTGCTGTGTGGGTTCTATCCCTGGCCTGGGAACTACCACATGCTGTGGGCGTGGCCAAACAGAAACAAAATACAAGTGACAATAAACCTTCCTGGAAAAGTGGAAAGTCTGTAGGAGATTTTAAATGAAGAGGGGCCACACATGGGCAGGCAGCTGCAGCTCTAATTCAACCCCTCGCCTGGGAACTTCCATATGCTGCAGGTACAGCTCTAAAAAGTGAAAAAATAAAAAGTTACTTCTTTAAAATAGGTGATAAAAGATCAGGAAAAGAAAATGGATGTTCTAAAACTGATACTTTGGCAAATTAGATCACCACAGATTTTCTTCTAGGCACTTAAAACAATCATTGCATCTGTTATTATACTATTGACTTATATTCCTATCTTAAATTACAATTTTCTCTGTCTTTTTTTGATATTTAAAACATAAGTGATGTGGAAAGACAGTTTATCAGGTTAAAAAAAAAATCATACAGCATTTGTAAATCTCCAGAGAAACTATTCTAAAAAGGTCAGTCATTGCATATGTTCTTACATGTAGGATTTGGGGATTCAATTTTATCTTTGTTTATAAAAGAGCCAGAAACATTACTGAATTATTACTGTTTATTCTTTTCTTATTGATTTGTAAGCCCTCTCTACCCTTGGCTAATCTCTATGAAGTTACTCTCTGCTTCCTTTTCTTATAATTATTGTCTAGACTTGGTGTCAAATTTACAATAGCTCTAGAGAATGAGTTGAATGGTTTTCTACTGATCCTTTATGCATAGAAGTTCCATTAAGATTTTGCTAAAGCACAGAGAACTCTACCCAATATTTTGTGATAATTTATTTGGAGAATGAATCCAAAAGAGAATCAATGTGTGTACATGTTTAATTGAATCACTTCCTTGCACAGCAGAAATTATCACAACCTTGTAAATCAACTCTGCCTCAATGAAACCTAAAAAAAAAAAAAAAAAGAATAAGAGAGGCCACAAAGCCTGAGGTGCAGAGCTGCTTGGTCATGCCCTGTGTGATTGCTAGGAGTTCAAAGATTGGATATGGATTTAAATTTATTAACAGGTATCCACCTTCTCTTTAGGAAGCAGATAGACTAATTACCTTTCTTCGCTACCCCTACAAGGTAATTCCTAGTCTTTGCCACTCAGGGAGAGCCATTTTTAAAAAAATCTTAAATAAGCTTTCACTTAACATTGACTATTATTTTTAACAATTCCGAGGGGAGTTCCCTTTGTGTCTCAGTGGTTAATGGACCCGACTAGGATTCATGAGGATGCAGGTTCAATCCCTGGCCGTGGTCAGTGGCTTAAGGATCCAGTGTTTCTGTGAACTGTGGTGTAGGTCGCAGATGCGGCTTGGATCCTCTGTTGCTGCGGCACAGACCAGTGGCTGTAGCTCTGATTTGATCCCTAGCCTAGGAATTTCCACATGCAGCCCTAAAAAGCAAAAAAAAAAAAAAAAAATCTGAGACCTTCTGTTAATAATAAATTAAGGTCGAATTAAATTATCAAAATATACTTACATTTTTCCTACTCAGCCTGTTAATAGCTGGTAAAATATCTCAATATAATAGGCACTTCTCTAGCTTTCTGCTAGCACTGAAACAAGAACTGAGGTGGAGCAGGATGAAGTATGAGGTTGTTTTTGTTTGGTTGTTTGGGTTTTTGTTTTATTCCTTTTAGAACTGCATTTATTTAATAACTACATTTATATAATAACTACATTTATATAATACGGTCTTTTGAAAAAGTAATTTTCTTTTGAAATAAGTATGTGGTTTACTGCATGTATTCATAACACTGCATTTGATGTTTTCAGAGGCAAATATATGCTCTTCAAAATTAAGCCTCCCAAAATATCAGGCATAGGCATTCCGAACCAGAGTAGTAACAACCCACTTAGAAGGTAACATTAAAAAATATTATTTTAAAATATTAAACAAAATGAAAGCAGTGAGCCTCAATATGTGATCCATCTTTATATGTTTATGAGGTCTCTCTAATTTCTAAGTATTCCTTATTTAATTTATTTTTCTGCTTTAGAAAAACATGGCTGAGGTTAAAAGTGTAGATAAGTGGTCCCTGACCTACTCTGTTGTGCCCTTTGGGTGTGAAAACTTGTAAGTGGTACTTTACACAATGTGACTTTAATGAACACTGAAGTTTGAGAACCACAGGCTGAACCACAGGCTGAACTACAGGCTGAGACCATGATGGTATATATTTCTCATATTACTCAGTGTTCTGAAATTATACCACTTTTAATTATTTCTTCTTTGGGGGGGGCACACTCAAGGCATATGGAGGTTCCCAGGCTAGGGGTCAAATCAGAGTTACAGCTGCGGGCCACAGCCACAGCCACAGCCGCAGCCACACTGGATACACGCCATATTTGCGAACTACAGCACAGTTCATAGCAATGCCGGATCCTTAACCCACTGAGCGAGGCCAGGGATCAAACCTGCATCTTCATGGATGCTAGTCAGATTCGTTTCCGCTAAGCCACGATGGGAACTCCACTTTTAAATATTTCAAAGAATACCATTATTAATACTAATGTTAGCAAATAGTGATACAACACTTACTGTGCATCCCACACTTTTCCAAGTGCTTTAAATACATTAACTCATTAAGTATCACACACACAAACACAAAATTGCAATATTATTAAACTCATTTTATAGATGAAAAAACTGAAGCTTAACAATGTTAAGCAATTCACCTGAGGTCACACTGCTATTGTGACAGACCTGAGCCACGGTCTCAGGTAATCTGGTTCCAGAGTCTATATTTATAATAGTTATTGTAAACAACTTCTCCACTTAAGTACTAACAGAACCATAACACGATGTTTAGTTTGACCATTTATTTAAAATTTTTAAATATATATGACTAATGTATACTTGCAAAAAGATGCCCTTCAAAGAGAATATTTTATTTGTATATTTGCCCATTACAAAATTACCAAGTCAGGAAATGGAAAGAAAATGGCAGCTTTTGTTCCAGGGGCAGCAAGTATAATTAAACATAACTTGAGCTGTTGTCTCAACTTTGTTCAAGTGAAAAACTGACTAATGCTATAAACAAGCACCTCAAAATCAGCAACCAGAAAAGCAGTATGCTTCCTTTTATGTATAACTTTTATAAATAAGAAATATATAAAATTGAATACAAATTAAAACACATAAAATTGCCTTGTAGATAATGTGGAAAGTACATAATAAAGCAAATAACAAAATAATTATTATAACTAAGTGATTATGATATAGTCAGGGTAGGTTCACCAATAATATATTTATATATACATAGCTATTCATCATATATATATGTATACAAAAATATACATATATCTATATATATATTTCTATATATATAAATATGTATGTGCAAATTTAAAAGATACATATGCACAGATTCTAAACATATACATGACTAAAATAAGATTATGAAAGGGTAAAAGTTAAAGAATAAATTATAATAAAGAAAATACTTAAGGAATTAGTATTTTTATTGGCTTTTCCCTTAGTAAATTTTTCGCTTGGCAAATCATATACATACCATTATTTCTAGTGTTTTGTTTGTTTTTGCTTCGCTCTAGCCATGGCAATGCACTTACATGTTCACATGCAGAGCCAAAGTTAAGCTTACGCCAATTTCCAGAGTTCCCATTTCCCTTCCTAGTAGTTTTGTGCCATAGTGCACAAAACACCACCTTACCTGGGATCTACAGCAAACCTCTTCCCTCTCCCCCCAAATTCTTACCACCATACACATATAAGCCATACTTCAGTGTTCTTCAAGACTAAATGTTTACCCTCTTTGCAAACCTCACACCCAAATAAAGAGGGAAAAAGCCCTACAGAACTACAAGAGTTGTAGATTTTACATATGAAAAATAGTTTGAAAAGAGAAAGATGAATCAAAATTCTTGTGGAGCATAAGATGCACAGGAGATTGTAATGATGACACTGTCACCTTAAACATCCTTCAGAACCACTACTTGGTTTGAATTAGTTCTACACAGCTATTTAGTTCTACTAATGTGTTTAAGGGTTAGCAAAAACAAATGGTGCTTTCTCCAAAAGTCTCAAAAGGACACAACGAAAACTTTTATAATTATCTCATTAGTCTTGAATGTCAGAACAGAACCATGGCTAAAATGTACTTATATTCTAATTTCATAATTCTCACAATCTTCAGAATGTCCTGAGGTAGGCATTACTATTATCCATAATCTGTAGATGAGGAAACTGGGGCACAGAAATTAAGTAACCAGTCCAAGATGTCACAGATACTAAGTGATGGGACAGAAGTTCAGATCCTTGCAGTCAACTCTAGAACCTGGGCACTTAACCACTATTCTATGCTATAAAACGGGAAATTATTTAAGGATTTATCTTGTGTAAGAAGAAATATCATCAATCCAAAGATTTTTTTAATGCTTAAATGAATGTATAAAAACTAGAAAAAATACTTTGGTTCTACATGGTAGTTAGGAGGAGAGAAGGAAGTGAATTCATATCAAAAATACTCAAGCTTTTTGCCTTGGACAATAAATTTCTACCTCTCCACCCTTAGTTAATGGGTCAGCTCTTCATCTATCAAATGAGGTTAATAGAGCATATTAAAGCTGGAATAAGAACAGATAAATTTGTCAACCCTCAAGTTTTCCAAACAAAGGAACACTAATCAACAGACTGAAAATATCTGATGAAAGCTGACAGCAAATAATCCCTAAGGACTTGGATCTTCTGAATCTTTTAAACATGAGGTTAGGAATAAAATCTTTTGTACAAGAGACTAAAGCAGAGAGGATCTTAGCTCATTTAGGATGTGCTTCAGAGTGTCTAAGAGTTTTTGAAAGTGGATGCAAATTTCTCTGGACATGAACAGAGATGTAAAAATGACATTGTCTTAGGAAAGATTCTAATCTTCATAAAAAATGTAAGGATAATTATTTCTACTTTTTTAAATGAATAAAGAAAAGCTCAGAGAATTAAATGTCTTACACGATGTCTCCCAAATAATTCATAGAGAGGTGAGAATCAAACTTAAAGCTGTGGACTCCAGGACCCCCAAGCTTCCATGGCGTTGTCATGCAACACTGTTTCTCTGCCTTCTCATCTGAAACCTCTTTTCACACCTACTCTTCACGTGCTATGGACTCAGCACAGGTTAAGTGAAGTAACATCCATCTGTTATTATTATTCCCTTGCCCAAACAGGAAGCTCAAGCTATGTTGTATGGAGAAGTATTTTGGCAGACATTAATATTATTAAGAAAGGGGGGAGTTCCTGTCATGGCTCAGGTTCCCGTCGTGGCTCAGTGGTTAACAAAACCGACTAGTAACGATGAAGTTGCAAGTTCGATCCCTGGCCTCGTTCAGTGGATTAAAGATCCAGCATTGCCGTGAGCTGTGGTGTATGTAGGTCACAGACACGGCTCGGATCCCATGTTGCTATGGCTGTGGTGTAGGCCAGTGGCTATGGCTCCGATTTGACCCCTAGCTTGGGAACTTCCATATGCCGCGGCTGCGGCCCTAAAAAGGACAAAAGGACAAAAATAAATAAATAAATAAAATGATCTTTAAAAAAAAAAAGAAAGAAAGAAAGGGAATAACTCTAGCTAGTACTGAGTACTTAGCACTTAGTAACGTGCAAGCATTGACTGTGAATTGTCAACATGCGATTTCCTCATACCTTTACCTCGTACTGTTAGTGAAGTAATGCTATACTTCAAAATCTTACAATGGAGAAGCTCAGGACTGTGAAATATTGGAACTTTTAGGTTGGGAGGAACTTATAGATACTAGAAAAGTTCAGAATCCAAGAAGTTTAGGATGAAGCACCAAAACCAAAATATACTCAATAAAAACCAAAGAAGAACTAAGAACCAAACTGAAAAGGGGAGATAGCTTTCTCAGAGAAGTGATTTCGATTGGACATGACAGGCTGGATATGACTTGGGTTGGTCATAGGTTCTTGCCCCTGAAATAATTTTTGGAGTTTTGTGTTTATGAATAAATTTGCATGTTTCTAGAGAGAAAAAAATCTGTCCACAGAAAAAGCCATCAGATTCTTGAAGAGGGACAGTAATACAAAATACTTAAACAACAAAATAGCAAGTGTATCAATTTTCTAGGGTTGCTTATAACAAGGTATCCAGGTGGCTTAAACAACAGAGATTTTTTTTTTTTTGTCTCACAGCTCTAGAGGCTTGAAGTTCAAAATTAAGATTCAGCAAGGTATGTCTTCTTTGGAGAAATGTCTATTTAGATTCTCTGGCCATTTTCTGATTGGGTTTGGTTTTTGTTTTTTTTTGTTGTTGTTGTTGTTTTTTGTTTTTTTTTTTTTTTTGATATTGAGCTGTGGGAGGTGTTTATATATTTTGGAGATTAAACCCTTGTCAGTCACTTCATTTGTAAATATATCCTCCCATTCTGCAGGATGTCTTTTTGTTTTGTTTATAGTTTTTTCTCTGCTGTGCAAAAACTTTTAAGTTTAATCAGGTCACATTTGTTTATTTTGTTTTTACTATCACTCTAGGAGGTGGATCTGAGAAGATATTGCTGCGGTTTGCAAAAAAAAAAGAAAATAAAAGATGCTCAATATCACTAATTATTACAGAAACGCAAATCAAAACCACTATGAGGTACCATCTTACAATCAGCCATAATGGCCATTATCAAAAATTATACAAATAATAAATGCTTGAGAGAGTGTGGAGAAAAAGGAACCTTCTTACACTGTTGTTGGGAATGTAAATTGGTGCAACCACTATGGAAAACAGTATGGAGGCTTCTCAAGAAACTAAAGAATATAATCACCATACAATCCAGCAATCCTGCTCTCAGGCATCTATCCAAAGAAAACCATAATTCAAAAAGATGCATGCATCCAGTGTTCACTGCAGCACTATTTATAATAGCCAAGACGTGAAAGCAACCTAAATGTCCATTAACAGAGGAATGGATAAAGAAGATGCGGTACATATATAGAATGGAATATTACTCAGCCATAAAAAAGAATAAAATAATGGCATTTGCAGCAGCATGGATGGATCTAGAAACTATCATACTGAGTGAAGTTAGACAATGAATGACAAACACATATGATATCACTTATATGTGGAATCTAAAAAAAAAAATACAAATGAACTTACTTGCATAACAGACTCACAGACTTTGCAAAAGTTATAGTTACCAAAGGAGATAGGTAGGGGTGGGAGGGATTGACTGGGCATTTGGGACTGGCATATGCATACAGAGGTATGCATATATGCATATGGGGCCAACAGGGACCTGCTCTATAGCACAGAGGATGCTACCCAATATTTTGGGGAAAGAATCTGAAAGAGAATGGATATATGTACATATGTGACTGAACCATTTTGCTGCACAGAAGAAATTGTCACAACCTTGTAAATCAACTATACGTCAATAAAACTTTAAAAAAAGTTTCAGCAGGGTGAGTTCCCTCCGAAGGCTTTGAGAAAGAATTTGTTCCATGCCTTTCTCCCAGCTTCTAGTGGTTTCCCAGCAGTTTCTTTGTTTCTACAGCATCACTTCACTCCAAAACTCTGCCTTCATCTTCACATGGCATTCTTCCTGTGTCTCTACTTCTGTGTCCAAAATTTCTTCTTTTTACAGCGACAGTCATATCGATTAAGTCCCACTCTCATGATTGACTTCACCTCAACTTGCTCATCTACAAAGCCCCATCTCTAAATAATGTCACAATCACAGATACTAAGGGTTTAGACTTCAACAACTCTTTTTGTGAGACAAAAGTCAATCCGTAATAACATGGAATAAGCAGAACAGTGAGAGGGATGTTTCCAATGAAATATAAAGGGAAGAGATAGAGAATAATGTAGCAAAAAGAGGCCCAGAATCATCTGTATGAAGGGTTTGGTCTAAGACTAGAAGAAAATAGGGGATGAAATGTCCAAGTTATTGGGCCAAACTGTAAGATGTTAAAAAATGTTCAACAAAGGCTTCTGAACTCTAGATTATTAGCAACAAAGAAATAACAGATTTTGATGAGTAAAATAACATGATAAAAATGTTGTTTAGCAGCATTAAACTCAGAGGACTAGGCAGGATGAAGAGTGGCAGGGAGGAGCCCCAGGACCTGATATGATAATCACTTCCGTAACACAGGTGTGAGGCAAAAAAGGTAGCAAAAATGAAAAAGAAATGAAACATTCAAGAATTATTGTGAAGTAAGAAATCACATAACTCAGACCAACAGCTCTGAGGCTTGGAGCCTGAGAGATAGAAAGAAAGCTAGCTGTGGGTTGTTTTCATTTGAAACTTGTGTTTGACTATGAGAAAGCAATGACACCATCAATTTCAATTTTTTCATACATTAAACATGACATAACTCTAAGATTTTTTTAAAAAACCAACTTGAAGCTCAACACTATGATAGTCATAAAAGTATAGAGACTTTTTTCCTTACCTTTCACATGGAGTTTCTTATTTCAAGAATTATACGTTTTAAATTATAATCTATAATTAAATTACATATTTTCCTAAGAGAACTTTGCATGATAATTTAGAAATTATATCCAATATGTTCAGGAAAATGCTATCAAACTAGCATAGCTGCACTTATGAGTCACTGCAGAAGCTATTATAATGATACACACAAGCAGATATAATGTAGCAATATTAGGACAAATCCTAAAGTTTGTTTAGAACACTCAGCTTCATTTTTTGCAGATTACCTTTAAACCTGTTTTCTAAAATGATAAAATATTGAGGCCACTCCCACTTCTTTGAACATAGTAAGAAATGTTCTTTGGGGAAGTTTTCTAGTGGGAAAATCCCATGTACATCAAAAAAGTCTTGAGGAGTTCCCGTCGTGGCGCAGTGGTTAACGAATCCGACTAGGAACCATGAGGTTGCGGGTTCGGTCCCTGCCCTTGCTCAGTGGGTTAACGATCCGGCGTTGCCGTGAGCTGTGGTGTAGGTCGCAGACGTGGCTCGGATCACGCATTGCTGTGGCTCTGGCGTAGGCCGGTGGCTACAGCTCCAATTGGACCCCTAGCCTGGGAACCTCCATATGCCTCGGGAGCGGCCCAAGAAATAGCAACAACAACAAAAAGACAAAAATAAAAAATAAAATAAAATAAAAAGTCTTGAGATGATTACCATTCCAAGTACAAGTTGAAACCATCTAAGTAATTTATCTTCTTTAAGAATGTTTATTCTTCTCACGAGAAAGAACAAAAGAATAAAGCACACAAACTTCATTATTTAATTAGATGTATTTTTTAATATGCAAGCTATTATTGTAAGGAAAACGTCTGTTCCTACTTAAGAAAGTTGATATTTAGTAAGAACAACTTTAAAAAATAATTCCCAATACCATAAAAATTATAATGGGGCCAAATTTCATTATTCTTGCATTCTAATCCAGTTCTGTCCAAGAGAATTTTTTGCAATAATGATTTAAATGTTCTCTATGTGCTCTCTCTGATACAGTATCCGTCCGTCACATGAGGCTTTTGAGCACCTGAAACTCAAACTTTATTGCATTCTGTTTTAATTGATATCATTTAAATAGTCACATGCTACTGCTGGCTACTATGTTGGACAACACAGTTCTAATCTACTGGTAACTGAAAATAAATGCAGAGAGGAAAATCAACATGTATGCCTGTAGCTTTTAAACACTGGTATATATCACAGTGAAAATCATAATTTATATCTATGATTCTTAACTGCTGGGGAACATGAGAGAAAACTAAAGAGGTGGGATCATGTTAATAATTTGGATGTCAGGAGTTCTCATTCCTGATACCCTGGACCAAGTCTTTCAAAACTCTTATTTTCAACAAGCACCAGAGGTAATTCTGATGCACATTAAAGTCTGAGAACACCTGATCTATTTCTACTTCCATTACAAAGTTGAGTCACCATCTCTCTAACAGGAAATATGAGTTCATGCTAACTATTGAGTTCTAATATTAAAACATATTGCTTTAATTTAAATAACATTGGCACCTCTTAACCAACATTTTTTAAGAGCTCCATCTCTTTAGAAACGACTGGAGAATAAATTATTTCACATTCTAAAATACCACTAAGCATCAACTAATTTCCCTGGACAAATGCTACACTTCATCAGACCTGTCTCCTTGTAGATCCTATAGTAAATGACTTAGATATTAACACAATTCCTTTTTTTAAATTCTATAGCTTTAAATCCATTCCCTAATACTTGTTACATAAATCTATGCAATGTCATTCTCTGATGTTCAATTTCCTTATCTGAAAAACTATATAAAACTGGAATGAAAACTCCTACCTCCTAGGATTGGTATGAGGCCAAACGTAAAGTGCCCAGCAGAGAATCTGACACATATGTAATAAATGCTAAGTATCCAGTTCCCTTCCTCTTTCCAATGAGCCTTTTTCTTTTTAATTCCCTTTTAATCCATTCTTCTGTCAATATAGTTGCTACTTACCCAAAACCACTTAACCTCTACTTTCAGTTTACAGCTAGGAGGAGCCTGAGAGCACAGCTTCCCTTGGGCAGAGGAAATCAAAGGATTTGTGACTCCTCATCAAGCTATATTCCACTATGGCCTGGTCACTCTTGCCCACCTCTCCCCTCCACTGCATCCTTAAGCTTGGGCTATTGTTTATTGCTCCAAGCCATGCCAAGTTCCTGTAATTAAAACCTTGCTTCCCTCCTTATGACTTTTTTTTTTTTTTTAGCTTTCATTCCTTCCAACAAAGAAAGAAAAGTAGGCAATGTAGACTTCCTCCAGGTAGGGCTTTGGGAGTAAGAGTCTCTCAATCTGGATATAAAGCATTCAATCTATTTTGTTTAGAAGCAAAAAAAGTAATGATGACCCTCCATCTTTTATTTTTTAGTGGTGTTATATAGCTGTAGGGTTGGTCCATATTTTTATTTTCATTTTAAAAAGTTAATCTCACATTAATATGAAGAATTACTAAAAATAAAAATAATCCTAAATCTAATGAAAGTATTTTAACATTACATAAAATGATTTCTCCACCTTATAAGAAAATATGGTACTGTTCTAGCACTAGGGTAAAACTGAATACTATTTAAAAAAATAATAATTAAAACACATTTTGATTTTCTCAAAATGGCTACAATTATATACACAATTCTTCGGAGGTTTACCTGGTTTTAGTCTTCCAAAGGTGAACCCATCACACACTTGCTAATCATTTTGGGATTAGAATGGTAACCAAATAAACTTTTCTATTGAAGTTTAAGAAACTATGGGTGGAGGGAAATTAATATTTCATATACATACAGCTGACTTTTAAAGTTCTATTACAAAACAATCAAAAGATCTTCTGACAGTTTTACTTGTTATTTATTCAAGAGACCATGTGATTTATTTGAGGACAAACCATTTTGATATGTCAACTTCATAAGGTCTGAAGAATTCTAGCAACAACTTCTTGGGAGTCATAAAATGGAGAGCATAATACCTGTGGTAACTGCAGAAATACAATTTTAAATAAAATATGGATTTTTTAAAATGACAAAGTAAACTCTTTGACCTCTTAAAAATACTTAAATTAGTGAGAAAAGAGGCTAAAGAATCAAGTTTGGCCAAACTTAGTGTTCTTTTTTTCAGGAGCTGTTTCTAGGTCAGTTCAACAACATGAAGGTATTAGTTTTTTACATTATATGGAATATAATGCATTTTTTTTTGTCTGACAAGAAAGTTTCATTCATATGATGTATCGGTAAATTTTAGATTACATTTGATTACTGCTACGGGTAAATAAAAATAAATACGATTGCATTTGGAGTAGATAAGCAATGAGATCCTGCTGTATAGCACAGGGAACTATATCCAATCATCTGTGATGAAATGTGATGTAGGATAATGTGAGAAAAAGAATGTATATATATATATGTATAACTGGGTCACTCTGTTGTACAGCAGAAATTGACAGAACATTGCAAATAAACTATAACAATTTTTTTTAAATTTTATAATAGGCATAACTTGATGCCAGTCTATCCATTTTATCTTAATGAGTATTCATGACATTCCTACTTTAAAATATTTTAAAATGAAGAAAAGGAAGCTCAGAATAGCTAAGTAACTTGTTGGAGGTCTAATTTTGGATAAAGTACTTGAGCCTGTCTGGCACTACTCCAATAAGTTGAAATAATATGAACTGTGTAAAGCCAAGGGGCAGATGAGTAGATCTCAAAATCTTATCTCCATCGAGCATTACCCTATAAACTAAATATTGTTATGCACATAACAATGTCGCATATATTTCTAAAATATAAGATAGTTATTGTAATTGATAAAATATAAATTTTCTTTAAAACATTACAGAATTCTTAGCAGCTGTGTTCCTCCAAATGAAATGCTACTAAAATTATAACTGTAATTACGGAAGCTCAGATATTTTTGTCTTTTTAGAACCGCACCCATGGCATATGGAGGTTCTCAGGCCAGGGGTCAAATCAGAGCTGTAGCTACCAGCCTACGCCACAGCCACAGCAATGCCAGATCCGAGCAGCATCTGTGACCTACACCACAGCTCACGGAAACACCGGATCCTTAACCCACTGAGCGTGGCCAGGGATTGAACCTGTGTCCTCATGGTTACTCGTCAGATTCATTTCCACTGAGCCATAATGCGAACTCCTGGAAGCCCAGATTTTAAAATCAGGTTCCTACATCTATAAAGGATGGAGGAGACTGTGAGATGGTAGCACATGGCACAGCAAGACTACAAGTAAAAAGAGTACCTAAAGAGTATCTAAGTAGAAGGAGTCCTTTTCCTAGGAACTCTTTTGAATCACATATTGGGTATATTGCTAATTACTTAGCACGGAATGTTGGACACATGATAGCAGTGTAAGGTTAGCCATAATATATTTCATTCTGACTCTAGAGCACGTATTTGAAAATGCCTATAATAGTAGTAGAATCAAATAAATCTTTGCTGTGCTCCACTTCCTGGACATTCTCAGTCAATCTACTTGGAGAGCACAGTATCATTTCAGTAAGCATATTCAATGGAGCAAGTGTTATACTGAAACAGCAGCCTATTGTGATGTGTCTTGAAGTATCACATATGGAGATTTTAAACCCTCCATTTTCTAAAGTTTGTCTTTCAAAAAATCCAAGGCCAAGCATATGAAAATGATTATTTTATATTAAAATCATATGGATACAAACTTAATTTTCCATTGCACAAAAAATTAAAAATAAACAAGTGAATTATTTGGTATTTGCAGAGTTCAATTACTATTATTAAACATTGCTAAAAATTCATTGAATTTGAGTGAGACAGAGGGCACACACACAAAAAGAAGATAGCCTAAATATGCTTTTCATCAGAAACTTTAAATTTTTAAATGCAATCTTTTTGAATACATAGGGGAAAGGGAAATACCTATAAATGGTTTATATTTAAATGAATCTTCATATTTTAGAGCACATTTGATTTCTCAAATTATATGTAGTGCGAAGAGCCAAAAGGCTACATAAAGATAAGGGTAAAAAGAAGTAGTGAAACTCAGAAGCTCCTATTGTGGCTCAGTGGCTACAAATCCAATTAGTATCCATGAGGATTCGGGTTTGATCCCTGGCCTCGCTCAGTGGGATAAAGATCCGGCATTGCCATGAGCTGTGGTGTAGGTCACAGACAAGGCTTGGATCCCGCATTGCTGCAGCTGTGGTGTTGGCCAGTGGCTGCAGCTCCAATTGGACCTCTAGCCTGGGAACTTCCATAGGTCACAGGTACAGCCCTGTTAAAAAAAAAAAAAAAGGAAGTAGTGAAATCATATATTAACTATCACAAAAGGGTATTTTTTCTTTTTATACTCAGAATATAACTAATACTGGATGAACAAAGTTCAGGCATCAGCGATTCTGAGGAACTGGTGATAATATCTGCTTCACAGATTAAATGATTCAGGAGAAGTTGTTAAACACAGTGCCTCGCACATAATATATACTCACATAATGCTGGCTCCCTTCTGCCTTTGTTCTTTGGTGTTGGATAATCAAACCAAAGGGTTTTCTATTTAATAATAATACCACATGATGATGCAATAGCTTTTTTATCGTTAAGGCCCAACCTTCAAACTATATCCACCTCTCTCGCCTTCAAGGTATATTAAAGTGAGAGTCCTTTATACCTTTTAAAGAATGAAAAGCACAATTGTTGCTTAAGTATCACTTCTCCAAAATCTGAAAACAGAATTGGTTAAAAAATCCACGTGACTTGTCCAGGGGATCTAACATGAAATCACCTACACCATAAAACAACCATAATAATATAGTTATCAACTAATTATTACACGAATAAAAACTTTGCAGAGGTAATGAGTAAGCTGTTTTCCAGAAATGTTATAATTCATCTCATTCAATCCATAATCGATAGATACTTTTATCATCATAAGTTTACTCAGAGGAAACTAAGAATAGGTGATTCACCCATATTATTTTATCAGTTTAATCAGTAAAAAAAATAAATAATTATGTAATTATATAATTGAAGTAGGATTTGAATCTAGGTCATTTGATTGCAAAGCTCTCCTCATTATAACATGACACCTCTGAGTATTTACTGTTAGTATAGACGTGCAAAAAATATGTCACTCTATCTCAGAATCAGCAGAATTAAAAGGAAAAGCAGGAGTTCCCGTCGTGGTGCAGTGGTTAACGAATCTGACTAGGAACCATGAGGTTGCGGGTTCAGTCCCTGCTCTTGCTCAGTGGGTTAACGAACCGGCGTTGCCGTAAGCTGTGGTGTAGGTTGCAGACGCGGCTCGGATCCCATGTTGCTGTGGCTCTGGCGTAGGCCGGCGGCTACAGCTCCGATTGGACCGCTAGCCTGGGAACCTCCATATGCTGCGGGAGCGGCCCAAGAAATGGCAAAAAACAAAAAAAAAAAAAAAGGAAAAGCAGTTCTCAGATTTATCACCTGAAAAGTTTGATAAACCAAATCAACTCAGCGGTCTGGCTCAGGCACCAGAGTTTGCTAACTGCCAGCTCATAACATAAAAAAAAGACGCCGATCTAGTGATGCACAAAGAGGTCCCATGTGGGCAAATGGCTCAGACCTAAAGCCTAAAATGGGTAATTCAAAGGGCCAGGCCACCAGCACCCAATTCCGATATCCCTCTAAACTGCCTAACACAATGAACTAAAAACCTACAGATCTAATGCACCAACAGAAGAGGTTCTGTGACAGTAAAATGAGATACATGAGTAAAAATATATTTGGTACTGACATTTTAACTCCCCCAAATACCCAAAAAACTAATACACCGATTCCTTTTATCAGTATTCATAGTAAGGGCTGTGGCTATGGCCAGTCAGCTCTCACACAGCTGACTATGGTCGACAGTGTAATTTTCAGAATTCCTTCTATTTCTTGTATCAACAAAGTCTAAGTTTAAATATTTTCCAAGTAGTGCAAAAGCATATCTTGGAAGCATATCTACTAAACAAATCCGACAGTTCCTTTGACACTGGTGCTTGGAAAACCAGGTCAAACTACATAGTGTAAGCATAACGTCATCTCTTCCATGAACCTAAAGAATGGATCAAGGTATTTACTTTAAGATAGCATAAAAATGTCCATTTCGAAGCTTTAACAATCTAATAAGTATGGTAATGGTATTATAACTTAAAAATAAACAATATACATGGTTCTGATCAACGCTATATTATCTAGGATTATATTATAAACTCACCAACACAAAGGAATTTGACATTGAGTGGCATTCCCGATTTCATTCATGATTCAGTATCCTTCAGTGACTATTAAAATCACTCACTTGCCCCAATTGTTAAGGAACAAAGAGAAATTTTCTTCAGCTACATATTAATTGTCCATGACGGCAATTTTTTGGTGAGCCTGGAGGAGTCCTTGGCCTTTATGTCTTTCCTCCATTCTTCAGGTAAGAGTCTCCATTCCTAGATCACAGTGGTGAGCTCAGGCCCCAGGCTGGTGACATCTGTTACTGGTCCAGGATGCACATATGACTAATGATGAGACAACTGGAATCCTTCCCTGGGATTTTCCTACCTCCACTGTGAGCTGCCAAGCATCAAGTTTGCTCTTGCAATCGAAAAGACTCATCAGTAAAGTGAAAAAAATGAAAAGAGCCTCACACGAGGAAGCAGAGGAGAGAAAACCAAAACATATTGGTGCCATTTGGTTATTTGTTCCTTTTGCCCCTAAGTCTGAACCCACCAATGTGTTTTCCATGACTTGAACATATGAGTTGACGAATTTTCCTTTTGTTATTGCATGCGTTTCTTTTGCTTGAAAGCAAATCATTCCTAATGCACTAATTTCTGTATATTAAATTTAGGTTTTCCTCCTTTGGACTGTGTCACAATGAAGACCCTGCTGGGAATTTTACACTATCCCCTTTCCACTTCTCCAAAGCCTTCAATTTTCTACTCATCTCTTCTTCCATGAAGCCTTGCCAAACCAATACAATCCATGCCCTCTTAATTAAAAAAAAAAAAATACTGTCATACATCACTTTGTCATTCATAGCAACATTCGAATCATCTATATTATTTATCCTCTGACATGTACACGTCTTTTTTTCTAACTAAATTATTAACAGCATAAGGTGAAAGCCACATCTTAAATTTGTTTGCAATCTCAGATTTTTACACATTTCCAGGCAATATGGTTGTTAGCATAACTGATGCCATCTTGGGCCCTTACAGTTTCTTCTGTTCTCTCGCTGACCCAACCAAGGACTGTACTGTGCAGTGAATCACTTCTCTGTCACCATGGCTTTTTAATTAATAAATATTGTTTAATAATCATTAGGTCCACGTAGCATCTACACTCTGTTAGTCCCCAAGCAACGGTGAAAACCTTCCCTGATGTATTCCCGGTGCCCACAAAGCTTGTTACCCATTCACAAATCTTTTTTTTTTTTTTTGTCTTTTTGCCATTTTCTTGGGCTGCTCTCGAGGCTAGGGGTCGAATTGGAGCTGTAGCCACCAGCCTACGCCAGAGCCACAGCAACGCAGGATCCAAGCCGCATCTGCAACCTACACCACAGCTCACAGCAACGCCGGATCATTAACCCACTGCCAGGGATCGAACCCGCAACCTCATGGTTCCTAGTCAGATTCATTAACCACTATGCCACAATGGAAACTCCCCATTCATAAATCTTAACTTGGGAATACACATCCTGTTTCTGAGCACTACCCCCATTCCCTATGTTAACTATAAAATTGTCCCAATGCATCCCTTGGTGCAGAGTGCAGCTTCAAATTCTTCTGGATCCTTCTCTGCCCCATCCAGACTCCATCCTGTGAATAAATTACCCTGTAATAAACTGACCCATTGATTACATGGAGCCACCTACCTTGATTTTCAGTCACAAGATATACTCCCAGTTCAGTGGGCACTTATCATTCCTTCTATCCTCCAACACAAGCACAGATATAAAGCATAATAAAGGCAACTAGAAGAGTTCTGGCTGACTTTTCATATTTTTCAGTGGAAAATGAGGAGTCCTAGGTTAAAAATTTGACTCACTCATATAAAAGATGTTAAATAACTACCAGGTATTTATAACTTAAAGGGTTCTCTGAGTTCCTCTCTGAATTCTTTGGAAGTGTTTATTGTACATAATAATATATGAAGTGGACATGAAGTCCATTTAAATTTAGTTCCTTTAAAAAAATCACTTTCAAAAAATGTGTAGGATCTTACATTATTCTCATAAAGTATATAATCAGCTTTGTACTATTTAAGTCAAAAAGAAACTTGTAACAAAAATTTAAAAAAAGAAACCTGTAAGACTGAATAGATGAGCTACTTAAATGAAACCATATGTATTCACCAAATCAAAAGCATTTTTCTTAAAACAATAAAATCTGGCTAGTTTAATGTCTAAGAAACATGGACACATTCAGAGATTTAAAAAAAACAACAAGTTATACATACATTATTTCTTTTCAAACATTATAGACATTCTACAATATATGTGCATCATGGGCCAAAGTATCAATTTCTACTAATGCATCATGAAAATTCACAGTGGTCAACTCTATTGAAATACAACATTAAATACATGTGTCTGAGCAAATGAAAAAAAGAAAGAAAAAAAAAGACTAAAAAATCCAAAGAAAGGGAAATTCCGATATGATTCACAACTTTAGGCTTACAAAATTAAAAAAAAAAAAAAAAAATTCTTGACGGAATGTGTTTCTACTGAAAGCTGAACCAAAAGTCATGGCAGCGGCTGTGGATTCTTTAGACAGATGGTGTCAACAGACCAGTCGATTAGTCAGCTTGGCAATGGAAGAAGGATAGATAGTTTTACAAAATGCCACCAAACTCAGTATATGAAAAAGAGAAAGAGGCTTGAATCTGTACTCTGATACTTGATCCTGGTTACTGCACGGTTTGTAAAATAGGCTACTCTTGTCACCAGCAGTTTAGAGTTTCCTCGTTAGATTTTCATAGAAATGGTTCTCAGAACACAAAAGCCAAATCCCAGAAGGGACAGCTGGGTTTAACAGGTGAAGAGATCACATCTAATGGTTTTCCTACCAAACCCCCACCATTGCTGATTTTCTTATTTTTTAACCTAGTGTAAACTAACAATGTCTATTTCTACTTTTTTAAGATATGTCATTTGAAATTTTGTTTATAACCTAAGAGAAATAAATAGTGTGCCCAAAATAGAAAGGCCCTATTTACACATACAAGTACAATCATTTAATTTTTTTGTTGCTCAGTGTAAATTTTATATTAGATTATATTTCGTCAAGCTTAAATTAGTGTTCAATAAGTCTGCCCCAAGAGCCTGAGACCATCTCTACTAATGCCACCAAATTAAATCAGAACCAGAAAGCTCAATTTGATTAGTAATTTTCCTGGTGAGTAGGGGGCCCTTCTAATATAAATTAGAATTTTCATTATCATGGAAATGAAACCAGGATATGGGGACCTGAAGAGAAAAGAGCTGGCTTGAGAGGCGAGGAAGTCGGTTTTGCTTCTAAAAAGTGAGTTGTCTAGGACACGGCTCAGACTTAGCTCACCCTAACAGCTTTATCTACAAGATAGAGATATGGCAGTAAATTATATTTAAATTAAATGTCTTCCAGGCCAGCTCTGAGAGCAAAAGCCAGTTAAATGAACATTTTTGGTTTCCTCTTAATGTATTATATAAATAAGCATTTGAAAGATTATCTCCTATTTTCATGACTTAGCCTACCTATAAGGGGAATTTGATCAGATTAAATAAAAACTTTTTTAACAACTTTATTTGTAGTTTCATAAAGATAAGACAAACACACCTTCTTGTCTGCTTTAGGGAGACTGTTGAGGACACAATAAATAAAGAGAATGAGGTCCGGACTTTGGAATCCCAACACCGCCCTTTAACTAGTCGTGTAAACCTGGGCCACCAGTTTCTTAACCTCTCTTCCTCTTAGTTTCCTAACTTAAGAAAGTAACTATTGAGAAGACTCAATGGAATACAGTGTGGAAAGACTTAATACAGTCTAACACAAAAGTAGGCCTGTAATAAACATTTCTTGTAAAACCTAGAGCTTTGAGATCACCTATTTCTAGCCAGCAAAATGGGAAAAACAGAATTGTTGCATGTGTGATTATATGAAACTGAAATTAATTTGTCGACGTCTTTCATAGCCCAAGGTGTTCAGCAACAAACATAAAAGGGAATGGAAAGTCCCAGTACTTAAGTAGTGAGCAGAATTATGTTTCTGTATTCATGTGACACTTCAGATCATTCCTCCCTATAATTCAGCAATGATCCTGAAAACTCTTTCCCTGCTTGAGGGCAGCATAAAGACCTTTGCTCACCAAGTATTTAAAATAAATTACATTAAAATATACAAGTCAGCCTAATTTTGTTCTTTTGTTTCTGTGGTTTTCTAATTCCAAGTTTAATGGGTATGATGTTAATTAAGTCCTAAAGAGAAGACCAGGTGGCACCATAATACACACATTAGAACTGCTCCAGCAGGAGTTCCCATTGCAGCTCTGTGATAACAAACCTGACTAGTATCCATGAGGATGCAGGTTCAATCCCTGGCCTCACTCAGTGGGTTAAGAATCTGGCACTGCCATGAGCTGTGGCATAGGCTGGCAGCTGTGGCTCCGTTTCGGACCCCTAGCCTGGGAATTTCCATATGGCTCCAGTGCAGCACTAAAAAGCAAAAAACAAAACAAAACTGCTCCAGCAAAGTGTAGGATTTCAAAATCAAGCGCTAAGGGTTAAGACAGGACGTTGAGAAATAACAGTGGCGGTAAAAGAATGATTCCCCATCCTATGCTATGCAATTTGAACTCAAGAGTTGCCCTGAAACCCAAAGTGGAAACATAAAGAGAGAGCTGAAGACAGAAGAAAAAGAGGGGAAAGTTCCACTCAATGGCAGACTCATGAGAATTAGTGCCCACACTGGTCTGGAACATGACCTCAGGCTGCTTCCCCTCTGTCTGAGAGTCTTCTGTGCCTAGATGATCAGGAACCTGGCTGGACACACTATCTAGTCTTGGGTCTACCTGGATTTACATGTCTGCCTATATTTCCTTGACAGAGCTTCCTTCTTAAGGAACATGACAGCAAAATCCCAGCCTTTCTGTTGCCCCCAAATTCCTCCACCAATTGTAACCAAACTCAGTCATTTTGGCTCTCCTTTTCATACCCTAATTGGCCCGATTCTAGTTCTACCCAAATCCTCTATTGACTATGTTTTCAACTAACTGAATACTTTATTTTACATACAGCTATATATTTTAGAAGTCTTCCTTCACTTAACATGAACAAGAAAAAAATCTACTTTTCCATTGGAAGAGAAAAAAAAAAAAGTGAGCCAGAAATCAAAATGCCTAAGAGAACAAGGAGACACAATTTTCTCCAAAATTTGCTTCAAGACTACAATATGTGGTTCTCTTGTACATTTTGTGAATTATAACAAACCTAAGAAATAGCCCCATTACATTTTACATTCATTTACATTTCAGTGAAAATCTGAATTTCTTCATGCAATCTGAAAAGGAGATTCAACTAGAACTTTAAGATGAAGAAATTGGTATAAAATTATTCCTTTTTTTCTTCCTAAGTGACTATGGCAATTTAAGCCAAATGTTCTCAATTGTCTATAGGATAAATTCCACATCACTTAGCCCTGTCAGTTAAAACCTTCCCCAATCTGACCACAATCTACATTTTTAAACCTCAATTCCCACAATTCCCCTCTGATCTACTGGCATGATTACTCACTGGCATGCAAACGTGCTTTGTTTGTTATTCACATACTTCCCTCTTCTTAAAATTCCCCTTTTCTTTTCCACCGCCTTTCTCTTCATTCTCTCTTCTTCAAGATATATTATTAATTTAAAATACCTACCCCAGCATGAAATGATTTCTCCCTACAAAGTTTTGAATAATTCTTCTTCATCCTTTGGAATAATAAATTACACATATTATTTAACTATTTATAATTTTTTTACTCAAACCACAATGTAATAAACTCCTTGAAAAAAGGAACAGAAATTTTTATTATTTCTTACTCAAACTAGAGCATCTCAAAGAGGATTTCAACTCAAGCAGTCAATTAGTAGTAAAAAAAAAAAAAAAACCCTAACATACCCTGAAAAGAAATAAAGGAAAGTATAAAAGAAAATAACAATGAGAAAATAAAAATATTCCTGATGTAATTAGAAATATATACCACAATATTAGCATCACATACCTGGAGTCATAAGTCCTACTTATTAACATATATAAGCAATATCACTCAAACTAGTGATTACATTCATTCAGGAATTCTGAAAATGCTGTCAGTCCCCCAGGCTGAGAAAGTACTTAGCTTTATATAAATGTTTAATGTCTATATAGTAAGCTGACTGAGAAAGTACTTAGCATTATATAAAATTTTAATATGTATACAGTAAGCTGTTCTAATGTATATCAATGAATAAAAATAATTACAATAGTGCCATCTAACCTAGGAGGATAGAATGTCTTGCCAATTAATTTTAAATATTACCAATACACTGGATATAATCTGCATGTATACAAATCCTACATATGTATTTCTGGAATCTTAAGTTATTTTTATTGTCCTTTCCTATACAGGAGTCTCAATCTAGTTCTATAGATTTCAAAAATGATCAGTTATACTGACTGAATCTGATATTTTGATTTTAGATATCCATATCTATATATAAAAGACCTATATAGTTACAGATATAAAACCAGTAGAAATATATGCCTCCATCTAGTGGTCAGTTCAATCAAACAAAGTAGGGGTGAAGGAATGGATAAGTAAAATCCATATGAAATTCTCAGTCTCATTTCAGCCAAATAACCCTACTAGTCTTATTTTTTTGGACCAAAGTTTCCAAACAAGGTATCTTCAGTTTTCACTTCTTCCATGTATGCTACCTTATATTTGTTGGAAATGCTGAGAAATAATAACAATAGTAATAATTAGCAATGGCAATGGCCACTTACAGAGTCCGTATTGAATACTAGATACTACCCATGGCGTTACACATACTATGCCATGCCTAATAAAATTTTATAAAATAGTCAGCATTATCCTCATTTTGAAGATAGAGAAACTGAAACTCAAGATGTGAAGTTCCTTCCCTGATATTCTATATTAGTAAGTGGCAAAGGCATTTCCACCCAGGTCTAGTTTTGCTGATTCCAAAACCTGTGCTCTTTCCATAATATTCTGCGTGTTTAAAAGCAGGTAAAAGAGGAAAGAGTGGATAATCCCAAAATAGATTGTTTTCCCCTTTCAATAACTGAAGTCTGACTGTACATAAGCTGAAAGAGTTCATTTTAAACTTTTGCAGACTGTATTCCCAGCCCCCTCCCTTCCAGCAGAGGTCAAATTCAGCTCAAATCTATTCTCCAACTATTTACAGACCTCTTTATCAGCATTAGTACTCTTCAAGTTCTGACATCTCTCTTCGGGCCAGAAGTATTTATTTAATCAACAAGTACAGCTTGAGGAACATCAGGCTCTTATTCATGGTTAAGTAATTAAAAACGGAAAACACATCACCAAGTGCCTAATATATGCAAGCGTTAATTGGTTCAATTGGTGAATGTTTCCCCAGACTGCATTTGTTTCTTAAGGATGGGTGCTGTGTTCCTATCCATGCCTCATGGCTTTCAGGGTTTGCTAATTAGTGCTTTCCTAATCCCATTCAGAAAACTGGAGCAAGTTTTTGCCGTTCCCCTTCCATAAATGGGTGGTCACTGAGATTAGGTCAAGGCAGCTCAGCCTACAATAGCATTCTTAATCAGCCCATGCAAAATGAAAATTAGGCAAAAATCCTGGCTTTTATCTCACACTGTCTTTGGAGCTAATTAAAATGCACAGACTCTTCCTCCCATTTCAACCCTGCTGTTCTACCCACTAATAAGCCAACAAAAGGTGCTGAAAGCAATGGGCTGAATAATTGTTGAAATTTACAGTTCCTTAAAGGCAACTGTTAAAAGATGTCTGTCTCCTCAGCAATGTAGGGCACGTTCTGATAAAGTATCACTAAGTAAGATCTCCTCTCACATTTATATAAAGAATCACAGAGATTTGGGGGAATATTGGGGGGACTAATGACTGTTTTGTTGATGTCATTTTACTTAGGTGGCTTTCAGCGCACTTTACTATCCAAAGAGTTAAAACAACACATGTTCTTTGGCTGAAGCCTACCCCCAGTGTACCCTGGGCCTCTGCTGTTTTAAAAGTGCTACCTCACTGGCATAATAAAAAGATGGAGGAGGGGGGGAGCAGGATAAGATAGAATATAGGCAAAAAGAAAGAAAATGAACACGCACACTCAAGTGATCTACTTAAGCTCATATGCTTTCCAGCCATTTTACCTACCAAAAATAAATCCTTAAATTAATAATCAACCTTAATAAAACTAGCTTCTAAAACAGAGTAAGCTTTTGATCTTACTGTTCCCCTGCCTCAGGGTATTCCTTTATATTTATTAAAATGCACCTTGAGCATGTTACAAGTAAAACAGTAATTTCCTACACTTTAATACATGCACAAGCATATAATTTAAGGAGGCATTTGCCAAGGAGTAGCACATGTTCCAAACATATATGCCAAATTAAATTCACATTATAATTATGTTTAAAAATCAATACATTAAGTAAGAATTCAATGTGTTCAAAGAGGCATATTAGCCCAAAACTGTAATTATAAGAAAGTGACCTTGCCTCCCTAGGATTGGGCAGGATATAAGATGTCTGGACCAAGAGTAACAATTTTAGTCACCACCTCCTACCCTGCACCCCCCCTCCCCCGCCAAAAACATGGGCATGAAAAACTTACATATTTTCATCTATGCTTGGCACGAGGTCAAAATGCCACTGACATGAACCTTCAGGAGGCACCAACTACTTCTTTTGAAACTACAGAAAAATCTCTAAAGGCTCCAAAATACACACACACACACACACACACACACATATACACATATACATATACAGATAATTAATAAAGCATTCTTTTCCAATAGAGGAACATTCCTTTTATCAAAAACTTAAATATCTTCTTTAAATTTTCATCACAGTCTTTTGTGTGCATAATCTTTGTTTCACTGCAGCCTGAGAGTGATTTAAAACAAAACATAATAACAACAACAACTAGTCTTCATAGCATTGGGAACTGACTGAAAGATATCTAGTAAAAACTTTCTTCATTGGACAGAATTTAGCTTCTTAGGTCTTTTGTTTTTTTGTTGTTTTTTTTTCCTGCTGCCTAATTATATGTAATTCTATAAACCACCTCAAAACACTTCAATCCATGGGAATGTGTAAAGATTACAACCCTGGTAGATAAAGCTTTACAATGACCCATCAAGAGAGATAATATTAAGTAAAAAGAAATAATAATTGGGAGTAATTAGTGAGTTTAAATATATATTACTTTAAAACTATAAACTACTACTAACATCCAAACTATCATTATCTTCTAAATCATCAAAGTAAGACAATAATGACACTTATATAAAACATAGTATACATGCTATATGTATTAACTTATTTAATCCTTTCATCAACTGTATGAAATGGATATCGTTGTTTTATCCACTAAAGAACTGAGAAAGCTCATGAGCACAAAGAGTTTAAGGAATTCAAATTTCCCAGGCTCACACAGCTTGTAATTAGGCCCTGAGTTTCTGTGCTTAATCATTATGCCATTCTATATAATTAAATAAATTATAGTATATTGCAGTTCATTTTATTGTCCTCTATATAATAGCAGTGGTTTCACATTTATACACAGCCGGGCCTAAGTTAAGCACCTCACACAAATTAACTCATTTAAATCTCTCAACAATCATGAGGTAGGTCCTCTTAAGTGACAACCTCTTAAAGAAAGAAAGGGATATCCCACCTCCCTACACCAAACACAAGCAACAGCACTGCAATAAAGGCATTTATGTCTAACTTAAATCCTGAGCTTTTCTCTTTTAATGGTCATGAAAATACATAACATACAATTTACTGTCTTAACCATTTTTAAGGCAACACTGCAGTAGTGTTGAGTATATTCACATTTTTCTGAAACAGATCTCCAGAACTTTTTCATCATGTAAAACTGAAACCCTGTACCCATTAAACAATACTCCCTTCTCCCCGGCTCCCTAAAGGAAATTCTGAGCATTTTTGCATCGTTATAAATATCTATAAGCAAATACAGTCTTATACATAAAGATGATGGTGACTAGATTTTTTAAAAATTAAATTTTTTTCTTTAAAAAACTCATACCTTAAATGATAGCAATATCAATGATGCTGACTTAAATGCATGTCTGCAAGAGCTGAGCATTTCTATCACAAATTCCAAATACGATACTCAATAGCTATCTTTTGTATTTTTTACATTTTTAAGACAAGAAAAATAGGGAGATCACCATGAAAGGTTTCAATATGCTAATCATAGTTATCAGAATTAAATAACTGATAAGTGGAAATTTGAAATTAAAGGGTAGCAATTAAGGAGCAAATTTACAACCCCTTTTCTTTTTACCTTATCCCCCCCATACACACAGGCACAAGCCAATTTCCTAAACGGAACAAATAAATGATTTTAAATTAAATTACCACTTACACTATCTTTCCCCCCCCTTAGTTGCTCAAATACACACACAAAGAACCCTGGAAGACATTTACAGAATCCATTTCTCAATCTCGTAGGTCAGGACACTTGATACTAACGCTAATCAAAAAAGCATTTTTATTCAAATTGCCACAAGATTCAAATCCTCAAACTCAGTTTAATAAAAAGGTAAAAGAGTCTAGCAGAAATCGTAATGTAGTCTCTTTTTCAGTGAGTGAATCATACTCAGCATTGTAAAGAACAATATAGGAAAATTATAAAAGTTAGGTAACAAAGCAACAAAGAAAACCCCACAAATCTTTTAACGTGAAGGAACATGCATATGAGGCAAAAGAAAGGGGTAAAGACATGACCAAACTCAACTGCATATTTAAATATTTGAGTATTTTAAGTAACTGAGACGTGGACACTATGGGGTTAAAACGGAAGATAACTAGGGTACGGATTTGGGTATAGCGACACGGCGCAGTCTGCTGAAAGCTGAGAGGCAAGCTTTAACAGAGAAAATTTTAAGGGCAAACATATAAACAGACTTATGGTTAGAAGAACCCATGCTATTCATGTATGTTACTATGTATAATAACAAAAGTGCTAATAACAATGAGAGTAACACAGAAATAAGTTATCAAAGCTTTGTGCGGAAGACTGTGCTAGGCTTTGTTACTATTTCACTTCATTCTTCCAATAAACTTATGAAGGGCCTGGGATGATGATGCCAATGATGATTTACAGACCCATTTCACAGATGGGGGAACTGAGACTGGGAGATATCAGCGGTGTGAGTTCAAGCTCTGACTCGGAGCCAGTGCTATTTACCATTACTCTATGCAGATCCATAGAATAGGAAAATCAGAGGCTACTGCTCAGCTCGCTTTCCCCAAATCACAGCTGAGATTCTTCCAAAGGCAGAAAAAGAAAAGGGAGGTCAGAGGGAGGGTTGCATGTCAAGAGGCTGTTTCAATAAGCATTAGGTTCACAATGAGTGGTGTGAGAAGTATACCATACTGACAATAGAAAGAATTATACTGGGAAAAGATGAACTGAACATGAAGGGTAAGAAGGTATAAAAATCTTTTGGTGCCTTCCAGAAAATCATTTGCTTTTTTCATTTTTATTTATTTATTTATTTTGTCTTTTTAGGGCCGCACCCACAGCATATGGAGGTTCCCCAGCTAGGGGTCGAATCCGAGCTGTAGCTGCCGGCCTATATCAGAGCCACAGCAACGCCAGATCTGAGCCGCATCTGTGACCTACACCACAGCTCACGACAATGCTGGATCCTTAACCCACTGAGCAAGGCCAGGGATCGAACCTGCGTCCTCCTGGATGCTAGTCAGCTTCATTTCCGCTGAGCCACAATGGAAACTCCTCATTTGTTTTTTAAATTGAGATATAATTGACGTATAACATTGCGTAAGTTTAAGAGGTACAACATCTTGATTGGATAACTCATACATTGCAATATGATTACCGTTACAGCATTGGCTAACATCTCTATGACATCACAGAATTATCTTTTTTGAGGTGAGAACAATGAAGATCTAATCTCTTAGCAACTTGGACGCCTATGCTGCAGTATTGTTGAGCATTATCACCATGCTGTACATGGATCTCCAGAATTCTTTTTCTATCGCCCTTGGACAACCTATAGTTAAAGGTGTGTTCCCTTAAATGACTGTCCCCAATGCCCCACCCCCAGCCCCTGGTAAACACCATTCTATGCTCTGTTTCTAGACTTGGGCTTTTTTAGATTCCACATATAAGTGGTATCCTATGGTATTTGTCTTTCTCTGTCCAGGACTGTCCTGTATCTTCCTATTCACTTTCAGCTCTCAGAGCGCCTTGATGAGTGGGTACAGTGTAGGCCTCTCTCTTGATTATCCGCCCCAGGATTAGTTTTCCCATTAGACCTTGTTCTTTGTTGAATGAAGATGAGGAAAAATGGGTCATTCATAGATTAGACTACACAGGTAACTGCACCAATCTTGGACCCAAGAAGTGAAAGGAAGAGGTGCTATTAGAATAGAAGGCAATAGTTGAAATGGGTAAAGGCTGAATGGGGAAGAGCAGTAATTTTATCTTATACCAGGGGTTTCAAAAACTTGTCTCAAATGGCTATTTTGAATGGAATCATTCTTTGCTGTGAGGAGCTGCCTCGTGTATTACAGGACATTTAGCAGCATCCTTGGCTTCAACCAGATGCAGTACATGCCCAGCTGTAACAATTAAAATTGCCAAATGTCCGGCACAACCATCTTAGACATATTTAAGGGGTTTTTGTTTGTTTTGCTCATGATTATAAATAATTATTTATATGGCGTACTCAAGGGAAGATTTGCAGACAGCAACAAAGGTGGGGTTTCCAACAAAGCCTGGGAAATGCGTGCTGCCAAGCATTTGTGGAAAATCTGCCTATTCAAATATCAATTCTCCAGAGTTAAGATTCAAGTTATGTGGATGGTGAAAACCCCAATGGTAAAAGGGAGTAGCGGCAGCTAGAGTCCAGGACTACACCTTGAATGGGTAACATGAAATTAATAACCATGTGACAGTCATAAGCAAAAGAGTTGCTGAAAGGAAAGAACAAGGCTTATGGCAAGCCCTCTTTTTGAAAACCAGAAGGAGCCAGAAGAAGAGGGTAATCAGAGACAGAGTTCACAGAAAGGTCCAAGAAATCAAGAGCCCAGATGATGCTGTTGCTTTGAACCAAAAGGGAGTAACTGGCCATCTTTGCAAAAGCACTCTAGAAAGAGCGGTTCAAGCCACCACCTTACCGTTTGGTGCCCTGGAGCAGTCCTTAATTACCATAGTGAAATGAAAGAGTTAATGTATATTTAAACATGCTTGAGTTGCCCACAATTACTACCAGCGTAGGTTATACTTCCAAGGATGGTAGCTTTCAGTAAGGAAAGAAAGAATAAAACCCAGTCCTTCTGAGTTGTGGGTGCTAACCAGTCAACCATGCTGGCCAAATCCTGCCTCTCAAATCTCTTTGTAATATATACTATTCACCCAGGCAGAAGTCTTCAATGACAGCTATTCATGTGTCCCAAGCTGATCAAATGCAGGCAATGGTGATGGTTCAGCACGACTCGCCTTTACTGAATGAACAGAAAATGTTTCCCAACCATCCGTCTGGTGCACAAACTCTACTGTTCTTTTAGACTTTTAATGGACTGTCCTCCAAATGGCACATCAGAGAAAACATTTCATCTGAAGAACAGGTATAGAAGGCAGCTACTTGTTCAGCTGCAACTCTGGCCTTTGGGGTTATGTGCAGTCTTAGTTCTGAATAACGGGGAGTGAGGGGTGGGGGGAAGCTGTTCCCTCTTTTCTAAACGCCCCTTAGTCTCCTTTGAGTCGAAGCCGCTAATTATGCCAGGCAGGCTGAATGATGAGTAGTGGTTTTGTGATCCCAACTATTGTTCAAAAGGGCTGAGATCACCAATGCATTTTCCTAGGTATAGAGAATTTGAAGGGAAAAGTCTGAGTGCTTATTATCTCTTTGTTTTCTTAAACAGTGCCTATTTACAAACTTTTCACTAGTGAGTAAAAACATTTACTGGCAATAAAACACAGCAGTGTTTCAGAATGTTAACCTCTTCCCCCAAAACATGACAAATACTCCAAGTGTTTAAGAGGAAAAAGCTGCTTTCTTTTCTCGTTCTTGCCCCAAACACAGGGTAAGGAGATGGGAAGAAAAAAGGAAGAAAACTAGAAAGAGTTTATATACGTAGAAATAAATAGATAGGTAAAGATAACATAGATATAGACAGATTTCCTTGAAGCCACAAAATTAAGTAACTGCACCCCACCTTTATACAACTCCAATAATAAATAAAAACAATATACACCAGAGATTATGGAGGAGTAACTCTTACTTCTCACAGAATTATATCGGCAACAGAATATATGTTATAATAATGAAGAAAAGATAACAATGGGGTGATGAATCCTGTGACCTCTGAGGCAGACTAGCAAGCCTCCCTTTGGGTGGAAGTTTGTTTTCTGAGAAGTAAGTGGGATCTCAACTAAAACATCCTGAGGAAAGAGTCATGCTACAAAGATGTTATATATTTTAAATCAATTAATACCCAGAACTGTATCCAAAGATACGTGATAATTGATGAACAAGATAACAATGCATTCCCACTTGTTTTCTCTAACTCTGCATGTTCTTTTAATAACAGTTGGTAAGTAGATATTCCAATGTCTTCTTCAGCATCATGGATACGGAAATAAATCTTGCAAAGAGTTACGATTATATGAAGAACTAACTGTCCGAATGTTATTTCCTCTTGAGAGTGAAATTTTAAATCTTATTGCCCATGTATTTTTCTCACATATTTGTGATTTGTTTTTAAGTTCCCTTTTGTCAGAGTTTACATATCAATTGCAAAAAGCTAAAAACTAAAAGGCCACTTTTTATGAAGGAAAATGTGTCTATCTCACAAGACTGGCAGACTCTTCTCTCTGGTCCAGTTTGGGGGAACATTCATTTCAATGAGCTAAAATTGAAAGCAAAAGAGCTGTGAAGATAGAAAAAGAATGATGCCTGCTCTAACTTTTCCACAACGTAATTCTCCAGTCTCGCATTTTTGTGGTCTAAGATTTTCCTTATTGGACACACCAGATTACTAGCATCATTGCTAGAAACCTTTTATCTCCACCTGCTGGAAGCATGAAACATAACTGAGTTTCAGATAATCACAGACATATTTCTGGAAGAAAAAGTACTTACCCAAATCAGATTTTAAAACACCCATTTTAAACTGTATCCTTTGGTACATCATACCTGTCACTGAATTAATATACAACCATAAAACCCTTTGTTTTGTGATTGTTACAAGGTATATTTTTCTAATACATTTCCTTTATAGTTTTAAAGTTGATCATTACACATCCAAAATTGTCAAGCAATTATTTTCCAAAAAATGGTGGAACTATATAATAATTGGATAATGATCAAGTTATGGACTTTAGGAAAGACATTGGTATGGAAAGATCATATATCCTAGCTCATGAGTTACGAGGAAAGCAATGTCTACTCTTTATTATATACAAAGAAAAATGATGCTGAGAAAAGAGCTTCAAAAATAAACTATTAAGTATTTTTTACAGAGAAAAACAGCTTCCTCTTGGGGGAAATAAAAAACACTCGTCTTCTTTAGGATAAAACACTGAGTTTTAGCTGCCTCGGGGTATGGAAACAGAAAATATCTGCCTGGGTTCACCTTCTGTTGTATAAATTAATTGTCATTGTTGATTATTCACTAATTTGCCAAAAATCTATGTATCTTCCAAAAAAGTCATTGCGCTTTCAGATTGCTTACATACAATTGGATGTAATAAATGTTTAGTAGAAGCTTCAGACTATTACAAAAAGCCAAATAAAAGTTAAAGCATAATGGATATAAAAACAAAGTATGTGCCTTTTGGTTAAACATTTTTATACCTTAATGGTGTTTAATAAAAGCAATAGTCACTGTAGAGGAAAAAAAAAAAGAAAATGGAGATTACCTGCCAACACTGGACTTTTCCTTTTAAACTACCAGTCCTTTTTTTTTTTTAAGTTTTATTAGAAAATATTTCATACACTAGAATTTCTTTTCTTAACATACTAGTTTTTTTCTTTTCATACTCTTTCAGTCATTGTTGATTGGCAGCATGCCATTTTGTTCATGTTGAATGCATAAGAATCTATGAATAAACTATTTTTCAGGTAATATTTCAGAATTTTATATATTGCATATTTCCTCCAGCTTTTAAACAAGAGAACAGTAGAAGCCCCGCCAAAAGTTCACCACCCCACACACAAGCATATAGTTTAATGAACCTGAGTCAGTTTTCTGGTAAGTAAATCAGTATTCTTTTTCAGCTAATTATAAGAAAAAGTAAAACTGGATCAATTGCAAAATGACTGATAGGTAACCACCAACAAGGCAATGGGATTGCATTCATATTTTCAATATAACTTATGAATGGTTATTATTCACAATTACTGTATTTGGCTCAGGAGAAATCATAAACAAAAAGTTAAATACCTCCCATCCTCTTCCAAATTTACATTTAGCTCATTCTAGAAGGAGGAAGGTATTTGCATGTTTTTTCAAACCTCACTGTCAGTTCTTGTCCTTTAGTTACGCTTTATTAAATATTAAGACATTATTTACATTAAACTAGAGAAAGTACTTACTGGGTAATTACACAGTAACTAGCACTTCATAGAGTTTCATAGATATTTGTTGAAATAGACGAAAGAACAAGAGAAATGAATCCTGGATTTTGCCATTTATAAATTAATCTCTGATTAAGCGAGCCTGATAAAATAAAATTGGTAAATATAAACTGTGGCAAATACAATTAAAATAAACACACTTTGAACTGCCTTTGTAATAGGAACCAGTTAGTGCTTGTTCCATTAAGGTATCTGATAAATCACTATGGAAATATTAATACTATATTCCATCCAACACTGTTATTATTACAAGGAATAACTTACATTTAAAATCTAAATATGCATTATATTATGCACAGCAGCAGTAACTGTTTACAATGGCAGATCAGACACACACAATGGCCTCCAGTCTTTTTGAAGCACTGACATAAAAGTTGTTAGATGAGAAAACACAGAAGTTCTGTCATGGGCTAGAGGATGGGTATCATCAATAAACAAGATATATTAATATGTTTCTAGTGGAAAAAGAAAGAGTGAGAACGTGTTTGGAATTAAATAGAGAGTTATAGCTTAGAATCTGATGAGAAGAGGTTCTGGAAAACATAGAAGTCCGCAGAGGCAGTCTCTGGAAATCAAGGCCCATTCGGCAGGTATTGTGGAAGACGGGTGTGAAACAGAACTGAACACAGAGGAATTAACTATAGGTCTGCATGAGGGCAGCTTTCTCCCATTTCACCCCCTCCTTCCCAAATGCAGGCAAAATCAGGCAGCTGGTATTTACCTCCAGCAAAAATAGCTGACCCTTTCCCAGTGAAACTGAACAACCTGCCAGGTGAAACCTGGCATAATCCTCACTCTTTAATTTGAGTGATCCTATAGTCTGACAGCTGGCTTCCTAGCTGATCCCCCTCAAGCAAAGTCTCACTTTTGTTTACCTCACACAGAACTCCTAGTGAGATTTCCAAATGAGAATCAGTTTTAACTCAGAAGGCTTTTATTCTCTAGACGGTCCTTTTTTCTATAGGTCCTTTTTTCTATAGCTTTTTATACAAGAAAAGCTGCAGAACGAGATGGAAGGGCCAAAATTAAGAAACTGAAATTAGGCCCCAGAAAAAAATGACGATAACTCAAGCATCACGAAAGAAACTAGGGGGGAGAGAATAATAATAAACTCTTATCTCTAAATAAAGTCAGAAATATTCAGGAAAATATTCCATCTACAAAACAAGAAAAGAATGCAATGAAAAAGGAATATTCAAGGGGAAAAAAGAGCACGCTTGGGAAGATTAAAATCATGACTAAATTTAAAATTATGACTAAAATAAAAACAAAGACTGTTCCATATGCTTACAGAGAAAACTGTCTATATCGGAACACAATGATGGCTCTCTCTGGGAGAGTAGCGTCCACTCAGGGGTACAAGACTGAATCAGTTTGTTAACCAAGTACATGATGAACATATTCCTTCTCAGTGGCCCTTATACCATTCAGAGGTTTATTCCTCACCAGCATGTCTCATATGAAGGTGATTTCAATCCTGCTCCAGGAGGCTAAGCTAACCGCCACATGTCATTTCTCTGGTACATGTGTTGGTCCAAAGGTGGTATTTATCTGAAGATGGATCAGTCAGACTAAAGGAAGGATTACCTTATCACGATGACGATGAAGGAGCAATTCCTCCCACTATTGCTGAAATTAAAGTAAGGACCTACAGTTACCACCAGCAGCCATTTCACCTCAACTATGGGGGAGGCAGAATTGAGACGCAGGAAGAACACAGGGCTTGATGACATCTGTGAGCAGCTTACGTCTCCTGGACTTCCGCTCACATGACATAATACATCTGCTTATTTCTCAAAGCATTGTGAATCAAGGTTTATGGTGACTTGCCAGCAAAAGCTGCACAACGCCAGGGTCACTACCTAAATAGACGACACCTCTCCTTGGAATTGTACCCTGTGTCAACTCTGCCGAAAGTATTAAAGTCAAGGGGGCAAGTACAAGAGACTTACGTGGTCTCAATCAAGGTCTAGAAATACAATGTGATCATAAATTGATCTCAGCCCAGAAGACATCCAAGAAGTTCAAGCATCTCTGAATACCTCTGGTGTTTCTCAGAGCAATGAAAAGCCTTGTTCAAGAAAAGCTCTAAAACAGATCGGATTCTTCTATTTTTTCCCAAAACTGAAGCATCAGTAAGGACCAAAGGACACACCAAGATTTGGGTTGGAGACAAGTGTGCAGATACCCAGTATGCCATGGGGTGGCAGAAAAGTCGGATAATATTTTATCAAAGTGTTTCATTACATTGTGCTAGGACTTTCTCAGTTCTCCTCCAACTTCCACCATTACAGAACCCAACCAAACTAAAAACTATCGATGTCATCAGCAAATCATTTCTGACCACAGGAGAACTGAATTCAAACAAAATAAAGTGAAATTAATGTATGCTCTTGAATTAGGTGTGTTCCATAACAATGTGTGTGAGCGCAAAGATTAAAAGTAAGACATTACAGGTATGTGCACAGAACATACACATAGATACTTTTTAAATGTTTCTTTAAAAAAAAAATCAATTTAACCAAGCATACTCATTCTTGAGTATATTGTACTTTAAGACCCCCCCCCATAGATATAAATTCTTTAGATTTTCATCAAGTTTAAGCAGTAATACAAAGGCCTAAAAGCCTTCATTTACTCGCTTCTTTAAGCTGAGGCAAGAGTATAATATACTTATATACGTAGCTGAGCCCAGTCAAATCAGTTGTGAGACTTATTAGGGCATGACACTGTTGACACAAGGCTAAGTGCAAAGCCTGACCTTTGCATTTCCTCCATGACCTCAGGGACCAGACCTACTCATCTCACCCCAACCTTTACAACTTGAATGATGTCAGATCAGGCTGCTATGTTTTTGAAAGGATCAGTCAGCCCAAATGAAAGCTATTTACTTTGCCCATTATTGTTAATTCTTCTGAGTTGGTTTTTTTTGGTGTTTTTTGGGTGGCTTTTTTTTTTTTTTGGCAGGGGAGGGGGGGGATTTTCAGGACCTCCAAACAGTCAACTCATGTTAAAAAAACGTTTCTTAAATTCTTCAAAATTTACACCTAAAATTTATTAAGTAAAAATGTTTTTTTCCCCCACAAAATCCTGTCACATTTTGACAGGAACTCAAACCAGAGCAAGAACTCTAAGTAAAAAGAGTGTTAATTATTAAAGGGGACAAGAGTGCCCCATTTATTAGATATAAGGATTTTAACATCTCAAATGTTAAATTATAGTTTCTAGCACTTACCTTAAGTTCCATGTGAGCAGCCTCAAAAAAAAAAAATCTAGTCATTTAAGCAAAATTGGTCTAGCTAAGCATCAGACTTCATTTCTCATCTGCCTTTAAGATTGATGTAGACACAAAACACAGCTTTAAAAGGAAGCTTATAGTCTTCTAATCCCATTCCTGGGTCATAAGACGCAACCTTATGCTTTCACACTCCATTCCTTGACTAAAATCCAGGCTCCGAGATTTGAATCTAACTAGGAAAAGGCTATATCAAATTACCCAAAGTACTTACTCAGAGAAATGGAAGCATTTGGGGGGGAGCTGGTTCTATTAAAAACAGTCAGTGGAGAGAAAAAGGCAATTTTCCCCTCTAAGAGTGTACTAGGGTATTTATTGTGGTAAATTGCCTTCTTTATGTAAAAGATAGTAAATCTGTGGATGCCATTTGTTAGGACAGCCTTATCTCAACAAAGGGCAGGCATTCAGGGACTAGAGTTTCTGAATCTCAGCAATGTTAAACAGGGCTTTAAAAAGAACATTCGACTTGAAATATTGAGTAAATGGGTTCACACAGCACGGATTTTATTGTAGACCAACCTAATTTTCACATTTTCCTCTCTATAACAAGCAAGTCATTTGTTCTCTGCACTCATAATGGAAAGAAAACAAGACTTTCTTTGTTTGTGTACATTAACTCAATGCTGTAAAAGTCATTCAGTCAAGCTTCACTATACTTTCACCTTTAAACCTTAACCTGACTTGTAACAATATTTGTAGCCTCTAAAATTACACTGGTTGAACCCAGACGGAGTTAATCACCCTTCACTGTCTCAGTGAAAAGTATAATGACCTACCATTTAATGTGAAACCATTAAAATGCTAGAAAGGGCAAGAATTCACATCATGTGTTTATAAATACCTCGCAGACATGAATCCATACGTTCAAGCTACCAGGACACTTTTCAAATGACACTTGTTTAGAGAACCAGACGGAAAATAATGACTGCTGTACACTCAAAGCCAGAAGTGTCTATTCAGCTGTCTTATACAGTGCACCTTATACTTTTAACACTGACATAAGTTAATTCTAACAAATTCCATCTGTAACTAAACAAAGAAAATCCAAATTGAAGTTGGGTAGTTCACAATATCCTCTTCTTCCCTGAACTACTGTTTCTTCCACAAAGAGTAAAGCCATCAGCAAGAGCCTTCATTTCTGCCTGCAAGCCATATTCCAAATCCTTCTTCAGGACTGTTATACAGCATAAGTCCAGAGGGTCCTGCTCCCATCGCACTTGGGGCCTATGTTCCAGAGGCTAGTCATTCATAGCAGCATGAACAATGCACCTGAAACTCTGCCATGCAGAGGCCTAGAACCACTTCTCTCCATCCCCCTTGTACCACCTCAGATGGAGCCACCACCAACCCCATCTGCAGCATCCTCCTAAGCATCCTCCTTATTTCCACTCTTGCCTTTATAACCTGGCCTTTAGAGATCTCTGAGTAATCTTGTCAGTTTTTAAAGCAGATCGTGGGACTTAGAGAATGAGAAGTGCATACTTACAGGACCATGTAGTTAATCAGGCAATACAGGCTGGGCCTTATGACCTGAGCGCACACAATATGAGTGGAGGGTGCCAGCAAACCAGGGTGCAGGAAGACTGACTCAACTAAGCTCCAAGGACAGCTTCCACATATGAGGATGATTCTGAAGCAATCAGACCATCCAATTTTTCAAGAGAAACTGGAAATTTGGATTTTCATGGGAAACCACAAATTTTTAAAAGTTGCCTAGAATTTTAAAGAATGTGAAATAAATTTCCAAAATATCCCTGCCATTGGCATAGGACACTGTTGGGTGATGACATTTTAGAACAATCTCTCCCTTTATTTCCACACTTGGATAAAATGTTCCTTCCATTCCTCTAACACAAGCTTTTCCTACCTCAGATCCTTAGCACTTAATTTTCCATAGTTTTTTGCATCCTTTCTTATCCCTGAGATCTTCACTTAAAGTCTCCTCTTTCTATCTTTCCCTGACTCTTCCATCTAAGTTCTCCCCATAAGTCATTACCACATCACTCTGATTTTTCTTATAGTGTATCTTGTCATGAAAGAGGATTTGAATAGATCAAACTGGTAAACCTAGTCTGTAAGCAATAGCTCTCCTGATGTGTTAATAAAACCCACTTTCAGTAAAAATCAATAGAGAATATGCTAAACAGAGCTAATAAGACAGATATACACACACACAAACTTTCAAGCTTTATTACTTCATAAAAGTATATTAGCAGGCTAATGGTTACTGTTCACTAAACATCTACAGTAGTTTATATAAGAGAGAAAAAATATTGTGTGTGTCTGTATACACATGCATATATGCATACACACATAAGTATATAATGTATGTATATGTGTATGATTTCTACTGAAGTGGTTAATATGCAAGCAAATATTTATCTACCTCAAAGTGATTCTGCCAGATGGACTCTTTTTGGGGAGCCTCCTCATGCAGATATAAGGCAGTGGTTCTCAACTTGGGGTAATTTTTCCCCCTCAGAGGCTTAGCAGTGTCTGGAGACACTTCTGCCTCTTTCAAGCAGCAGGAGGCTACTGGCATCTAGTGATACAGGCTAGTGATACAGGTAAAGCAGTCTGCTAAACATCCTACAAGGCAAAGGACAGTCTCTGAAAGAATCATCTGGCCTAAAATGTCTTTAGTGCTGAATTTAAGAAACACTTAAGTTTCCCTGGCTCCAATTTTGCCAAAAGAAGTTATAGTCCCCCAATGTTTTTGATTTGGGGAGGTGGGAAATAATTATAAATTTGCCCTTCAATATCATTGTGAGTTATTTTTTTAATGTATTTATTGTTTATTCAACCAAGAGCATGTAAGTTCCATGAAGGACTATAAAAAATAAAATTAATAAAATAAATAAAACTGTTGTTTAAACAAAACTGTTGTTTTGATTTTGGCTTATGCCTAGTACATTGTCTGGTCCTTTCTAAGCCTTCAGTAATGAATAAATGAATCTAGTAGCAATGATTTGTTATTTTATGCTTCCCACTGGCCCGGTCTCTAAATGTTGGCTAAATAAGTGAAACATGTAGGTTGAACTATAAAACACTGTTGAGTTCTAGACATATATAGAGGAAGAAGAAATCCCTTTGCCCTCAAATTATTCAAAATCTGACACTGGAAACAAATAATGCAACACAATGTAATTTTCACATTCTTATAGAAAAGGCAAACACAGACTAATTTAGTAGCAGAGAGAAGGGCCAATTTACCTAGACTTGAAAGATTGGAAGACAGAGTGGAAGCAATGGGAGTCCAAAATATTCTCCTAGGGAGTTCCCAAAGGAAACAAACTTGACTAGTATCCATGAGGATACAGGTTTGATTCCTAGCCTCGCTCAGTGGGTTATGGATCCAGCATTGCCATGAGCTGTGGTGTAGGTTGCAGACACGGCTCAGATCTGGCATTGCTGTGGCTGTGCTATGGGCCAGTGGCCACAGCTCTGATTTGACCCCTAGCCTGGGAACTTCCATATGCTGCAGGTGTGGCCCTAAAAAGACAAAAAATAAATAAATTTTTTTAAAAAAAATGTTCTCTTAAACTGGATGCCTGGCCTGCCTTGAATGTGCTGAGTAGGCAAAGAGGTAGCAGGAAGAAACAGCACTTTGAAAGATAAGACCTGAGAAGGTAGAAAGATCAAGCAGTTTTGCATTAAACAGGAGAAACACATTAAGGCCCTAATATGTGAACAAAAGTGAATTTCTGCCTTAGTAGCCACTGGACCAGACTTCTCTGTTTTCTTCCCACTCTGTGATTCTGGGAGCCTATAATTTCTTCATTCAATTACCTCATTACAGGCCTGCCCTTCAACATCTTTCTTCATAATCTGTTTTTGCCACACTTATTTCTAGAAAGTCTTTCTGAACCTATATAGCGTGATATGAATTAACAACTGTAATTTCGACATTAGAAAAGCTGCAATTCCAAAGATCAACACTTATCCACGATCACACATCAGCGTTCATGCAACCAACCTGAGGTCCTTTGGACTAGGGCTTTGTCTGAATCACTTTTACATTTCCCATGTTTATCCCAGATAATGTTACATAGTTTTCACTCAGCAAATATTTGTGGCATTAAATTGCAATTTGAATCTACTCCAGACCCCAGACCTCATTTTTTTTCAAAACCAATAGTGCAATGTACATATCAAAGGATAAACTTGTTCAAAATGGAGATTCAGACGTGACCATTTCCTTTAATTTCCCCTTCTTTAATAATGCATACCTACAATCTTGTATACAGGTTCACATTACTGTAAGCTAAAGAGCACTGATAATAAAGAAAACAGGCAGGAGAATTTGTTTTATTTTAGGTCCTTCTCCATCTCCCTCTTTACCCTCAAGTCTCCTACAGGAGAAACTTCTCTTACCATGTATACTAAAGTGTCTCCTAAAGCTGTATCTCTAAATTACATAATTTATTTAACATCCAGATGCAAGGGGTTTTTTTAAGCACTTCAGGCACTGTAAAAATGTTCGCGTGGACAAGCCACTGGCATCATAAACTCAACCTACCAAGGTATAAATCATCATGTTTCCTCTCTACAAACTGTTCCTCCCTTATTACTGAAATCCCTACTGTCCAAGGAGTCATCTAAGTGACATAAAATCCCTCTACTTTGCAAATATCCCGTCAATTCTATCTATTCATTCTACTATCCCAAAGCTTTATACCTTTCCCTTTGCTTCATTTCCACCAATACTTATTTATCCATCATCTCTCCCTTCATTACTGTCCATACCACCGGTTGGGAGATATTCCTACCCCACCCGAGTCAGCAGGTTCTCCCCTACCTAAAAACTTCCCATTGCCACACAACGAAATTCAGTCCACTTAGCATGAAAAAAAGAGAACCTTCGTATTCTAACCATAAGTTTATCCTTATAAGCACCTGTTCTGTAATTAATTCCAAATTATTTCTAGATTCTCCTGTATCCAACACAATTTTTCTTGCCTTTGCTTAGGCTAAGTGTTTCTTCTGCTTAGTACGAGAGGAAAACAAGAAAAATAAATGATAGTCTTCAATATTTATTTCAATTATTCTTTAAATACTCCTTGACCCTAGTGGGAAGTATGTTTCCTTTCTTGCATTTCTATTATCATATATGCATTTTTTGCCAGATTCTAATGATTCCTGCATCTTCCCCAATAATGATACAATGTGAACTGTGTGTGGGTGTGGGTGTGTGTGGGGGGGGGTGTATGTGTGTTATGGAAGGGGGACCATTAACTAAATCCATCTTTAAATTACCAGTGCCTAGAAGTCTCTCACCTATAGCAGGTGTCCAGGAAAACTTATTCTAAATGGCAAATATCCTAAAGCATGAGAGAAAATGGCACTGTATCTTTTGTGCCCATGTATTTGTGAATGAGTTTCAATAAGACACTAAGTAACTTTAAATTTTCCTTTTTTAATAACTTGAGGTTCTCTACATGTTTCTCTACAACCTCAAATATAGACTTCCTCACTGCAGATTCCTCAAAAAAACAAACATTTCAATCTCTCTTCTTAGCACTATTCAAGGCAAACCAAAACCCTGAGAGTTCTTTATGATTACATCTATGGAAAAAAAAGTTAAAGGATAGTGAAAATATCAGGTAACATAGCCTATTTATCTCTCATTTGTGGAGGGATTTATTATTTGATTTATTATTTTTTCATTAAATACACTTTTTTTTAGGATGCTAAAATGGTCAGTTCGGTCTTTGTGCATTAGCTATATATTTTCTGACTAGCTTCTATGTGCTAAGAGTGCAGCAACTATTGGGGTACTTAATTGTACAATACAGTCATGAGTCACCCCTCACAGAGATGTGGGACAATTGTGAAAAGCAGAATTTAAATAATCATGGAAACGAATTAATACTAAAGCTGACACAGTGCTTTGAAGAGGAGTGTACAGTGCCTTTAAGAAGGTTGGTGATCAAGGAAGGCAAAGAGGCATCCTAAGAAAGTGACTATGAGCACATGTCAAGCAAGCAGCAGTGAAAGCATACTGGGAATTCTGGGCCAGGATGGAATACAATTTAAAGGTGGATGGGCCATGCTGGAACTAACAGCAACATTACAAAATAAACAGATGCCTCCTTTGGCCAAGAGACCTCCCTCCAGCTCTTCCTACCCTCTTCAAAGAGCTTCTGATGTTAGTACTATTAAGTGGTAATTAATTAGCATTAAATACTACTCCTCTAATATTCTGCTGCTTTCCCAAAAATGAACTCATATGAAGAGATAAAATGAAGTAATATTTATAAGATTATGTGTGTTAAGGTTGAGAGGTGGAAGTTCTCTACATAAGTTTGATCTATTGTGAGACTGGGAGGATGCCTTTATAGAAAGTCTAAGTATCATAATTTACAACTTGTCTCATCACTAGACACAATTTCGTCTCATCGTATTAAATACATACACATACACACATGGTCTCAGAAACTTAGTATTTGGTTTGAACTCCCAGTTCATTTCTAGATCACCTTTTTGGACTTTGAACTTCTACTACTTATTAAATATTTTTTATAAGAAATATAATATCTTTTCCCATTTAATCTCAAAACTCTTCAAGGTAGATACTCTTACTATCAGATCAGGAAACTAAGTCTTAAAAAACTTAAGTAATAAAATCAAGATCACAGAGTTCGCTAATAGATTAACTATATTTTCTTATTTTTTTTTGTATTCTTGATGCTCTGGCATCTGGGGCCTTGCAGATTAGGAGAGACTGCCTCTTCTAGGGCTAGTCAATTTCTAGAGATGGCAAACACTTCATTACAAACCAACTAATCCAGACCCCATGCACTGAACCACCTCTTCTATTTGGCTCTTATATTCCAAGACAATATTCCTCTGACCTAAGCCGCCTCCCCCTCCAGGAGCCAGGTCCCTAGTTAGGGACCTTCCCTGTGGTTGACAAAATGCTCAAGCCATTGAAACTATTCAATTCTATATCTGCTCAGCTTTCATACCCTGCTTTACTCATTCTTTCCCATAAAAACCACAACAAAGCCTACTCCCCTCCTTCCCCCACCCCCGTCCCCCCTACCCCTGCACCCATGGTCTGCAGAAGTTCCTGAGTCAGGGGTTGAAACTGTGCCACAGCAGTGACTTGAGCCATAGCAGTGACAACACCATATCCTTGCCCTGCTGAGCCACCAGGCAACTCCACAATAAAGGCTTTTGCCTAAGCTCTCCCCTCCTTCCTTCTGCCTCCCAACCAACCCTGGTGCTTCCTTCTCCAGGTGGGGAAGCCCTGCATGGCATCCTATGCCTCTTGTTTCTTGGGACCTATAAGTAAAAACGTCATGACAATCATTTCTGTGTCTGCACGTCTTGTCACAGGTGATTAAAACAAATCCTGGGAACATTTTACAACAGCTAGTGATAGTGCCAAGATGAGGGTACAGCTAGCCAGACACCAAGAATGTGATGTCATTATTTATTAAATGCATGAATTACTCTAGAGGCTGAAATCTTACCCACTATTATTATTCTAAAAATGACACAATAACCCAAACTTATGTCAATGACTCATCAAAAAATCAGGTCCCCGAACCACAGTATTAATGCGTCTAATTTGGTTTTTGGTCTCCTAAAGGAAGGACTTAAGTAGTAAAAAAGGTAGCTGGATTCAAAGAATATTTTTAACATGTGAAGTTTGTAACTAGGACTCCTCTACTCCCCCCCTTTCCCCCCAACTTCAAATCTCACTCTCCCAGTTTGGCCCCCAAATTACTCCAGGATCTAAAAATGGCCTCACCCCTCTTCATCCTTGACACTTCCCAGTGTCCCTCACCATTCCACAGTCCAAATGAAAACCTCCATTCCCCAAGTGCTAAAGAGCTGAACTTCAAGCCAAAGAGGACCTTTAATCTGATTAAAATAATTCACAGTAAATTGCAAATCTCTTAATCCTCTTAGAGGCATTAACATTTTTTTTAAATTGGGGAGGGGAAAGCAACCTGATATAGCCTCTAATTGTTGGCATTTTTGTGCAGCATAAACAATAATATATTTTGCTTTACTCAGATAGAAACAGCTATCACATTGGCATGGCAATCTGCCCAGAAATCTGTCTCCAACCTGTCAAATTAACCCTGAATTTTCTCTTAACTCTCACACTTATTCTGCTTATGTGTGTGTGTTTGTTGTTTTTAATCTCTGGTGAGACGTCTTAAGGTTTGGAGGGATACCTCTATAGGGACGATTTTTATGTTTAGGGTTTGTAAGTCAGGATCTATAGCAAGAAACTATCATAAACTAGATTCTTTTTAAAAAAAATCTTGATGAAGATGATCAATCAGCAAAACAATAATGAAAACAATACCTAAATAGACATTATAACATGTCAAACACTGTTTTAAACACTTCTTGTATATTAACTGATTTAACCTTCACTGTTTATTATTATTATTATTTCCATTTTACTGATAAGGAAATAGAAAAGTGAGATAATCTATTAGGGTGACATGGCTGGTTAGCAGTAAGGCCAGATTTCAATCCTCTGTATTTTAATTCTGAAGCCCATTCCCTAAAAAGTCACTACACTCTACTGAAACACGTGCTGATTAGGAAGAAACTCAGGGATAAATAACCCAGCTTATTGGGCTGTTCTTAGGTTAAAACCACAGAATTTAAATTCTGGAAGTGGCCTGAATATCACTGTTTCAATTCCTGCATTTTACAGGTGAAGAAACTGACTCACTCACAGCATGGTGAAAAGCTACCTAGCAGCAGGTTCAAAGCCAGCAACAGCCAAGTCTAAATCCATGTTATGTTATTTCCCTTACTTTTATAGTTAGTCCATAAAAAAACCATAATGAAACCTGCAAATTCCAAGCAAGGTAGATATTCAAAATCCTACCAATCCATTTTGAAGGATCTGGTACATACAAACTATTGAGAGCTCCCATTTATAGACTGCTTACAAATTTGGCAATTCTGGATTTTCTTCTTTCCGATTACTTATATCTGCTTCTAAAACAAAATAATTTTACCCAAGAATAAGAGAGAGTATTAATTCTTTTATAACTCCTGTCAAAGCAAAGAAAGTCATTGCTCAATTGCTTATTAATTCACTGAATATGTCAGTTGTAATCGTCCAGTATATAGAGACCCTCATAGTTTGAAAGGAGACCCAGGTAAGTGACTCGAACACAGCGAGATCATAGTAAGGTCACAGTTTTATACAGGGTGTTAGGGAAACCCATTCAAAGTACCTCAAATCTACATTGGGTGGGTGGAGGCAGCGGCCGAGGGCTTCTGAAGGAGCAGAAACCAATATTTAGGCCAAAGAGCAGTTGGGGATGGGGAAAAGGAGAGGGAGAAGGAGAGAAAGGAACAGGTCTAGACAGAGCAGTCTCAAATAGAGGGGCAGCATTAGAAAAGCCAGAAGAATAAGAGCCGGAAGTTGGTTCACAGGCAGGGAACCCTATTAGGTAGGTGTGCAATATAATCAAATCAATAGTATTGATACAATCAAAGACAAGGTACTTTCTCATAAGAAAATAAATCGAACATAACATTTCTGTGGGCACAAAAAAATGGAAGCGTCTTTATATGGAAGGAAATAGAGGAAAAATAGATAAGGGTCTATTTTAGATCCCTTATTCTATAGATCAACAATAGATCAACAAGATTCAGGCAGAGTAGCTAATAATAGGTTTTCATTGCATTCTTTTAAAGGCAGTGGTTCTCAACTCTAAAAATAATTTCCCCAAAAACACACAAGTCATGGCTGCCCTTTTAGGTGATAGAATCCATTATTCTGAGCAAGCTGTTTTGTCAGAGCATCAAATAATGCTCATCTTTAAACCTGCCTCTGGTGGACAATGAAATGCTGGTGAAGGTTTCCAGCTTGGAATGAATCAGCACTCACTGCTCAGGGCACATTACTGCTTCTGACCTCTTCCCCTGCCCGTGCCTTGACCTTCTCCCCCTCCACCTTATTCCCTGCCTCTTGCCTGTGAGCATCGCATATCATTCCTGAGCGGTGGCTCTAGAATTTAGCATGAGGAGGGCAGCCCCTGATAGACGTCTAACATGAGTAATGCTCTTAATGATCCCCAGTGGGACTCTGCCATATTATTCCAGCAGGATGAGTGGTTGGAAGACAGAAAAGAAATTCTATGCACTTTACAGCAAAACATAATGAAGATGAGACATTTCTACACAGAGGAATGTTTTACTTGGATTTAGTAAGAAATGACCAGTTGGGATTTTTTTCTTTTTTTTTAAGAGTTAACCAAAGTTTCTTCCTCTATATTAAGTTTTGCAGTACATCTTGAACACCTGAGCAAATTATCCCATTTTCACGTGGCCTAAAGAAATCCTCGAAATGTTATTTTAGAAACATTTATGAATTATGCACAAGGTTTCCTCACAGAAATGCTAGATATGCAATTGAAAACTGTGCATAAATCAATATTTTGTAAATTAAATAACATCGTTCACTGACAAATTATTACAGGGATGTTTTGGTTGGGGTTTTTTTTTTTCATTTCTGGTTAATAGTCAATTGGCAATGATTACTGACCCTTTAGATTATGCTTCTCTCCTGATAATATTTCTGTCAAATAGCTAATGATCTCTAAACAAATAATAAAAACAAATATGGGTAACTAGGTTTTAGGAAGGCTCCTGCAATAAATTCTCACAGAAATTATTTGTTATTCAGCCAGCCCCAATTTTATTTTTATTTCTTCAGATTTCCTTAATGTACTTTCTAAACCTGTAATTTATATGCAGCACAGTGGTGGTCTCTTAGTAGCAATCAGTAAACCTTTAGACTGTCTATGTTGATCATTTCTCTTCTTATTCAAGAATATATTTATTTATTCAGTTCATCAGGGACTCTTCACTCATCAAAGGGCTGGTGGTTTTGTTCTCTTTGTTTGTTGGCTTTAGGACAAAAGAATAAACATAAACAGTCAAACTGATCACTTTGCCTGGCTTAACAAATACAATTTGTAAAATGTAAATAACTCCCAATAAAGGAAGACACTTTTGGTTAAATAAATAAGCCCTTATGTAACCATTTAGCCAGTAACAATACAGTAAGGATGGCCAAACACCAGTAAAGCAAATGCTTCTAAAACGCTGAACAGAAAATGAAGGAGACTGACAAATTTAGAGTAGGAACAAGCAGCAAAAGATATGTCAATTCTGTTTGGGATGGATAATGTGAAACTGCAGCTATAAAATGGTGACTTGTGGGCCACATCGGGTGTGAGGACTTATTTTTGTTTGTTGTTATTATTAATTTAGACTTAATTCTTCCCACTTAACAGTGGGAGATTACAGTTTAAATATTACATGTATGCCCTTTTCGAAAACTCTGAATGTCTGTCTACATTAAGTCTACACTTGCCTGTGGCAACACCCAGCCAACCAGCCCTTAGACCTGATGTAAGGAAGGCCCTGTATTCGCATTTCGGTTTTTTATTTTTTGTCTTTTTAGGGCCACACTTGCTGCATATGGAGGTTCCCAGGCTAAGGGTGGAAAAAGAGCTGTAACTGCCAGCCTACACCACAGCCACAGCCACAGCCACACCAGATCCAAGCCATGTCTGTGACCTACACCACAGCTCACAGCAATGCTGGATCCTTTAACCCACCAAGCAGGGCAAGGGATCAAACCTGCATCCTCATGGATGCTAGTCAGATTCATTTTCACTGAGCCACAACAGGACAGAACCTTACAAATTTTATCTTATCTTCCCTGCCAAGAATCATGACTTTAGGCCTGGAAGGGCAGTTTGAAGATGGTTCTGTAGGAAATGAAGGTTGGGAAGATAAGTATCTAGCTTATTAACATATTTGAAATCTCCTGACCCAGAAAAGCATTACATCTCAGGATACTGACAGAACTTTAAAGGAAGTGAGAGATTTATGTGAACACTAGGAAAAAGTTATCTATATTTTACTAAAAAAGAAAACCAGATCCTCAAAATTAATTTTACACTTTAGGTTGACAAAATATATATTAAAAACAGGAGTTCCCATTGTGGCGCAGTGGTTAACGAATCCGACTAGGAACTATGAGGTTGCGGGTTTGATCCCTGCCCTTGCTCAGTGGGTTAAGGATCCAGCGTTGCCACGAGCTGTGGTGTAGGTCGCAGACGCGGGAACTCGTGAGTTTTAGTTTAATTAATGACGAAAGTCTATATAAACATTATAAATGCAGGGGAGTTCCCATCGTGGTGCAGTGGAAACGAACCCGACTAGGAACCATGAGGTTGGGGGTTCGATCCCTGGCCTCACTCACTGGGTTAAGGATCCAGTGTTGCTTTGAGCTGTGGTGTAGGTCACAGATGCAGCTCAGACCCCACGTTGCTATGGCTGTGGTGTAGCCTGGCGGCTGTAGCTCTGATCAGAGCTCTAGCCTGGGAACCTCCATATGCCATGGATGCGGCCCTGAAAAGACAAAAGACAAAACATAAATAAATAAATATAAATGCAATTTTCTATGCTATGAGGAAATTGTTCCTGTCACAAAAAAGTAAGGAGGATCGGATAAAGACGAGGTGTTCAGGCTACTGAAGAGAAGGTAGAAGCAAAGAAAAATGCTGAAGTCCTAAGGTACTGTTCAAATGATTATCTGCAAGGTTAAGAACAACAATCCACAGAGTATTATATCTCAGTCTCTTCATCTAAGTCTGTACACTGCTATCCATACTCTCAGAGAATATGCCAAAAAGTAAATGTCTTAATTTCTAAAGAATTGTGGCATCAAAATTTACATTTACTTTGTATCACCTCTTCTCCATTTGGTGGAAGCTCTTTATGGACTAAACATACGCTCAAAGAGGAGTCCCACATACCTCTATTAAATTACCTATTGGGCAATCAACCATTTAGCATAAATTCCTTAAATGAAAGGAATGAGCTTTGTTAAAAAAAATACATTATTCGCCTGCTAAGACTGCTTAAATGAATGAGAGAATGAATGCTATTATTTAATAATATCCTCTAAAATATGTGTCATACGTGAAATTCTGTAATAATCAATTGTAAAATCTATCTTTTCAAACAGATTTTGTCCACGTTCCCGATCACCACTGCTGGAGGCAGCTCTCTCATACTTCACCTTGCCCTACAAGATATTCTATTCTTTCAACACTCTTTAAGAAGCTACTTAGTCCAGGGAGACTTTGCTGACTAAGAAAATCCCCTTGATCTACCAGTTCCCAAAGTGCGATTCTCCCTTCTCCCACCATATCAAAATATCTTTCATTCATAGAGTGCTAACAATTCACTCATGTGCTCCAACATTCATTTTCCTGTCTCAGTGTACACAGCCTAGATGCAGTGTTAAAAGTTCCTATACACTATCAGGTATGTCTGAAACATTAAAGTGTCTAGCCGCGACAAAAGTAGACAGCTAGTTAATAACATTTTTGATTATTATCCAGATTGATAATTTTTTTTTTGCCATTTCTTGGGCCGATCCTGTGGCATATGGAGGTTCCCAGGCTAGGGGTCTAATCGGAGCCGTAGCTGCCAGCCTACGCCAGAGCCACAGCAATGTGGGATCCGAGCCGCGTCTGCGACCTACACCACAGCTCACTGGGCAACGCCGGATCCTTAACCCACTGAGCAAGGCCAGGGATCGAACCCACAACCTCATGGTTCCTAGTCGGATTCGTTAACTACTGCGCCACGATGGGAACTCCCAGATTGATAATCTTGATTTACCTAATGAAGACAATCTAGATGGAAAGTCATTTACTAAGGAAAAGTAATGTTTCAATGGCAAAGTGCAAAGCAATGACTACAAAGAAATACATTTACTATGAAGCCTATTTTAAGACAGCAAAGACCTCAAGTTTATACCCCAGGTCTCATATAAGGGAGGATTCTGTATATGATAACCTTGTGATCATTGGTGAAGAGTCAGGAACTAGGAAAATTTTCAATCTTCATTGAGGCCTATGTCAAGTTACACACCTATAGACATAGAGAAGAGCATATAAACAGGTTATTCCATCTACACACTTGGAAATGACTCTGGAAGACCACTGAGTTCAGCTGAGAAAAACACACCTAAAAAATTACAGAACAATCTTCAGGCAGACATACAGATTTAAAGTAGTAAGAAGAGCAAAAGAATAACGTCTAAAAACTAGTCATAGGAGTTCCTGTTGTGGCTCAGCACAAACAAATCTGACTAGTAACCACGAGGTTGCACACTCCATCCCTGGCATCGCTCAGTGGGTTAAGGATTCAGCGTGCCATGAGCTGTGGTGTAGGCTGCAGACTTGGCTCGGATCTGGCGCTGCTGTGGTTGTGGAGTAGGGTGGCATCTACAGCTCCTGTTTGAGCCCTGGCCTGGGAACCTCCATATGCTGAGGGTGGGGCCCTAAAAAAAAATAAATAAATAAAATAAAAATTAAAAACAGGCTTATTACTTCTGAGAGGATGTTGGTTACAGGGCTGTTTTTTGGTAGTTATTACAGACTCTGGCAGGTCTCACTGACAGGGTTCAGGGATCCTATTCACCAGTGCTACTTTCTTTGTTTTCTAGAAAGCGTGCCACCTGAGAAGGATACACCTTTAAAGGAATAGTAACCACAGATTCTAAACAAGCTGCTTCCTAGTTTTCATTGTCTATAAAATCCAATCACTAAGTACATTGTCTATTTTCTTTTTGTTTTTTTTTTGTCTTTTCTAGGGCCGCTCCCACAGCATGTGGATGTTCCCAGGCTAAGGGTCTAATCAGAGCTGTAGCCACCAGCCTAGAGCCACAGCCACAGCCACAGCAATGCGGGATCCAAGCCGCATCTGCGACCTACACCACAGCTCACAGCAACACCGGATCCTTAACCCACTGAGGGAGGCCAGGGATTGAACCCACAACCTCACCGTTCCTAGTCGGATTCGTTAATCACTGAGCCACGACAAGAACTCCACACTGTCTATTTTCTTTTTAAATTTTTATTATAGTTGATTTACAATGTTGTGCCAATTTCTGCTGTACAGCAAGGTGACTCACTTGTACATATATACGTATATATGTATAATTTTTATATTATTTTCTACACTGTCTATTTTCATACTGAAAAAGTGAAAATTCAACACCAGTTTCTTAGAGAAGTTAGATCCCGATGACAGTATTTTCTATTTAAAGAAATTTCTATTCACTTACCCAAGTGCGCTATCATACTTGGTTCTTACTATCTCAAGTTTACCTCACAAACTGAACAGTTCTGAATTCCACTAGCCCATGTCATGGGGCTGGATTTATGTTTCTGTGTTCTATGGTGTGTAGTAATAGGATGCACTCTTTTTTGTGTATGATCATGTGACAGGCAGAGGAGGGGAACAAATAATCAGATATACTAAAAAAATCTATCATCTAAAAAGGAACTGAAACAGCTCGGCCAAGCAAGCTGGTTTCCTCCCAAAAAAGCATGTTAGCCTCATTATATACACATTTTACACTATTTCATCTACAATCATTTTCCTCTAAGGGGGCAGTGTGATGTGTATAATGGTGAGGAGTCAAAATTCTGGGATCAGACAGGCTGGTTTCAAATCCTGACTCCACCACACCAGCTGACTAACCATATTCAAGGAATTCAGCTTTTCTGAACCATTGTTTTCCATAATGATAAACAGGGGTAACAACAATGTCTTCATTCCTTACGTGGTATTAAGTAAGACAGAGCATGTGAGCACTGTGTCAGGCAGATATCAAACACTTGATACAGTTAGACTTTATAATAATAATTATTAGAGATATTGACTCCTAGTCCTTCAGGGTCAATGTACACAACTGGATCCATACTTCATCATTTAATTAATTAATTGGATTTTTTCATCATCACTTTACATGCATATCACAAAATATTTAATAATCATTCACGGTTATTAAAACATTATTTTTGGAGTTCCCATCAAGGCGCAGTGGTTAATGAATTCGACTAAGAACCATGAGGTTTCGGGTTTGATCCCTGGCCTTGCTCAGTGGGTTGTAATGATCCGGCGTTGCCGTGAGCTGTGGTGTAGGTTGTAGACGTGGCTCAGATCCCACGTTGCTGTGGCTCTGGCGTAGGCTGGTGGCTACAGCTCCGATTAGACCCCTAGCCTGGGAAACTCCATATGCTGCAGGAGTGGCCCAAGAAATGGCAAAAAGACAAAAAACGAACAAACAACAAAAAAACAAACATTATTTTCAGGAGTTTCCTGGTGCCCTAGCCATTCAGGACTCAGCATTGTCAATACTATGGCTGGGGGTGGATATCTGGCCCAGCAACTTCCACATACTGTGGGTGCAGCCCTTCAAAAAAAAAAAGTTATATTCAATATGTCAAATGCAAAATGGTGAAAGGGTAATTTTGAATACAAAGCCCTGGGAAAGGATGAGAGCTCCAGGGAATGAATATCCCCCAATAGGAGAAAAGACCAAATAATGCAATGAATGTTTTTTCCTCTCTGACCATACTGAATTTAAATAAAAGCTGTCTTTATGATGCTTCTATTGAATCCTAATTATTAATTGATGAATAGCAACAATCTTGTCAGTTAAATGCCCCTCTTCTCTGTATAGTAACCAAGTGCATCCTCTGTCTGTCTGCTGTTTTCCTTATACACGTTTAGGTTTTGGCAATATACTACTAAGTTCATTAATTTAAGCAAATTCCAGTTCCAAACTTAATACCAGATTGCTAAGGACATTTTCAACTTCTCTTCAACTATGAAGGAGAAAAAAACAGATGAGTCTATTTCCCACAGCTTGTACATGCCAGTTTACTTTATGCAGACAACTTGCTAATTGAATGGTCTGGAGACACTGAAATTACTTCCCAAACCAGGCAACTAAAGTCCTTTAAAGCTACCCAGAGGTGTGTAATTAACACGTACAAATGTGTTCTAACTCACTCTGTTACATGAACAAGCACGATTTTAGTGAAGTTTCTGAGTAATAAGACTGCCTTTTAAATCAAGCCTGAGTAAACAAAATCAGCTTCAGATCTGTGAAACTAAAAAGGACACATTTTATATTTCCTTTATATAGGAAAGGAATTGCAGGCAGATAACTTTTAGCCAAATCAAAGTTAGTACATTGTGAGTAGAAGATAATAATCGCATGCTAAAACAGAAAATACAACAGGGACTATGCCTGTTATTGAAGTTTGGAGATTAAATTATGAGGCCAGTGTAGCTCATTAGCACCATATGATGCCAAATGATCTTCAAACAGACAAATGTGGCCTGATTCAATTGGGCCCCAATTTCCCTTTCAAACCCTACCTGGGATTGCTAATGACATGAAGGAACCTCAGTCACATGGGTGGAGAGAAAGCAAAATTGGACTTCTGCTTCCTCTTCTATAAACACCAGGAATGAGTTCATCAAGTTGAGATTTTTTTCCATAATGGTGCTTAAATCATGCCCATAAATAATCTGCTACAAAAAACCTGATGGTCACATAAGCACTGTCTCTTGTTATGTTCATTTACATTTTACGTTATATCAAGAGATAATATACACCTGAAATGATTTTTAAAGTACTACATGGTCACATGTAACAATTTTGTTACTCTTAAAATACTTTTCCTCACATTAAAAGAAGAATCAATAGAGTGTCAGGGATAAAAACTTGACCTCTGGTATGGTCCAGCAGAACCTCCTGCAAGCAATTTTGGGAGAAAGTTCCAAGGATTCCATACTCCTTCCAGGGCTGACTGTGGATAAGCTGTCCCTGGTTCTCAGGGCACATACAGATGAGCTGAACATAGGCACAGATGACCCATTCTTTGAACTTGATCGTCTCTGAAATCCAATCAAGAGCATTTTGATAAGTGTGATCATGAGCTCCTACTGCCAGAAGCGCTTTAAAAATATGGCTTTTTGTAAGGAAGACTAACATGATTGAAAAAACAGATCCCTGAGATACACTGTATTATTAGGAACTGAAGCCTACTACTTCCTATACACTGCATATAAATCACTCACTTGACGCAAAAAGAATATATTACCACTTAAAGCAGAACCAAACTCATCTGTTGACATTTGCTTGTATCCATTGATGGTGCTTTTAACGCTTCATTTAAGTGTCAGACTAGGTGACAAGCATTAAGTCCACAGACTATTCAGTATCAAAATCACCATCCAGCAACCTTTTCTACAGTTGTTTACCTTTTATATACACTCCTCCAAATAATAAAATAAATTAATGAAATAAAATAAATAGATATTCTCTTCTGGCTCTCAGCCACAGACAGCTGTGAACATCGTAGAGGTACTTCTCTCACTGAATGAAGTCAGAAAGATATGCACAGTCATGCTGTTTAAAATATTGTTTTATGTGTGGAACAACATTATCATAAGATGTTTGGAAGCCAAGTAAAATCACAGAAGTAAGGGGATTTGTAGCAGTCTGTTTTGGCTTAAGGGAAATGAGACTGAGCTCTCCCATGAAGCAAGCAACATGATACCTTCCTGCATTCGAAATAGCCTTTCGAAGGCTCAAGAGAGAGGGAGAGAGGGAGGTAAAGAGGTGGACATCAAAGCTGTCTCCCTGGCCACTACAGATAATCTTTTTGCTTCCTCTTCTTCAACAGCAAGACTGAAGGAAAGGGCTGAAGGTGGAGGGAAAAAGGGGAAAAGGGAACCATGCTAATCCAGAATCATAAAGAAAGGAGCTGGCCTTTGATCTCCACAGGATGGCAACTTTATTGGCTATGCATAAGCAGTTTCCAACCAGCTGATCAACCAGGTATTAACACTCAACCCTTCCATGATCAGTAACCATGAAGTGAGTCATCTGTGAACGGCAGTCAAGCAGAAGGCTCATCTACTACTAAATGACCACCAGCCCATGTTCAACCCAGAGGGGAAGAAGTAACCCCAGGGGAAATGATTGTCTCTCCCCAGGCTCTTCCCTGATAAGTACCAATTATTTGCCTTGGGACTCAAAGCAAAATCTTTCCTCAAGTGTGCATGAATGAGGATGGCATGCATTTTTCCAAATACAACTTGGAATCAATGTGTTTCTGCATCACCAGCAGTCACTGTTTTGAGTTCTCTTCAGCCTCTTTTTTTTAAGCATCCCAGAAAATAGACATGATGAAGGCTGGATGTGAGTTAGTTGAATGCAAAGAACTGTTTTTCTTGCCTGATGATCTAAAATTTTAAAGACCATTTACCTAATGGCAGGATAAAAAAAAAAAAATGCCTCCCTTCCAAATTCTCAAATGTTCCAACCATAATATTGTTTAGGTGGATTTAGGAGACATGTTTTAAATTAAAAAAATATATGTATTGAACCATAATCTTTCTTATTTATATTCCTCATTTCTCTTGTTCAACTACAAAAGCACCCAATGGTTAAGGGTTCTAGAATCAGTTTGGTTCAAACCCTGCTCATCAACATCTCCTAACCTCTCTATGATGTAGTTTCCACAACTACAAAATGCAGACAATGTAATTATTTTATGAATAACAGCACCTATGTCATAGAGTTCTTATAAGTATCAAATAAGATAATGACTGATAGTTCAAGGAAGGAACATTTAATGAATGATAGTCATATCATATCTTCATAGCAATAGTAGTAGTTGTTATCATAAATTTTCTTATGGTGCCCCTGAATAATTTGAATTTGATCTCATTTTTTTAAGTTATTTCCTTCTTTCACTTTACTCATCTCCTCTAAGCAAAAATTTATGATATAGAAGGTAATTATTTAGCTTTCCACTCTTCTGTAGACACTGAGGTAATCAGTATTTTAAAGTCTTATTAAATGTAGCTTTTTAAAAAGCTATTCTATGAATTTATTAAAGATTTAAACATGTTTCAAACTACTTCTTTGTTATTAAAAAATGTCTAGTTCTTTACATAGCTGTTAAACATACAGCACACATAGTGACAAGAAATTTTTTAAGAACCCACTTTCCAGATTGCCTTGTGCTATATATGGTCAGAGGGTACACGCAGATTTGGCTGCCCTGACAACATCCACTCCCCTTCCTTCTTTGGTTTAAAACTAGCTTAATTCTAAATCTATTCCTACAATACCTCCATAGACTTCTGTTTCTGGTTTCGTTTTTCTTCCCCTTTCTCATTACCAAATTTCTTAAGTTACTCTACAGATTACCTCAGGCCTAACTTTAAATTAAGTAACTATTTGATTTCCTTATATTTTCCATACAAAAGCAAGCATGCAAGGCAGTTATATTTTTTAAGAATAAAACATTTTTTAAAAGGCCAGAAATTAACATGAACATTACTTTAGCATCTTTTATTAACACAGATTCAACTATTGATGGTCATCATTGGCAAGCTGTTATTCTAAGTTTCTTTCCAATCTTATTCCCATGGCCCAGCACTTTCTAATTACAGATACCTACTCAATGTAAAATAATAAAGAAACAAACAACTGTAATTATAGGTTTGAAATTTAGCATTTTGTACCACTTTCACTCAAACAAGACTATTTCATTTGCCATGGAAAAGACTAAGGGTAAATTTCAGGTAAATCTACTGTGCTGAGACATTTTAACTATAAATATCTTAGGTATTAGAGAGTCCATTATCAAGAAATAGGATGTTTTAAAGGATTAAAAGATCACAATATTCAGATAAGTATATGCAAAACCAAAAAGTTTATAAAGAAGCAAATAAGAAATTATTGGAATTACCAAAGAACACAGACGCAGGTAAGTGGCTCACATGGTGAAACTTCTCTGAAAAATTTCCCTCTCCCCAAGAATAAAAGACCCTCTCTTAAAAAAAAAAAAAAAAAGATAGCACTGGTTAATTTCCACTTCATTTGTTCATATCCCATCCTAAGTTTGAACTGAAATTCAATCACTTTTTCACTTAAAAGCAGGTTTTAGCAAATGGAGTTGAGGAGAGGAAGTCCATAAAGGAGTAATGATGTTTAGAATTAGTTCCTGAAAGATCACACAGACTTTTTTCCCAGTGTTATCCCATCTACTTCCCTTACCAAAAATCAAGCTCTCCATAGAAAAGAACTCAGTTATACAAACACCAAAAAAATTCACCATAAAAATAGTTCTAAAGAAATACCCTTCCCCCCCCAAATCTCAGTTTCCTCAAATGAAAAATTACATATTGTACCATTAGTTCAATAAATAACAGGCTGCAAAAAGCAAACACATGATATTTGATATTAAGTATGACATCAGCCCAGCAACATGAAGTTTATAATCTGTTTGAAGAAAACTGTAGGACTTTGTTAAATTGGCAGGCAGGTCAAAAGGAAAAAGGAAAGAGAAAGAAAAAAGAACTGACAACCAATGGATGCTTTTACAGGTTAAATCTTGTTGAGGGTACCTTACCCCCTCAGTACACTTTGATTTATTTAAACTCACCACATTTCTCTTAAATACACTCCATTAACAAGTGATAGACTGTGATCTTAGGCTTGCGGCAAGATATGAAACACAATCTTTCAAGAACTTCATTCATTCCCTGTCCAGGTGTCTTGAGCACGCCCAATTCTACTTACTTATCTGAGTTCTGTGAAGTTTTATTCAAATCAATAGGGTGGCTTTCGGAGAGCACACTATCATGAACTCTCCCCAGCAGCTGAAGAATTTGGCCTCCCCAAGTTCAGATGCACAAGCAGGAGTGAAAGTCATCAGAAGACTGATAAACAGCTTCAGGTTAAGTACGAGAGAACGTCTCACAGAGACACCTCTGACCCTGCCAACGAAGTAGATAACCACACCTATGGGGAAAACTTAGGTGTATTAAAATCATCAGTGGTTTCCACGGAAAAATTAAATTAAGAAAACAAAGCCAGAAATCCTTTCAGCTCCAAGATTATAAATGCCTTATATCTATTTAAATTACAAACCTTAGATACTAAGTACTAATCAAAGTATTAAATCTGAAAGGATGGTATGCACACGTCGAGATGCTTCTCCAGGTGAAGACAGTATTTGCACACTGATGCGACCAGCTTTCAGTGATACCCTATTAGTGTGACCCTATCTTTAATCTACAGGCATGATAAAATGTCCCAACATATACAAACTCAGCTCAAACAGTGACTAATGACCATTAATCCCCCTATCTTCGGTAATCTGCCCCTCCAGTCATTTATCACACTGACACTTCACTTTACACACGTGAATAAACTTTAACTGAGAAGGTGAATCAACAAAAATCTCAAAGGTATCTGAAGCTGTAAATTAAACTAGGGGGAGACTCAACAAGGGGAGACAAATAGAGAGATCAGATCTTAATGTTTTTGATTTGCATCCTTGGCTGGATGTGGGGGTGGGGAACTCGAGTCATTCAGATCTGCAAACGAAGAAAAAAACTACATTACAGGGAGAGGAAACTGGAAGTAAGAGGTGGCCTCAAAGAGTTAGTTTAGTCTATTCATCCTTCCACTGAGACATTTACGAAAACTTCAGTTTTCTGTCTTCTTCAAAAGAATAGCAATTTAATGAATTTCTTATCTTTGTAAATGTTTCTTTTAGTCAGAAAGCACATCTCATGGGCTAAAATTATTTTAGAGATTCATTTGCTATAGCTAAATAGCTGATGTGCATTTTTCTTCTTTTTCATATTTCCTTAACTTTAGTAAAATCCTTGGTCAAAATACAAACCATAGCCATGGACCACAAAAAGTTCAAACCAACCTTCCTAAACTGTTTCTTAATCGTGCAAATTAAGTGACTCTGACCTACAGGCCCTGATGCAACTTAAAGCTCAGTATAGGACTATAAAAAATTCCCTGAGGTACACTGCGTGTGTGTGTGTGTGTGTGTGTGTGTGTGTGTGTGTGCGTTTTTAAGGCCTGAAATCGGATCCTTGATTGAAACCAGAATCTACCAAAAGGAGAGAAAGAAAAGTTGAGTCGTGGCTCTGTTCCCTCATACTAAAAGTTTCTTAGGGAGTGTAAGAAAACTATAAACGTAAGTGTAAATGCAGTGTATACTCTTAGGCCAGACGTATCCCACTGCAGCATCCTTCCTACAGTACATATGACTAGTTTCGGTACTAATTCATGAATCCCCCAGTTCTTTCATTCAACCTTCTGTTTGCCCTGGCCAATGAAAATTTCCAGGCAACTAAGTGTTCCTTTTCAGATACTTGCAACCCCTGTTTTCCTTCTAAACTCAGCCAGGCAGAGTGGCTAGTTTATACCCTACCGTAAGAAGGAGTTATTTCCTGAAGTTTCTTCAGGATCGAATTTAATTACAGACTTGGTTACATAAAACAACTACTAATAACCCCTTTGCTCAGAAGAGGAGGGACGAATTGGAGGACCAGGTTCAGGAATCCTGGCGGGTTTCTGGGCCACAGCTCCCCTGGCGCACATCTCCCTTCCCGAGGGAGGCAGCCGATGGATGAAACTCACTTTGGCTCATCCTCAGGGCCCAAGCTCACCACCAACCGCTGCCTCTCCCACCCTTGCGCTCAGACGTGCATTTGCCCAGAGTGATCTGGGCGTGCCTCGAACTTGGCAAAAGGCCTAGGTCTGGGAGGAGGCTTGAAGGGTCTTGGGGGATGGTGGAATGGGGACAACTCAAAGTACGAACCTTTTCATCTAAAAATCCTGCCAGGGGTCGGGCCCCTCCGGCCTTAGAAAGGAGAGGTTGCCAAAACGCAGTTCAGGGGTTGAGTCTGAAAAGTGGAGGGAGCCGTGCAAGGGGAACGAAGGGTAAAAAAAACAAGACTTAGGGTTACCTGAACAGAGACATATTAATCCAAAGAGGTAAAAGTGAGCAGGCTCCGCGATCATTGTCCTTGGGTGGATCCTGAATACAGTCTCATGCCAAGAGGAGGGAGTAGAAATGGGGTCCCCAAATTTATGAAGCCACACACCACACACTACACACAAAGGCTTAATATAAGCAACGTGGGTCAATCCGCCAGGAGTTTTCAGAGCAATTACTTGTCCACCTTTTCGGACGCTTGTCAATATCTCAGAACCCTCTGCAGCCTAAGAATTCCAAGGTTTGCCTTCTCTGGCTTCAGGGTTTTCGAGGAGGCTCGGCCACTTCCAAGGACCATCCAAAGCGAACAACAAAGAGCCGAAGCAGAAGAGCAGTTGTGCGGTTTCCTGCCTCCACGATCTTGCCGAGCCTCCCGGCGTGCGCCCCCACCCTGTGCGCCCGAGCGCCGCGGCGACGGCCGGCGCGGCAGCCGCAAAGTTGGGGTGAGAGAACGGATTAGGGACGGCTGAAAAGTGCTTCTCCGTCTATTGGCGAGCCCAGTCAACAGCTGGCCACCCGCGGCGGTGGCAAAGGCAGCCAAGGCAGCGGCAGCAGCTCGGGAGGACAGGCACAGGGTGCCGGGGGTGTGCCTGGGTGACTCTGAGCGCTGGGGGCGAGCGAGGGGGCGGTGCGGCGACAGCGGTTGCCCGGGCGGGCCCCTTTTCCCATCACTTGGGGGATGCGGAAGGCACTGAGGACGGCAGCAGGTCCACCAACACACTCTCGCCACCGAGGCGCCCCCAGCTTGGCGCGGCGCTCACCATCCCCCTGGCCCCTCGCCCGCAGGGGCGTGCGCGCAAAGCACCCCGAACTCTCTGCGGCTGGGACGCTGGAGCCCAAACTTCCTGACGGTGGCTGCTTGCAGCCCTGGCTCGGGGTAGTTGAGAAGAGGCAGCTCCTGGATCCCCCCGGGGTGGCGGAGAGGAACAAGGAGGATGCTGCTGCGGGTGGGAGCGACGGCCGCCGCGGCTCACCCAAGCTCCACCGGGATCAGCAGCGTCTGAAGTTTCTGCTCTCACGCTGCCTCTTCACCCGCTCGCTAGCTTGTGGGTTTCCCCCAACGTCCCCGCGGCTCCCAGTTTCCTCCCTCTTTTTCCCGGCCGGAGAATACTTAAAGGGGCCGCGCGGTCCTTTCCATGCTTCACTCTACACTCTCCAGACGCCTGTCTGGCAAGTTCTGCTCGTTAATATTTCCATCCAGGAGCCAGGGTGCCCGACTGCGCCCTCAGGTGAGAATCAAACTCCTCAGGATCAGAAATCCTAGCGAATGAGAACTTGCCTTGTTTCTCTCGCCACCCGTAACTCCCCTTCACCTTTCTGCAAATGGAACCTCCCAGCCAAAGACTTCAAAAATCCTCCTGGTCCAGCTTAACCTCTTCCCTACCGCTTTCAGGAGTTGGAATAAACTCTCAAACAACTGTATTCGCCCTTCCCTATCCCCCCCCCCTTTTAAAATCAAATATAGGAAAACAAGCCTTTGGGACAGGAGGCAGAGAAATTACTATCAAGAATACATCAGTATTCTATAATAGAGGGTACTCTTACAGAAATCACTTTTTTAAAAATTGTTTTTCCCCAATACAATTTTTTTTTCTACTGTACAGCATAGTGACCCAGTTACACATATATGTATACATTCTTTTTTCTCCCATTGTCATGATCCATCATAAGAGAAATCACTTTCTTTTAAATTGTAGTTGCTGAGCCTCCTGTAGAAAGGCTACTCAGTTCCAGCTGCTGGGGTGGGGGGTGGGCCATGGGGACGTGTGTGTATGTGTGTGTGTAACCAAATGCCTCTCCTTCAACTTCATTGACTCTAAGTATCAGAATGCTAATACTGGGGAAGTAATGAAGGAAGAGGGACAATGCAAAAAACATCCTTGACTACCAGGAGTCTGCAGTTGTCAGAGAAGCCATTCAGCATTTCAAAACCAAAGGCGTGGGCTTTGAAGTCCCATACACCTCAACCTGAAATCCAAATCTACCAGGTATTAGCTCTGTTACCAAGCCAAATCTCAGTTTTCTCTTCTGAAACAGAGACTCTTCAGCTGTTAAAAAATCATGCCCAAAGCAAAACAAACCCGGCACATCTGATGGACATTCTTGCCTTCATTCATGCATTCATTTTTTTTTTCTTTCTTTCTATTAAAAAAAAAAGACACTGGATGTAAACCACCTGAGATATGATGAGTGACCAATAAATGGTAAGTATTGGTATTTAGGACTCTCATATATTTCAATACATTATTATCTATCAAGTTAAGTACAATACCTTCAAAATACTTATTTGTTATCTCTCAGGGTATACCAGAACCTGTTTTCAGTGACTGTCTCTGGAAAGGAGAATGCATGATGGATGGGGGGATGGGGATGGGTTACTCTTTTCTAAATACTGTTGAACATTTTTTTAAATGAGCACATGCGTTACCTAACAAAATATATAGTCTTTTTAAAAAATTATATTGGGTTGATTTCCCTGTGCTATACAGTAGGTCCTTGTTACTTATCTATTTTATATATAGTAGTGTGTATATGTATAACTGATTTACTTTGCTGTGCACCTGAAAGTAACACGACTTTGTAAGTCACTTATACTCAAATAAAATCTATTTTTTAAAAAAATATTCATTTTGTTTGCTGATGGTACAACCAATGACCTTGGAGCAGCATTTTGTAGACGGAAACTCTTGTTAACAGCACCTATCTCTGAAGGTGAAAGATAGTTTAATCCTGAGAAAGCTGACTGAAAATTCAGTAAACAGGCTGGAGATAAGAATTCAAAGACTCCAATCAAAACCTTTCCAGTAATAAAAAAAAAAATGTGCAGTAAATGCTGAAAAACATACAGTGGTTTGGTCTTTGTGAAAGGATATTTAGTGCGAAACATATAATACGTCTTTTTTCCTCCTTGGGATAAAATGTGCTTTTAAGATAAGCCTACCTAGTAATAGAAAATAAATAACCTAAAGCATGATACTTGAGAAAGAGAGAGAGAGGGGAAGAAAATCCTTCAAATCCTCCCATCATGTGAGTGCATTTAAAATAAAAGATTTTGAACTTTGACTTGGTAAAGGATGTATGCTTTTAAATATGAAGTAGAATGTGTGTAAGGATCCCTGTTTCATTTTTTCTCCAAAGTGAGCCTCCTGCTCTCCAGAAGTTTGCTAAGATTTCTCAAAATCTCCTTTACCATTTATCTCGTTGTCATTGAATGGAAAGCACATTAATGCTCTTTTATTTCTCAACTTCTGTTAGCAACAACACTTCCCACCCCCTGCCCTGCTACCACCACATCTTCTCTCTTACTCCTAGACACTATATTACCTAGGCGAGTCAGCGGTAAAGACCCTCAAGGAACTAACTTTTGGCCAACTCTCTGATGTGGCTCAGTCATCGTCACCAGCTCATATATGTTCATCCCTTCTTTTTCCCGTGTCTCATCTAAAGTGTACTTTTCTGTCGATTGTGTCAGTAAAAGTGGTACCAGAAGACAAGAATTTGTGTTCAGAAGGTATTAGGAATCTGTAACCAGTCAAACTCGGTGTACCTGAGGACTTCCATAACTTTTTCCTTTCACTCACTCTTACTCGTGAACATAGACTTAGAGAATATCGTCTATGTGTAAGAAACAGTAAGACATTCTGAGGGGCAAGATGCAAAAAGAAACCCATTCCCCAGGCCCTCAGAGGTCTTGTACAGAGAGCTACACAGGCTCCAGAGTGGAACCCATCTGAAGAGTTAAAAACAGTGTCATTGAGATTAAATGACTACTCAGCCCATTCCTGGAGATAGATGAATCATAATGACTTGTCACCGTTCCATTTTCACTCCTCAACATTAAATTAATAGGAAAATGCATGAAATGCTCAAGGTGGTTTTAAGAATATGTGTGCAAGTGTGCACGTGTACACATGGACTCAGTGACTACATGTGTCAGGTCTTCCGGCAGCTCTGACTCATTCCAGACTGGCTGGTTGGGAGACCAAGATTGAGATAAGGAGAAAGTGGCATAATTTGCACTCAAAAACTCTAGCTTGATCACTCTGACCTGAATGAGTGGTGGATTCCCAAGTTCCATTTAGAGAATTCTGACCTCACTTGGAGCTTATGAAATTCAGGCTCCCTACAATGTCTTGAGAATTTTGAGGAAATCTGAAGATAACACATTGTAGTAGTTCTGTGAATAGAAGTTTCTCTGACATTCAAAACTCTAGACTAGTAACGATCTCTTGAGTTGGTCTGATCTGATTTTATCTTTTGGGGAGGGCCGGGGGGGGAGAGTTTCAGGAATTCAGGAAATAACAAAACTTCAGGGTCTCTCTAGGGATTCCAGATATCGCTCACCCAGATCAGGAGGAGCACAGTTGAGTTCTTAAGGAAACTATAAACCAGAATATTTTTTTTTTCCTTCCCCCCTTTCCAAACAGACAAGACTCAGACCAAGCCTGAGATACAGGCTGAAATCCCAGAAGGTCTGCTGAGAAGTAGCACAATATACATAGTACATACCAAGGCTATGATACTTTATCCAAGACACCATATTTCAGAAAACAATAGCTAGTTTAGCAATTTTTATAACAAAATTGCAGAATAACCTGTACAATCTTTGGTATCTAAACTGATGAACTCTGTTGAATATTTGAATAGTTTAGTAATTGAATATTTTTCCAAGTTTGGATCCATAAGAGAAGTGTCATTTAAGGAGGTAACCTAAAGTAACCCCAATAAAAGGAGAATAAATTCACATCTGTTGGACTATCTACTGTGTTTTGAAAAGCCCTGTCTTCTTAGGGCTTTTCTAAACATTGCTCAGTCTAGGCCATGCTGCTACTGTAGTAATATCTCTAATCCTCCCCTCCCGACAATTATATCTTCAGTTTTGCACACTATACAGCATAAGGTAGTTACTTATAGGAAAACTTATTTTTATTAAAAAAGATGAACAATACTGATTCTAAGTGCAACATGTGACAGTGACAAGTCACAAGTAATAAATTACATATTGGGTATAGATATGACATGCAATAGGAATTCAAGGAAAAGAGAAATAATTTAGGGTTAGAGTAATAAAAGAGAAAGAGAAAGAAAAAAGGAAGGAAGGAAGGTAGGAAAGAGAGGAAGGAAGAAACAAAGGAGGGAGGGAAGAAGAGAAGGAGGGAGGGAGGGAAGCAAAGACAGAAGGAAGAAAAGAAGGAAGAAAGGAAAAGAAAAGGAAAGGAAAAAGAAATGAAAATGTGGAGGTCCCCTTGTGGCTCAACAGAACAGAATCTGGCTGGAATCCATGTGGACACAGGTTCGATCCTTGGCCTTGCCCAGTGGGTTAAGTATCCACCATTGACGTGAGTTATGATGTAGGTTGCAGATGCTGCTCAGACTGGCGTTGCTGTGGCTGTGGCAAAGGCTGGCAGCTGTGGCTCCGATTGGACCCCTAGCCTGGGAACCTCCATATGCCACGGGGTCAGTCCTAAAAAGACAAAAAAAGAAATGGAAATGTAAAAAGAAAAAAGAAAAAAAACTGTTAGAATTTTAAAACTTATGTAATTTTATTCCTGTTCATGAAAGAGAATAAAGTTTACCAGAATGCTTTCTTTCAAATGTGCACAGGGCGTATTTTAACAGCATTGCTTTTGTTTCTTTTCTTCTCTGCCTTTTAGAATGGGTAATTATGGGCCCCAAACCAGGAACTGTAAGGAGAAGAGATTTCCTAGGTTACCTGTCTTCCATTACTTAAAGACTAAGGAAGTCATTGTAAATCTTTTTCTTTTTCTTTTTCTTTTTTTTGTTTTTTAGAGTCACACCCGAGGCATGTGGAGGTTCCCAGTCTAGGGGTCCAATCAGAGCTGTAGCCTCCAGCCTACACCAGAGCCACAGCAATGCCAGATCTGAGCTGCGTCTGCAACCTACACCACTGCTCACGGCAACACCGGATCCTTAACCCACTGAGCAAGGTCAGAGATCGAACTCGCAACCTCATGCTTCCTAGTCAGATTAGTTTCTGCAGCACCATGACAGGAACTCCGTAAATCTTTTTCATACAGGAAAACTTGAGATAGAGATAGAACTTCACTGGCTTCACCTAACCATGTGTTCCGGTCCCACTAAAGTTCTCTACGACTCATTAAAAAATAGAGACTATGATACACTTGAGTTAGCTGTGGAATTGCTGTGACTGTGCTTGCCTTTTAGCATCTCAGGATCTTAAGCATATAGCAGATACACAAACTAGGTGCTGTATTGCTAAGTCCTTTTGGTATAACCAGGGACCTTAACTATTAGCAATGTGGGTCTCACTAGGATTTAATACTTTAAGGTTAACAATTATTTTTTGAAGATAAATGAGAGGACACTGGGAAGCAGCAAGGACTGAGGGCAGCATTTTTGGCCCCTTACAAATGTTCTCTGATCTGATTCCATCATGTCAGGTGGTATCATCATCTTAATTTAAAGATGAAGTTGAGAGAGTAATCATTAACTCAAAGTTCAGAGGTCCAGAAGCCATGCATCTTATATTTGAACACAGCTTGTTTTGAACCAAAATGCATGGGGGGGGGGGGGGAGAGTTCCATAGCAGGACAGACACTTAGGTTCAAAACAAGCTAGGTCCATCTATAAGCCTCTGCTCAAAATCCTCCAATGGTTTCCCTCAGCACTTAAAGGGACAGCCCACTCTTTCCAGACATCTACAAGGCCTCACGTTGTCTGGTCTCTCAGTGTTCCTGACGGCTCTCCTCCCCCTCTTACTTGCCCTTGCTCACTTAGCTTCAACACAACGGCCTCTAAGCTATTCCTAGAATGTTATCAGGCAACCACCAGCCTCAGAGATTTTGCACTTGCCCTGGCTGGAATACTTACCTTGACACACCAGCAAACCTACTCTCTTTCTTCTCTTGGGGTTTAATCAAACCGTCTCCGAGAGACTTTTCCACCCACTAATTTTAAATTATGTCTTTACACAATACTTTCCACTTTTCTGCTTTATTTTGTTGTTCCCCCCCCCAGAACACTGATCCCCATCTAAGACACAATATACCCCCTTATCTATTTTTATTAACTGACTCACTCCTCTTAGAATGTTATATGAGTCAGAGATTCTTGACTGTTTAATTCACTCTTGTATTGCCAGCATCCCAAACAGGGTTTGGTACCTCATAGGCACTCAAATGTGTGTTGAATGAATGAATGTGTGAGTCTTATTTCATTGTTTGTTAATATATCTTTTGGAAATATGCATCCTTAATGAACCGTTTCTGTAGTTCTAATGTATATTTTCTCAGAAATTGTATAGTTCAATCATTTATCCACTTCAAACTAACAGAGAACTAACACTGAATATCATACACGGAGTTGATGTCTCAGTGATCTTCAGTAACTTGAAAGCCAAGGTTCTAAGTAGGCACATGCTGATTTAGGCAAGTTTACTTGAAAGCAAAGAGATCGGCATCTGAGTTTAAAGTATATAACACTCAAATTAGAAGCAACCTTCAGATTAACTTTTTGTAAATGAGAAACCTAAAGTTTAAAGAAACTGACCTTCCCCAGAATACACGTTTTGTTAGTGCTTTTCTCAAAACTAGAGCACAGTTCTCCAAATCACTAGAGATTTCTTTTCACCAGAGCAGGTTAATCGGAAAATCTTGGTCAAGGTTCTCTATATTTAGAATACTTCTATCACTAGATGTGTTATAATATAATACATACTATATTACTACTATTTCATACAGTGAGTTTTATTTTTTTATTTTTATTTTATTTTATTTTTGTCTTTTTGCCATTTCTTGGGCCACTCCTGCTGCATATGGAGGTTCCCAGGCTAGGGGTCGAATTGGAGCTGTAGCCACCGGCCTACGCCAGAGCCACAGCAACGCGGGATCCGAGCCATGTCTGCAACCTACACCACAGCTCGCGGCAACGCCGGATCGTTAACCCACTGAGCAAGGGCAGGGACCGAACCCACAACCTCATGGTTCCTAGTCGGATTCGTTAACCACTGCGCCACGACGGGAACTCCATACAGTGAGTTTTACAGTGAGACTTACCCTCAGGAATATAGGAACCATGGCTTTTTTTTTCTACCTCCATTTCCTAACGGAATAAAAATAATAATAGCCAACATTTATCTAGCTATATGCTAGAGGGTAGTGGTCTAGTTTTTTATGCATTCTGAGTCATTTAAATCCTCAGAAACACATTATTTGATCAATTACTAGTATCCTATTTTAAACATGAGGAGATGGTGGACATTCAAATAATATGAGACTGAACACAGATTGAATCGTTACTCCCTGAATATTATCCGACTTCAGACTGTAAAGCACAAATAAAATTTGGATCTAGCTTGAGGAAGCCATTGATGTAAGTTTTATTTTGTTTGTTTAAAAATCTGCTTTCATTTGGGGAAAAGAAGTGACTCTGAAGTATGCACATCTGTAGTTCTACATGTAATTCAGATGTTTAAATCTTTTTCATTTTATTTCTAAAATGTACAAAAGGCTTTTATGTTTCTCTTAGCCTTAATGAGAAGGCATGGAAAAATACACGGTACAAGTCTGAGACATCCAAAGTACACTGAAAAATATAAAGATGGATATATATTAATATCTTACCATAGAATTTTGCTGTCTTTTGGTTTCTTACTCCCAGTTATATCTGGAACCAAGCATACACTACTCTAATCATGAATTAAAATTCTCTTAAATTGGGATCATAGTTAACAGCTGCACAGCTGAATGATACACTCTCTAGGCTTACAATCTCAACACAAACTATTTTGTAAGTAACTTACATTAAGTTTAATTCTGCAGATGTGCTGTACAAAACTGTTTAATGGGTTTGGTTTTTCATAGCTTTTTAAAAAAACCCATTCAAGAAATATTTAGAGGATTGAGGTACACATGGTAGGATTTACGTCTGATTTTGTCCATTCATTATGTTTAGTCCCACTGGCTGCTTTGTTTATTCTGAACAATATTTTGCATAGGTTCTAACAGTTATTTTAATCAGTTCACTAAAGAAGCATTATGTTGATTTGAAAAACATCCTGAAATTCTATTAGAGTTCTTTATTTAGAGGTTACTTTCTGGGTCAGTAAACAAGAAGTAGGCTTAAATATTTAATGTTATAGTAACTTTGGAAAAAGAGTAACCAAGTTTATCATAAGTAATAATAAAAATAACAATAATAAAGAATTCATTACATTGCAGTATTATACATCATATTGAAAATTTTATGTTATTTATTTTACAGCCTGATAATATATTTCTCTTATGAGTTATGGAAAAATGACCTCACATTTGAAAAGCTAAACTGGAGCTTTGGGATTTAAGAGCTGCCTGGTGTGGCTGAGGACTAAGGTTCTAAATACGGAGATATTCATTCTTGTGGATAAATGCTGAATCCGTATCCTACATTTGTCTCTGAGAAAGAAACCGCTGTTGAAAATTGACATGAAATGTAAACCTACTGTCTTAACAACCAGGATAATTATATATTTTCCCAAGAGTTTAATCACCTCTTCTCTAACATCCTGGCCATATTCCAAAAGAAATCATCCAATTCCATTATTCTAACTGAAAGCCTTTGTTGATTTGATCTAATCTCATAGTCTCAACTTCCTATCACTATATACTTTAAAGCTGCTTTATTACACCTAGAAGGTAGAATTTCACTGGTACAGTACATATCTTGTTGCATTTATGTATCAGATGAGTATCTTTGAAACAGAACAGATGCTTGCTGAAGCCTGTAAAACAATCTTACAAAAAATTCATACAAAAATTATTGTATTTATTCAAAGACTTATAAATCTTACTTTTTACTTACAACCTTTCTACTACAGAGTAAAAAATGTGTTTTAGTAATTTAGCATGTCCATGTTTCAGCACAAATCTTCTTTGAGTGCATATTAAAAGAAATTTAGTTTATATCCCTTTATTCAGATGTTAATTGGTCCTAATGAGATTTTACTTATTTTTCTTCAAAATATGAGGAATATATTTTGTGAACATTTGGAAAATACAAAAAAATCAAAATTTACAATAACTCTCTCAAATATAACTCTCTCACGTATGCCATCAGCATTTTATTATATAGCTTTTTCTTTTTTTTTTTAAATTCTGCATGTATAGACTTTTACTTTTAAAATACAGAATGATACTCCAAAACTGCCACGTAACCTACATTTTCCCTCAACAATATGTCATAAAAATTTCTTCTCTCATAAAATCTGATTTGTAAAAATCATATTAGGATGTTGTTTCACTAGATAAATTGTTGATAAATTTCATATTTATCGCAGATTCTCAATTGAAGCAGTACATATGTCCCACGTTTTAAGTGACTCTATTGTTTGGAGTTACCATGCAGATTGTTTAAAGGGTCTTAGAATCAACACACATTAAGAGTTAAAGCTCACAGATAGCACTGAAGAACTATTTGACAATTCTTAACGAAGGGGATTGGTTCTCATACCCCCAGAGATTCCAGAACCCACAAATGCCCTAGTCCCTGATACAAAATCTCGTAGTATTTGCGAATCCTAGGCACATCCTCCTGTATTACTTTCCATCATCTCTAGATTTCTTATGATGCCTAACATAATGGAAATGCTAATGTAAATATTTGGCAGCATTCAGCAAATTCAAGTTTTGCTTTTGGATCTTTCTGGTGCCCCCACCCCTGGAAAATCTTCAATCACCAACTATAATTACCTTTGAGTTTTCTTTTTTAAAAAAGCATAAATTTCCTCTCATGGCATTTAGACATGTCAGAATATTGGTTCTAAATTTTTCGTTTCTTTCCCCTGATAGGATTATTTTGTTTGTTCAAGGGATGCTTCTCATTTTCATGATAACTGATTAAAAATGAAAATGTTTGTATTTCACAAGTGTGCTTGAATTTCACAGGTCTTGTATTTCACACCAAAAAGTAAACACTTTTCTTTTAGCAAGGGCAATAAATCAAGACATAAGGTTTTTTTAAAAACAATTTCCTTTGGGAAAAAGTATAAACTTAAGCACAATTCATTATTTTGCTACGTTCACTTCCTAGCTGAGTGTGAATATCATTTGACATTTGGCTACGGTAATTATTGACAGTGACCATAATGTGAACACACTTAAATGTACTAGGCTAAATAGGAATCAACCTAAATGTGTACTGTGCATCCTACTTTATCTAAATCTTGTTATTTTGGTTAACATCACCTATTTCTTGATTTTTTTTTCTAAATTCCACATTTTGCTGGTTGTTCAATAGGAGTCAGAAAATTTAATTATCCTCCCTTCCCTGCCAAAATATGAACTATAAAGTTAAAATAATTTAAGAAAATACATCAATTCTCACATTGGATGCCATACCAATTGAAGATATAATGTCATTATTTCTTGGGGGTAGTAATTTTATCACTTAAAAAGTCAGTTCTTTATCTGGCAAATCAATCTGTTTTAAATAATTGTGATTTCTTATCAATTCTGTTTAACTCATACAGAAATGTACAGAACACTTGGTAAAACCTAATAAACCAGATGGTCCACTACCCTAGAGTTTTCTGATCTTTTTTCCTTTAATAGTTCACAACAATAAGAATACTTGAAAATTTGATAATGAATATAGAGATGTTTCTTTAGACATGTTTTTACATCTTTGAGTAAAATTAAATGTGTTTTCCAGGTGGAGATTGTGTGATTAAAGGGCTAGGACACAGTCTGAAGAGCTTGGCTTTTAGCCCAAACTTCCCCTGAGCACTTTCTACTCATCCTTCAAGTCTCAGATGGAAAGTTTCTTCCCCAGAAAAGCCTTCCTAGATCTGCTATTTCCCATCATCCCAATAGGTCAGGTGTCTCTGTAAAACGCTTAAAAAAACTTCAGCTATTTCTCCATAGCACCGATCACATATAATTGCTGCGAAATATATATATTTTAAGCCTGACTCTTTTGCAGGTCTTATAAACTCCACAGTGGCAGCGATGACTTCCAACTTGTTCACCAATGGTATTTTAGTGCACATCAGCAAAACATAGAACACAACTTTGTGCTTACACTTCTGTGTAGTGTGCTATGTTTTGAGAAATACTCAGCTAAACTAAGAGAAGAATGAAAAGAAAACCTAAATGCAGATATCTGGGTATTCGTGCCTTTTGCCTTTATCTCATTCTGAAAGGAAATGGGCTATTACTAAAAGGGTTTCTCTATTTCCCATTTTCCAAGTCGCAGGCCTTTGTCCTCTTCCCCTGACTCAGAGGATATCTGGCTATGTCTTGAGACAACTGTGTGGAGGAGGGGAAAAGGTACTACTGGCATCTAGTGTGCAAATTCAAAGGATGCCACTAGACAGCTTATGTTACACAGGAGAGACCCATACCCAAATCAAAACATAATCTGGTCCAAATTGTCAGCAGAGTCAAGATTGAGAAACACTGTTTTAGTCTAATTTTAATACCTTTTGAGAGAATTTGTGTGTGAGGGTTAAATAAGTTAGTGGAAATGTATCTTATTAGTGGGGTACAGTTAAGTTTTAAAGTTATTAGGCAAGCTATGCTGTATTCCTCAATGTATAGGAAAATATTTAAATGTTGTAAAATTCTATGCGAACATAGCCCAAAGCATTACTAAATGTTTATATATATTAAAAAGGAAAATTTAATTACATTCTTCTGATAAATTGAAATCTAGAGTTTATATAAAGAGGCATATTTTTAATAATATGTTATTTCTTCCATGTATATTTAGAGTGAGAAATGTATACATGGATTAAGAAAGATGATATGGAAAGGTAAGGCAAAGTGTAAAGTTTTTAATTGGTATGGACCTAACCAAATGTGAGTTATTGAGAATTGATTAGAAAACCTCTACTGTGATAGTTCCCAAATATTAAAAAATTTGCAATGGGCATTAATGAGCCTCTTTGTGGACATGGCTTTGAATGAGCCTGTAATAAGAATTATCTATTGATATGTTCCAAAGTAAACAAATACACTTTTATTTATGTTTTTAGTAAAATATATATATATATATATATATATATATATAAAACATATTTATACTACTCATCTTCCAGTGAACTACAAGATAAAGGAATGCCTGAGGCAAATCCAGATTTAAGAGTGTTCAGGGAATTCCCTGGTGGCTCAGTGGGTTAAGTACCTGGTATTGTCATTGCAGGTCACTTCTGTGGTGCAGGTTCAATCCCTGGCCCCAGAACTTTCCCATGCCTTGGGTATGGCCAAAAAAAAAAAAAAAAAGCAGCATTTAGTGTTTATTTAAACTTTGTTCTTTGGAGCAGGAAAAATGATAGGGTTTGGTATATACTTGAATAATGCCTGATAAAGCACTGTATTTGTTTCTAAAATGCATAAAGAACTCTGCTACTGACTAGCTGGGTGGTCATGGACATGTCTCCTAATATCTTTAAGACTTGTTTCCTTCTAGTAAAGCAAATAACAGTTCTTACCTTACAGGAGAGTTGGAAGGATTGAAACAAAGAATATGCAAAAAGTGCTTAGCATAGTGCTTGAAATAGATAAAGTAAATATTTAATATCAATTGATAATTGTTGTGAATTCATTGTGAAAAAGAAGCACTATCCTGGGAACCTCAGGATTAAGTTTATAGTTAGTAGTAGAAACCTCCAAACTTTTTTTTTATTAACAAAGCCAAGTATATGTGTTGTTGCTTGAAAGATTGTCCAGAAAAACATAAGTACAGCTTAAAAGACATCTACAAACAATAAACTTCTAATATAACTCAAATTTGATTTTACGAAGGGAATTTGAAATTAATATAGTATTTAGAAACCAATATTCTCTTTCTTTTTTTTTTTTTGTCTTTTTGTCTTTTAGGGCTGCACCCACGGTACATGGAGGTTCCCAGGCCAGGTGTCCATTCGGAGCCGTAGCCGTCAGCTTAAGCCAGAGCCATAGCAACATGGGATCTGAGCCATCTCTGCAACCTACAGCACAGCTCACGGCAATGCCAGATCCTTAACCCACTGAGCCAGACCAGGATTCGAACCTGTGTCCTCATGGATGCTAGTCAGGTTCCACTACGGGAACTCCAGAAACCAATATTCTTAAACAATAGCACATTAATGGAGACCTATTTTTGAATAGCTCAATGGCTATATTCTAAAATTAAAGTTACCATGGTATATCGGATATGTGATGGTCCCATGATGCTCAGATATTATTAATGTCATATTCTCACAGTATATCTCCTCTTAAATGCTATGAAAATAACTTTAAAATCAGCCAAAGTAATTTGTAATTTAAAAGATGTATTCTATTTTATTCCTCTGACAAAATGATAAAATCTGTCTAGAATAATATTTCATTACAAGTTCAGAAACATACATCCTGGTTTATACAGGGTGCAAAGCCAAGAGAATGAAAGGAAGGCATTCAATACCTTCTATATTTGTGTTATGCAATGAGTTCTCTAATGGTTATCTATTAGTGGGTAGCTGAGACAAGGTGGGAAACAATAGCTTCTAGAATTGGCGAAGCAATTAAGCCTGGGTGGTCCAGAGATATTTTTCCATGACATTATAATAGTGAGATGCATTGAATAAATTAAGTTTCTAATACATAGTAAAGAGAACAAAAACCCCTTCAGAACCAATTTAACCTTGAGAGAAAATATTACTTTGTATTTAAATTAGGTTTTTATCAAGATTTTCCTTATATTGCATATTACATATTACATATTACATAATCCTTACACATTCTTTGAGAAGTTGATTTCATTAGTCCACAAAATTATTATGAGACAATAATTAATATAAAAGTATAATAAAATGAGCTTAAAACATGAAGCTTCGTTAAGTGTTGGGCAACAATTTATGTCAAAAACCTAAATGAGATGAGAGGTATTTTTTTTTAACTCAGAGATAGTTCCCTCCCTTCCTATCCTGTGCCTGCAAAATGGGTGGAAGAATCTCCTAATAGAAACTTCTTTACAAATATTTGGAATTTGTAGTTTTTGAAATTCCCTTCAAAGACTGGATAACCTTTCCCACTAAGATATTTCTTATTTCACGTGTGTTCCCTTGGATTAAATTTAGATTGTAAATTCACTACAGTTGTAGTAAATTATCAAATACATAATTCAAAACACACAACACACACATCCACATGTTGGTGAAATAGCAGTTCATAATAGGTCTTTTTATATTTTATTTTGTGTCTTTGTCTTAGAGGGAAAAATACCTTCCCTATGGAATGTTTTAATTGGCTGAGGGTGTTTAGTATAAAATGCTCTATTGCCCTCTGCTGGCTACAAAGTGATAAATAAAGACTTCCAATCTGCTCCTTATCTATACGTGGGTCTTAGAAAACTATGGAAAATAAAGACACAGTTCAAAATAATAAAACAATATGTTAGAGTGACAGGAAATAAAAAAATAATTTTATAAAGCACTTTTATCATGTTTCCAAGATTCCCTAAATTATGCTTATATTTAATTAGTTTTCATATTTGCTGAATAATTTGATAAGTATACATAACCCTAAACACTCTCATTAATTCAACAAAACACACTCTATTTCTTTATTTCAAAGTGGTAATTGCAAGACTCATATTTGTGTAGGAATTTGGGGGATTTGCTAATAAGATATGTATAACATTCTAATTGCTGGCATGTTTGTGGAATATTTTTACAGTGATCTTATAGCTAGTGTGAGTGTATCTCTTTTTTAACGAAAATATTTCTCTATCTAGTTGAAAAAATATTTTCACCATAATTTTAGTAAACGTGTAAAAAATAGCTACAGTTCTTTGCTAATTACACGTGACTTGTCTTGCACATTTCATTCTCTTTTAAAGCATTCTTTACATGTTGTTCACATCTCACTAAGGAAAAAGTAACATTGGTGTATAATGACACAAATTCTTTAATAAAAATAACAACGACAAGGCCC